>NC_060058.1:3732631-4043684 GCF_905333055.1 Maniola jurtina | reverse complement strand
TGCCGTATATCATACGATAATGAAAAACCTACCTAACCCTATGCCGTATCATGTGATCAGTGATGTTATGGTGATGTGCTCGAAAATCAAAATTCTATACCTACCAAGGAACATACGGCAATAATTAATTGATGCACAGATACCTAACTATTTAATACTAGTCCAGACTCCTTGTTTATATACTATCTCTATGCAGACTCCAGATAATATTGACGTAGGTATCTAATGGCATCACTAGTGATTACATACCCTTTGGGCATCACTGCCAAGTGCCAACGTAACGTAGTGATTATATTTATGTTATATTCTCTTTGGCCATAGAGCGCCATAGAGCGCCATAGAGGCACAGAACAGTTCAGAAGCGTCTGGCACTAGCAGCATGGGCAGCAATGCATAATCACAGACTAAGTAGGTATCAGAGACGTGCTACCTAAACATGATTGTGCACTTCAGCTTTCATTCCCTGCAAAAATAAATTCTGTTGGATTAGCATAAAGTCCAATTTCTAATACAATTATGCTAAGCGGAAAAACGAGCCGAGCGAGAGGTCTATAAATTGGAGTGTGTCACTGTCTAATGGATTGCAAGCATAAAAAAATATTTTCTATGGTACGAATTATGATGTAGCTCACAAAGTTCTTATTCATTGTTTATTTAATTTCAAACAACAAGATTACTTTCTTTTGTTTTCGCAGTAATTTTCATACTGTTATCTTTATTTTATAATGTCATTAAAATATCATTTAGTTTAAAAAGTATTAACTATAAATATTTTTTTAAATTAATAGGATGACAACACTGGGTGTCAAGCAAAACAATATGGCAAACATTCTGTACTATACTATACAGAAGTAGTAAGGTAACCATAATTTGATTGTTTAATGGGAGTGTTTTTTTCTGTTTATCGAAAGATTTCCCAAAAATGAAGACTTAAGGCAAAAATGGATCGCTGTCGTTCCGGGAAATATGACCAAATATTCGGCAGTTTGCGGAATGCATTTTAAAGCGGAAGATTTTGCTACGGCTTCGTGTGCACTGAATATTTTTTTAAAAAGAAACGCTGTACCATCAATTTTCCCAAATGCCTTGCTTACGAACTTCCTAAAACTGTTTAGGACCTAAACACATGCACCAGATTATACAAAATAATTTTACTTACCTATATTATAGGTACCCATACTTAACATGACTGGGTACTATTTCGCAGAAATTTAACAAAAAAAAATTGAATTTCTCTACTTTTATAACTACAGCGTGGCAGACTGGCCTAAACCTTTATCATTCTGAGAAGAGACCCGTGCTCAGTAGTGAGCGGCGACGGGTTGTCATGATGATTCATCCTCTCCTATTCTCATATAATCCGTCAAATGTCTTACATTATCAAATCGTGTTGTCACCCTAATAGAAAGGGACACACTCCAATTTAGCGCTATCTCAATAGGCTCGTTTTTGGTGTCTCAGTGCACAATCTTGTTTAGGTAGCATGTCCTGGTAGGTATATATAAGTGCATAATAAACTTTTGTCTATGGATTTAGCACAGACTTAAGCTTATTTAACTTTTGTTAAATATAAATATCAAATCAATGAGATATAATTTTTTATGTTTTTATCATGTTTTTTGATTAGATCAATCTAATCAAAGATTTTTGCTTAGATGAATTATGGTTTTTGGTTTTGTTGTCATCTTTTTTTCCATGTCGTGGTCAATTTCACATTATTTAACATATTTCTAAAGTTACCCATCGCCACAGGTGTCCTGTAAAAATAAAGCTATAACTTGGATTAGATATCAAATCAATGAGCTATAATTTTGCATGTTTTTATCTTTGATTAGATCTGTTTAATCAAAAAAATTTGCTTTCATGAATAATTATGGTTTTTATTGTCATCTTTTTTCCATGTTGTTGTCAATTTCACATTGAATAATTTCTAAAGTTACCCATAGCCACTGATAACAAAAGTAAAAGTATTTTTTGATGCTTGTAATACCACAGGTGAAGGTGTGCTTTTGAATGTATTTTTAATATTGGTAACACTTGTTGCTGGCGGTCCGCCACGTTTCGTCAAGTGCCAACCTTGCTAAGTTGTCTTTTCAATAGTAATTCATAAGCTCTCATTCTTTTACCTAAAAATTGTAAAAATGAGCGGTCCTCCCGTTGCCTCGCCGATATATAAAATAGGCATCGTGAAACAGGTAAAACAATATTCTTTTTCCACCCTATTTTATCGGGTTTGGGCTTTTCGCCTGATACCTCGTGCACATAGTTGCCCTGTTGGCACCGCGTTTACATTTATAGCAATGATCGATTTTTATTTGTATTATCTTAATTTCGTCGTACAGTTGTGATCATAATGGTGAATGCTGAATATATTTTACATGCGGTAAAAGAGATACATTTATTTTACTAGGAGTCGGATTGATCAATCCACTTAGGTACCCGACATATTGGTAGCACAAGATTGCTATATGAGTTTATGTGTTGTATTTTAATTGTTGTAGGTGCTTTCGGGAGACACCGTAGTGATAAGAAAGCAGCCTCAGGGCGGTCCGCCTCCCGAGAAAGTCATCGCTCTATCCGGTATCACAGCGCCGAAACTCGCTCGGCAAAGAACTGCCAACAAGTGAGTCCATAACTTTAGCCTTACTTAAATATTTACTTACACATGGCAGTTATAATGCAGAAATAGCGAAATTTGTTAACTAAAATATAATGTGTCTACATAAAGTTGTTATTAATTCTATTCTTGAACTTTTGATAATAATTTTATTATTGCTTTTTCATTTTTGGCAAAATACTACCAAGTGTAATTAGTCTGAGTTGCTGTAAAGTTAAAAACTATATATAGACACACTTCTTGTGCCAGCATAAATATCTAGGTGCAGTTACATGACACTAGCAGCGGTGGTGAAATGATGGCAGTTTCAAACTGTTTTATTAAATTTTAGTGAAAGGAAAAGTCATGTTATAATATACTTTCACTTACCAATTGTTTTAATGCTAGTTCAAAGGCCAATTTCACCAACATAGAATACATTTTATACCCAGCATAAAGTCGCAAGTTACTCTAAGATAACCAAATTTTCATTTCATCAAATACGATAATATACCTAAGATAATATACGAGAATAGTTCTATACCGCCAATCTTTATGGTATATCAACTTGAAAGTAGACTTTTTATAATATTAGATTGGGTAGATACTTTTAATTTTATTTGACTATTAAAAAGCATCTGTAAAATAATGATTTTTAACCCCCGACCCAAATGTTTTGGAAAACTCTGATGTTCATGCTCGGATACTTTGGATCGTAGGCGCGGAATAGTCCAAGAAAATCGGTTCAGCCGTTTGAAAGTTATCAGCTCGTTTCTCGTTACTGTAAGCTTCACTTGCCGGGGGTGTTATAAATTTTTAATTTACACTTGTAAGCTTATTTTGTTGTTTAGTAAATAGCGGGTATGCTACCACTATTATTATGAAGGCACAATATAATTACTTGATACTTTTTTTATGATTATTCAAAATCATTGTGTACTATTTACACTAGCTTATGCCCGCAACTTTGTCTGTGTGGACTACATTTTGTATTTCCAAAAATCCTTTCTTAGTGGATGTCTAAGTCATAATAGCTATCTGCTTGCCAAACAGCTCAATACATCCAGTAGTTTGCGCTATGTAGATAGATCAATTAGTCACCTTTTCATTTTATATATGTTAGTCAGAGAACATCAAGAAGGTTGATACTTATTTTTGATCCCGATGATCAAATTGACATCACTTTTTTTACTGGAAATTAAAAACCCAAATCCACACTGGTGAAGTCGCAGGCATAATGTATTAGCTCATAAGGGGGGCTGAGGTCGTGTTTTAAATTTTTCACTGTTATTATATTTGTGAAAAACTACTGAACAAGATCCTGAGTGGAAGAACACAAGAAATTTGCATAGGTCACTTTATAGAAATCACAGAGAGAAGCAAGTATTTTTAATATACCCAACATAAAAAATACATGCAAAAAAGTGAGACTGCTTTGGTTTACATTCATGAAACGCTCATAACTCTGCAAGTAAACGCGTCCCATCTTAGACCACATCATCACTTTCCATCAGGTGTGATTGTGGTCAAGCGCTTACCTATAGTGGATAAAAAAAAAAGTATATTCCATTCAATGAGGCAATTCTGGGCGCCCTGCCTCATAACAGTGCTTTGGATGATATTTTTGTTTTGTAATTTTTATTTAGTTTAGTAATTGTTTTAAAATGGAACAGAACCCTTGGTCTGGCTTGCTCTTGACCTGTTTTTTTTTTCTTACAAAGGAGTGTATTATTTTATTTGTCTCATTTTTGTAATTCGGTAGTATCACAGCAACAGGTTCTTAAGTTTTTAACTTGAGGTTGGCAAATGAGACCTGATTACTGCGTCATCGCTCTGTCAGTCCAATTAAAAAAAAATTAAGCAGAAATATTGAAGTGAAGGCGGTGGCAACTAAGTCATGTGGCTTTTGCCAACGCCATATCTGTCACAATTACATCCGTCACATTAAATAATTTTTATAAAAACACCTCTAAATTAAACTTGCGCGATAACTCTAAATAATTATTATTCCTGTTATCATATTTGAGTAGGTATAGGTAGCTTTTAATACATATAGTCTTGTCTGACTTAGCTTATCTATGTTCATAGAAATGCCTATATTATGCATTTCTTTCTATCGTAAGAGTCTTTCGCGTTTGCGGAAAGGAGATGCAATTGTTTGGTAGACAAAATAAATAATGGAAATATAATTTATTAAAACTTTAAGGATTGTATAATTGTAAAATAAAATACTTAACACAAAATATTAAATAACACACAGTCACAGGGACTTTTAAATGAAAATACTAAAAATACTTAAAAATAACTAAAAAAAATACTATAAAATGCAGTAAAATGCGTATTTATCCTTATGACTGTGACATAATGCGATGTGTGCATGTTTTGCTTCACTAGAGTAGACTGCTTTGATAGTAGGGTACGAACTCCAAGTTGTTGGAACATGTTCTACTATAAAGGGCCCCACAGATTAACAGTTCGCCTGCAGTATTTAGTCCTATCAGGCGGCCTGCCGACCAAAAACTACATAGCCCACTCACTAAAGCGATATTTGCCTGCCGGCTATGGTCGGGTACTGGCTTTGAATCCACACACTAGCAGGCGGTAGACGACAGTTACAAACCGCCGCCGCAACGCTTGTCGGTCGGCGGCGGTCGTACCGGCTCGGGATTTCACACTAGCAGACGACGGTCGACAGTTAAATACTCAGTAAATAAGGTAATAGTGATGTTACGTAAAAAAACCGGGCTAAGTGCGAGTCAGACTCGCGCACTGAGGGTTCCGTACTCGGGTATTTTTTCCAACATTTTGCGATAACGATAGGCGGAAGTACCCTATAGGTTTCTTGACAGACTGACAAACAGACAGACAGATAGGCAGACAGGCAGGTAGGCAGGCAGGCAGGCAGGCAGGTAGACAGGCAGGCAGGCCTTCACCTTTCATAAATACGGGAAGCTCTCTATAAACGTAGATACAAATTGAGGTTTGTTGTCCATTTTGGAAAAAATATTGCAATGTTGAAAATTATAGATCTGAAGGCGATTAACTGGCATAAAACGACTGTCGAAAGGCCGCCGGTCGGCTACCTGCAAGTGTGTGTTTAAATAAAACTGGAGATTACGGACTGTCAGGCCGACATCGGTCAACACGCCGACTGACAGGCCCGTATCGAAAAGTGCCACAGACTTGAAGTTTTTAACAAACCACAGTCACAGATCCTCAGATAGACTGTTAATATGTGGACTCTTGCGACTAACTGACAGATTAATATCTGCCGGCGAACTGTTAGTCAGTGGGCCCCTTAAAACACCGCATTTCGTTTACATTTACATCGCTTGACATTTAATTAATTACAGTTAAACAGCAACTTGTCAAAAAAAGTACACAGAGTTGACAGAATTAATAAAAAATTGCCATTTTTGAACTTAGTGATTTTTTACTCTTCAGGAATGATTTTTTGGGCAAGTTGCTAGCGCGCGTTGCTAGGCTAGCGCTTTCATTTTAAGGTTATTATTAAGATAGTGGAATACATTCAATCCATACCAAACAATATTACATTATGGTACAAAAAATTTAAACTCATGTATAGGCCACTAGGCTAGTTAGATTTGAATTCTGTATTAATGCAATTTTTGTAACCTAGCTTGTTTTGCTTCATGCCACCATATAATATAAGGCTTTCCACTTATATACGAAGGTAAGAACTTATATCATTAGTTTGCTCTTAGGAGTCCTGTAGATAAAAGATTCATTAGTCATTAGGTTGAATTATGAGTGATGAAAACTGACAGCAAAACCTATCTTCTAAAGGACCTGTCAGACATCTTATTTAGTGGCGGAAACACTATTTTAAAATATAAGAAAACCAAGTTATAGTTTTTCCATTTTATTAATAGTTTCTTGACAGCTCGACGACTGACAAGTTATAGTGATGTCCTAAAGGTCGTAATAATCGATATCGCTTATTATCATTTTTTTGTAAAAAATATAACTCTGTTAATACAAATAAACTCTGCTAAAAAAAGAAAAAAAAAACTATTTTAGTTGTTTTATTTGTATGCCTTATACTAAGAAGAAAGTGAAACTTTATAATATAATGTTAATATTTTAATTATTAGTTTTAACCTTAAAATTTTGTTGTCTTCCTCATTAAATAACGTATTACACCTTATTTACATATAAGTATTTACCTCTACCGATTATTTGTAATCTGTGGTACAAACGCAGTCATCGTTATGTGTGGCACATCACTACCACTTGCGGTACCCGTCCATGAAGTACAATATTATTTGTATGAAATTTTAACCTTACGATACGAAACTTCATGGGTGTGACTGAACTTTCAAAAAACTATTAATAAAATAGACAAAGTATAATGAAGATAATTTAAATTCAATTAAAAACACTAATTGTTTTCGCTCATCACTAAATCAGTTGGGCCTTATAGAACTGGTCACCACTGTTAATGTTTACTGCTGAACACTGACAATCATTTGGTGGTTGTACTTGGAAAATTTTTCGGGAGTTTTGAAAATTAGTGATTTTATAAATTTCGCCATGTTCTTTCCGAATTTTCATTTTGCCACCTCGTACCTTCTCTCCTCTCTCCGCCATCTGGGAAAAATGGTGCCCAAATATGTGCCCAAAACAATTTTTTGACAATAACTTCTTTCAGACTCATTTTAAGATGGAAATGGTTATGTAAGATATTAAACTAGAGACAATTTCCTACAATTTAGGTAGTCATCTTTTTTTTGTAGAGTCAACCTTTAGCGTACGAGCGTCGCACTCGCGTCCACTCCAACACTCGTATTGACCAAATAACCTATTTCCACACAGCCATGAGGTAGAGTGAGTGGTGCGGATTTTTTTTGTGCTATCATTTCGTCAATGAGTTATTTGCCCAAAACAAGTGTAGGAGTGGACTTTGCGGCGCTAAAACGCTAAAACTATTGATTCTTAAAAAAAAAAAAAACTACATAAATTGTAAGAAATTGTCTCTAATTTAATTTATTACATAACCATTTTCATCGTAAAATGAGTCTGAAAGAAGTTGTCCTCAAAATACTGTTTTGGACGCAATTTTTTCAAGATGGCGGTGCGAGCGGCAATGATACGAGGTGGCAAATGAAAATTCGGAAAGAGGACATCGAAATCTATAAAACCACCAATTTTCAAAACTCCCCTTTTGAGCACCAAATGACTGTACTAAATGGTATCCAGACAGCTGAATGATGACTGATGAGCACAGCAATCTATTTTTACCTTGCTATTTGATCATATTGTGTATTGAAATGTGGCAACAGCGAAAAGGGCTAGCGAATGGTTTTTATCTTAGTTATGTATTGAATCCCAAATAATGAATGTGTACAATGTGTAAATAATAAAGTTGATTTGTTATTATGAGATCATAAAAGATTATTTGATTTTTGCAGTGATATCGAAAGTAAAGATGAGCCATTTGCTTGGGAGGCTAGAGAGTTTCTCAGGAAAAAACTTGTTGGCAAGGAAGTTATTTTTACGGCCGATAAGCCACCTAATTCCGCAACCAGAGAATATGGTTCTCTTTGGGCAGGAAAAGACCCTACAAAGGACGAAAATATGACGGAAGCATTACTAGCGGAAGGCCTAGTTAAAGTTCGAGAAAGCGGACGGAACATACCCCAATTGAAAAAAATGGTAGAGCTGGAAGAAACGGCCAGGTCGCAAGGAAAGGGTATCTGGGGAGCAGACATTCAGGTAATATTTGAAATTGAATTACTGGTAAATCAGTGAAGTATATTATGTCCAATGATCATCATGTCTCTGCATTGTTGAATGAATGAAAGAATGATTTATTTATCCAATAAAATGCAGGTACCATATGTTGTAATAATCTTTTTTATTCTTCTTCAATCTTAATTGGGTTTTATCACCACTTTTAATATAACTTATGTGGGATTGGCAAGAGGTGTTCCCATTGACTGGCATCTGGAAGAGTTCACTGAGTCAATGGAACTCCCTACAGGCTGTGGAGAGATTCTCAAACCTCGTCGCCTCAGAAGTAACTAATGGTGTTGTGACCTGGATTTTAACTCAATCATTGTATTGACATTTAGAAGGCAATCCCTCCCTAATAGAATCTTCTCCTACCACACTTCCCATCCTGTGGAAACTTACTGACTCCCAACTATCCAATGTCTGAAATGCTGCCGTTTTGGACACATTAAAGCTCAGTGCAGGTCCAAAGCTAGGTGTTTTAAATGCTCCCAACCTCATACATGTGAATCCTGTGGGGTCTCCACTGAAAACTACGTGCCTGCTTTGCTCTGACAGACATGGCCACTAACAAAAAATGCCCAGAACATTCTAGACAGCACTCAATAAAACTCCTAATGTCAGAAGAATACCTCTCCTGCTAAGACGCCTCCCGATTTTCGCTCTCATGCTGATGTAGCAAAAGAGATGTTTTCAAAAACATAGGCCTTTCATACAACCTTCAAAGAACCTACCTTCTAAATTTCAAGTTTGTAAGCTTTATTGTTCCTGAGATTTTTTGATTAGTTAAACATTCAGGGAGTGGCATTTCGCTTTTATATTTATATAGATTTTTTTTCATACGAAACTAAAACTAAATTTTGTTATATTTGTTTTTACCAACATATTTTTTTTTTTTAGAATCATGTCCGAGACATCAAATGGACAGTGGAAAATCCTAAATCATTTGTAAATAAATTTAATGGACAACCAGTTAAAGCTATTATCGAATATGTGAGAGATGGTTCAACAGTCAGACTATGCTTGTTGCCTGACTTCACACCTATTACCCTTATGCTCTCAGGAATAAGAGTAAGTATTTAATCACTTTATAAAATAGCTTGTCTTTTAGCAATGAATTTAATTTTGAAGCTTCAATAACTCAACAGATTGCAGACTGAAATCCGAAAGTTCAAATTTTTCTGCAATTCAATTCCCAATTATTGGCTTTTAGGTGTGCCACCTGGGCCCAACTTTTCTTTTTATCTCTGTGCAGATGCTTTTGCTTTGTGTGGGTAAATTAGTCTGCTTATTAAATAAACCTTGAGAAAATATAATGATTATTTCCATAGTGCCCTGCTATAAAACAAGATGGAGATTCGGAGCCCTATGCAGAAGAAGCACGTTTTTTCCTTGAATCGAAATTACTTCAAAAGGACGTAGAAGTCATTTTAGAGTCAGTTAACAACAATAATTTCGTCGGCACAATTCTTCATCCTCAAGGAAACATCGCGGAAGCGTTGGTGAAGCAAGGATTTGCTAGATGTGTCGATTGGTCACTTGCAGTGATGAAATCGGGTAAGTGGTTGCATACGCAGAGCATCCTTGCTGAATATAGTGTGTCCGGCCATGAACTAGCGATATTTTAAACACTTATATAACAACTATTTTTAAGTACAAATACACTCTAAACTTGGACCCAATCCACTTCCTACCTGTGTGGCAGCCATTTTGGTTTTTTTGTTGAAACGTGTACGAAAAAAAATCATATCTCTCAAAGTTTTGGTCTTACTGAGATAAAAATGGGCGTATTCGAACAATACTGCCCTATCGTCTACATTACAAAACAAAGTGTTCACATTTCCATAACTTTAGAAAAACATAAGAAACTCGAAAAAATTAATTATTATCGTAAAATTATGCAAATTCACAAATTATTGTAAATTACTGCAAAAACACTCCCGATAACCCTTTTCATTTTTTTACTACATCGAGAGATTTTGAGCTAAGCTACAATACAACATTTAATTTACAGCTGTATGTCTAAGGCCTTTTTTGCTTGCATATGCGCTATGTTCAAACAACAATAACTCTTAAAGTATTAGACATACAGCTGTAAATTAAATTTTGTATTGTAGCTTAGCTCAAAATCTCTCGATGTAGTAAAAAAATGAAAAGGGTTATCGGGAGTGTTTTTGCAGTGATTTACAATAATTTGTGAATTTGCATAATTTTACGATAATAATTAATTTTTTCGAGTTTCTTATGTTTTTCAAAAGTTATGGAAATGTGAACACTTTGTTTTGTAATGTAGACGACAGGACAGTATTGTTGCCCTTCGAATAAGCCCATTTTTATCTGAGTAAGACCAAAACTTTGAGAGATATGGTTTTTTTCGTAAACGTTTCAACAAAAAACCCAAAATGGCTGCCATACAGGTAGGAAGTCGATTGAGCCCAAGTTTAGAGTGTATTTGTACCTAAAAATAGTTGTTATATAAGTGTTTAAAACATCGCTAGTTTATGTCCGGACATACAGTAGTATGTATATAATTTTTTTACAGCAGCATATTATAGGCTTTAGGGTTTTAGGAGATGGTGAACAGATCCCGATGCAATGTAAACCGGACACTCGTTGGAGAGGGTCAACAGTTTTTATTTAGTTATGTTAACTACATTAAAACCACATCCAACTGCAATTTTTATAGTAGTCTTGCAGTCCAAATGCAGAATGTCTGCATTAGAACTTGAAAAAAGGAGGGGAAGTGGGAGGAGGGGGTGATTTGAAATCGATAGTTATTTTTACAAGCTCCTGAATGTATTAGTATATTTTTATATAAATAATATTGCTAAATGGATTTGTGTGATTTTTTTAATAACATTGTGTCTATAGGAGCATCAGCTTTGAGATCAGCGGAAAAAGCAGCTAAAGAAGCGAAACTTCGCATATGGACGAATTATGTGAGCAACGCACCCGTCATTGCCGCTAAGGACAAAGAGTTCACGGCCACTGTTATGGAGGTCGTCAACGGGGATGCACTGGTGGTTAAACTGCCAAATAACACCACAAAAAAAATATTCCTGGCCAGTATCAGGCCACCAAGGGAAAAGTAAGAATATTTTTACCTCTACTTGCTCGTAAACCGCTACTTTACATAAGAAAAGATTTCATTATAGAGGACTGTAATCGGGCCTTTACTGGCCACACGCCAGCAATTTCCAAGAGGACTGTAATGGAAATTGCTGGACTATGAAACTCATACTGATGATGACGTGCTTTGAGTGTTGTTTTAGGTAGGTAGGGTTACGATTCTACCAATATTCTGACTTATTTCTGACCTACTATTTTTTTACACAATGTTTTTTTTTTAAATGATTAATTTCTTTTATCTTTTTTGTTTTAGTTTTGCATATATTTTTTAATTATTTTTATTAAGTATAATTTCTGTAATTTGTTTTTAAATTAATATTTTTGATTTTTTGTTTTTTTTAATTATTTTTTTAAATATTTACTTTTTTATAATTTTTTTTCGAACAAGACCGTCACGTTCGAATTGGTGTGTTTCAGACTGTATGGTTTATGAGTTTTTTATGTTTCCTCGCAAACGGAGCTAAAGTACTATACTAGTCTTGGCCGAAATAGCAATTACCAACCTCGTTTGGTTTGGTTTTGGTTTTCAGAATCGGTTGAGAAGTCCTCGGCTTCGCCTCAGCCTTCCAATATGACTATTACCTGTTATCTAATTATACAAAGTGAAATATTCTATTTGACTGTGCTTATGCAAGTTTAAAAATTGTCATATCATTAATTAATTATTATTGTTAAGAGAGTAAGGAAGTAATTTTGTGAACAATTTTTTTAATTTTTACTATTTATAGGAACAACCCAGATGAAGAGGGTAAGCAGTCTCCGAGACCCAAAGGTTTCAAAGCCCTCTACGATATAGCGTGGATGTTTGAAGCAAGGGAATTCTTACGTAAGAGGCTCGTCGGCAAAAAAGTACTAGTCATAATTGACTATATTCAACCAGCTAAAGACAACTTTCCAGAAAAGATTTGTTGCACAGTTATGGCAGCTGGAATGTAAGTAATTATTTTTTTTTTATTTTTCCGCAGCGCATACCAAGGAAGCTCTCACATGAGACGATTTTTTCCGACTTAGCTCACATTATTACAATTTTCGTAGGGATCTCTATTTAAAAAAAAAAAAAAATATAAACTATGTTACTCGTTGATAATGTGGCTTTCTATATGTGAAAGAATTTTTAAAATCGGTTCAATAGTTTTTGAGCCTACCCATTACAAACAAACAAACAAATCTTTCCTCTTTATAATATTATTAGTAAAGATAAATTAGCCTTGACAATAATCTCACTTAGTCATAATTGATGATGCAGCTAAGTTGACAGTGAGTTAATTTGGAAGGGTTATTAATAAACCCATACCCCTTATCGGTTTCTACCCGACGTCGTACCAGAACACTAAATCGCTTGGCAGTACGGCTTTGCTGGTAAGGTGGTAACTAGCCACGGCCCTAGCCTCCCACCAGACAAATGTGATGGAGGAATGGATAAATGACTATGGATAGTTTGATAGTAAGGAATATGATTTTGAATTATAGCTAAATAATATGTGTGGGATATAACTAATTATACTATTTCTTTTACAGAAATATGGCCGAAGCTCTAGTGAGCAAAGGCTATGCAACAGTGGTAAGATACAGGAATGATAACGATCAGAGAAGTGCATATTACGACAAACTTCTGGAAGCTGAACTGAAGGCGCAAAAAGCTGTCCTCGGAGTCCACGCTAAAAAAGATATACCAACACACAGGGTTCAGGATACTAGTGGTGATTCTGCGAAGGCGAAAAAGTTTTTCCCATTCTTGAAAAGAGCTCAAAAGTCAGAAGCAATTGTTGAATTTGTTGCCAGTGGATCGCGTATGAGACTGTACATCCCGAAGGATTCGGCCCTCGTCACGTTTCTGCTAGCCGGCATCAACTGTCCGCGAGGAGCTCGCCCGGCCATCGGCGGCGGGGGCATGCAGCCCGCTGAGCCATATGGCGAAGAGGCGCTGCAGTTCACCAAGGAAAAGTGCTTGCAGCGGGATGTTATCGTGTCCATTGAAGAAATGGACAAGGCCGGCAACTTCATTGGTTGGCTGTGGGTGGACAATGAAAACTTGTCAATTGCACTCATTGAGCATGGTTTTGCATCAATGCATCACACAGCCGAAACGTCGGAATTTGCCCGCGCAATAAAAACCGCGGAGGAAAATGCAATGAAAAATAGAATCGGGATCTGGAAAGATTTTGTCGAAACGGAAAAAGAAGTTGAAAGTACAAAAAATACGCCAGTCCAAGATCGTATTGTTAAATATGAAAAAGTGATCGTAACCGAAATAACGCCTGAGGGCACGTTCTATGCTCAAAACATTGAACTGGGTACCAAATTAGAGGCATTAATGGAAAGAATTCGGCAGGAGTTCCAAAGCAATGCTCCCCTGCCGGGCGCCTATGTGCCGAGGAAAGGTCAGATTTGCGCAGCGCGTTTCACAGCTGACGACAATTGGTACAGAGCAAAAGTTGAAAAGTTGTCAGAAAACAAAATGGTCCATGTATTCTACATTGATTATGGTAACCGAGAGGTTAGTAATGTAAAGCTTTAAAATTAAATTAGCAACAAATATAACTACGGATTAGCACACTTGTCACACTTTTGAGAATATTAAGGAAAACTCTCAAGCATGCAGGTTTACTAGCAAATGTCTTCCTTCACAGTTAAAGCAAGTTATATTTAAATAATGCATATATAATTCTAAAAAGTTGAGAAGTGCATGCCCGAGATTGAACCCCGGACCCTGAATGGGAGTCCGACGTTTTCACCACTTTGCAATTACTATTCTTTTTAATATCACCAATCACCATAATATAAGTTATGGAAACATTTTAGGTGTTGAGTCAAACCCGACTCGCGCAACTCCCCGCGGGCACTGAGGTGGAGCCCGCTTACGCGACGGAGTACTCGTTGGTTTGCGTAAAGTTCGCGACCGACTCCGACGATCGCCTCGAGGCCGTAAGAGCATTCTCCATGGATACGTTGAACAAGAAGCTGATGCTCAACGTGGAGATCCGCGGCTCACCGCCAGCAGTAACGCTCGTCGATCCTACAACTAGCACAGACATCGGAAAGGTAAGCCCGCTTCTACTTTTTTTTTAACCCCCGACCCAAAAAGAGGGGTGTTATAAGTTTGACGTGTGTATCTGTGTATCTGTCTGTGGCATCGTAGCTCCCAAACTAATGATCCGATTTTAATTTAGTTTTTTTTTTGTTTGAAAGGTGGCTTGATCGAGAGTGTTCTTAGCTACAATCCAAGAAAATCGGTTTAGCCGTTTGAAAGTTATCAGCTCTTTTCTAGTTACTGTAACCTTCACTTGTCGCGAGTGTTATAAATATTTAATTTATACTTGTAATTTTATGTGATACAGCTATGCAGAACACCCGGTCTTCCACCAGTTCCAATCTATTGTGATAGGCAAGGTGTATTGTGATACATATATTCAGGTCCTCACGTCTTCGACCATTACCATATTTTGTGATAGGCAAGGTGTACTTTGATGTATTGTGATACATATATTCAGGTCCTCACGTCTTCGACCATTACCATATTATGACCATCGCTGGTGATATCTGATGAGATGCTTTGATTATTTCTTTTTGTCGAACTTGCGACATGGCAGTCTGGCTGCTGGCACCAGCCATATAAATTATCTTAATAAACCTGTTGGTGCTATAAATGCAAATATTCTGTTCACTCACATCACAGTACTATATAACAACATATACACTTGAATCTAGAGAACAATTAAGTTGCAGTTTGTGTGGTGCAGCTTGCTTGTTTTAATGATTTACTGGAGCAGTGAGGAGAGGCTCTCTTCGCTGCTCCAGTAAAGCATTGCTTCACTAAAGTGCATTAGTTCATACATTTCAACTGCATACCAAGCAGAGAGGTGTTGGAGTGTACAGGGTTTAGGGAATGACCTATCATAGCGTCATTAGCAACTTGCTTTCTCACTTCGCTTCCTCGTACCACTTCTGTAGACAGAGGCCTCGGTCTGGTGCGACACTGTATTTATCCAAGTTATCCAATAGCCCAGGCGATTTATGCAAAATTTGAATGAAACCTCTAAATAAATAATGTAGTGATTTTTGGTACTTTTTGGTACATGTGTACCCTTATGCCCTTAGACATTGCTCCTTAAAAGTTCCCACCTCTAGGACTTCAGCTTCCCTCCCTTTTACCTTCAAATATCTCCCCGGTCGTGGCTTTAGCTTAGTTCTCATAGTTTTTGTGGAAATTACGCAAAATCACGGCCGGGGAGACATGAATGACACTAATGAAACTGAATATACACTTGTTTAGTGTATTTCTTAACAATCCATATCCATACTAATAATTTTATATTATTAATATTGATATGGATATATGAAAGTGTGGCTCTGTCTGACCTACCGATTTTCACTAAATGTGGTTCTGAAATAGCTTGCATCCCAAGGACTTTTTGTCCTGGAATATTAAAGAGTTCCCATTGAATTTTAAAAAATTTATTCCACACGAACAAAGTTGTGGGCATCGTCTATTCACTAATAAATAGAGGATCTTGCGAAATACCTAAAATCCACGTCTTCTGTTAGTTTTAATAACCATTTTTAATTATCGATGACACAAAAAGTTCACACACACTTCACAGTTTCACATGAGCTCTCATGCATCGTGCGCGTTATTTAACAAATGAATTGACAGCAGTATCTTTGTTCGCAGAATCTGGTTAAGGAGGGTTTGGTACTGATGGAAAGCACCCGTGATCATCGGCTTATCGCACTCGCGGCTGAGTATCGTCAGGCGCAAGAGCACGCGAAGAACTCTCGGCTGAATCTCTGGAGACACGGAGACATCACGGATGACGACGCCGTGGAGTTCGGCGCTCGCCACTAGCGCCCTCTGCCCCGATACGATGACACAGCGATTCCTCCGCACACCCTCACGTGTGCCACGTGCGCCGAGGCGCATGTGGAATCTATAATATGCTCCATTTTATATGACGTACTTCGATAAATCTGCCAGAAAATACATAAGATGGACCTATGTGTAGTTTATATGCACTGACCAGGCCTATCTTATGCAGTGTTGATTATTGTTATTTATTCCATTGTTTACAGACTGGTTCCCTAAAATTAAATTACTCTTTTCTTTAGAAAATAAATAAACATAATAACAGTGTAAATGATCATAATAATATGATATACTATAATATCATATGCAGTGTTCGGAATAACTATCTAGAAATGTTTATACTGCCATAAATAAATGTTGGACATCATTGCCCTAAAGGTCAACTTACGCTGACGACTAATACTAAATAATATCACAGTTTCCGGAATTGAGGTATTCAACAAAATCGAATTTCTATATCTGGTGGGCTTCACCAATCTCCAAGTCTCCAAATTAAATTTGATGGGCTACACCAGTCTCCATGTGTTCTCGCCAACTTTAGGCGTTTGTACTGTATACTTATTCCGATCGCTGACTATATGAGAGGAAAATTGGCAAGGCTCCCTTCCCGTGTCCTCTGTGGACACGATCGTGTGGATAGTCTCCCATTGTACTGCATAATAATATCAACAGTGCGAAATGTAACAATCGTATCTATAGAGTGCCAACAGGAGGCCGTTGGTTTCGCACTTCTCTAATACAGTAACCACCAGATATTATTCTCTAAACTTAACTAAATTGTTAGGTCTAAAAGTTTTTGTAATGGGTACATTTTAACTAATTCCAAAGTGAACTGCTAATTCTTTTATCGCATACATTCTCTAAACTAAATTAACAGGTCTAAATCTAGTGCTATCCTTTTCCGAAGAGAGATTGTAAAAGCGATAGCAAAACATTTAGACAGCTGTCAATTTAGTTGTTCACAACAGAATTAGCCACAATGTACAAAAGAGAACACTTCTTATAGATCTGTCAATTTTGTTTACAATGTCTACATATTTTTATATTTTGGTAAGATAAACTGAATTATTAATATAAAGAAATAGTAAATTATACTATATATTATAGACTTATAGAGATAGAGATGGCAAAATTGTCTTTATTTAATTTATAAATTAAATATTAATTTTCATATTCTTTGTTTTTTTTCTGAAAAATATATTTTCTATCACCTATAGTACGCGACAGGTTGAGATGGCAATCGGGGTATGAGGCGAGGAGACGCCCCACACAGCCGCAGCAGATTAGCTCAACCTGTCGCATACCATGTTGTGTATAATTGCGATGGATGTTCTCACTTTGATTGGTTACATGGTTCAATCTCTGTCTACATTATTATTTTTTACTTTGTTAACATTTGCTTATACTTCTTTTTAAAATCTAAGATGCACAGAAAAGTTGAGGGTTATTCCTTTTCCCTTAGGGTAGATACTCGGAAATTATGACTTCCGTCTATCCGCCCCATCTGGGGATAGTGATAGTAAAAACGAACTCGCGTTTCCGAGTATCCCACCTTAGGGAGGATTTTTTAAGTGGATAAACAGTATAACCTAAGTGAAGTTGAGTGTGTCTAAGCTAAGTGTGATTTACCTGATGTTAATAGTAATAATTAAAGAAGTCTGAGCGGAAGTGATTTTTTACGTTATTTTTGTTTTCTCCATATACAATGTTTGATTAGTTAACGAATTTCGTACTTACAAATATATTAAGCCTATCCATCTTTCCGAGATGTTTTTGCAATCGTTTAATTATCTCGAGTCCATGCGCACTTACATGGATTGTTGATTGAACTCTGTATGTAAAAATAAAAATATTTTTAGGAACTACTTTCTTGGCGTTTTATTTTTGCAATCACCGTTTTCCTCATTTTACTGAGAGCAAGACAGCAAAGAGTATGTAATCACTACGCAAGACAGTTTCGAACCCATAAGCATTTATTGGCACAAACATTGCACCCTGCAATGACGGTTTCGTTACGTAAAATTGCTAGATATTAATATTTTTCAAATGACAATGTCGCAAAATTCCTCTATCGATTAAAAAAGACATTACGTAAATCAGTTCAGAAATCTCGGAGATTTAGGTATAACTACATAGATAGAAAACACAACTCCTTTTTTCAAAGTCGGTTAAAAAAGTAGCCTATGTTACTCCCTGATCAATCCTCTAGTTGTCTGTGAAAGTCCCGTCAAAATCGGTTTAGCCGTTTCGAAGATTAGCCCGTTCAAACAGACAAAATTTCTTTAAAGAAAAGACTTCATCATGCATAAATATCATACATATGGATTAAAAAATATTAAAAATTATTTCCCCGCTTCAAAATGTTTCTGATTTTAAATAATATTTTAAAAAAAGTCATCAAAATCGGAGCTGTTTCTGAGGACTTCCGACGAAAATGCTTCGTTTACTCCACTAATGAGACAGCATGACACTTCGCAAGATGGCGTTGTCATGTTGTCTCATTATTATTATTCTTCGCAAGATGTACAGAATATATAAACATGCTCATTATTAGCACGAAAGCATGCTTTTTTCGAGCAAATGCCACCTAGTAGCATGTGTACATGTTTTGCTAAAAATAATAAGCATGCTAAAAATCGACGATCGTTCGATTTTGTAGCATGCACCTGCAGCGCGGGTGGAAGGAGACGTGTTTTGAGCATGTCTAAACTTGTTAATTAGTTCAGCTGATCGATACCAAGCCTGCTTATTGAGGATGATTAGCTGATGTTTGATTTTTATAGCCTTTCATATCTTTCTCTCGCATTTCTACTAGCAATCGAGTCCCTGTTCCAATATTTTTTCTTCAGGTTATCCAATTACGCACCCAAATCCTCCTAACACTTCTTCTTTCTTGATGACAATTTTTTTTAAGCCTAAGCAAAAGGATGATTTTATTAAGCTCTGTGCGCAGGGCCACTTGGTTTTTCATTTTTCCCTACACACTGCACTGGCAGAGAGCTTGCTAGTTGATAGCATGTGTGACTGATTACCTAAGTATATGCTTTGAGCATGCTTAAAATGAGCATGCTTTTACAAGCAAATGTTTTTACAGTTAAAGGGCATGCTCATTTTAAGCATGCTATTAAGTATGCTATTTTAATAGCGAATGTATCTGTACCTGCAGTTCTGTGGTTAGTTCCTAAAACTTAGTGATTACATACCTACTCTTTGGTTCCGGTTTTGGCCACATTGACGGTGACTGAGGTTTCATCAAGGGTTTCAAGTCTCTTTTTGATCTCGTAGTAAATGACGACCACCACGATCCTTCATCATGGGGTAACGTAGGCCCCATTCGGGTCGCTTTTTCGTCCCGAACTTACCTACTGCACGATTGTTCTCTAGACGGCTTCATCGAACCTTTGGTAGTCTGTATGTAATTCAAATCCGTACTCTGTGATATGAGTATGAATTTTGTGTTGTCAGCGAACGCAACGTGCGCGCGGGTGCATTGCGGCGCGGGGCAGCACCGGGAGGTCGGGGTTCGATTCCGGGCACGCACATCTGACTTTTCTGAGTTATATACATTTTAAGCCGTTAAATATCACTTGTTTTAATTCGGTGAAGAAAAATATCGATGCCTGAGAGTTCTCCATAATGTCTTTCAAAGGCGTGTGGAGTCTGCCAATCCACACTTGGCCAGCGAGGCGGACTGTGGCCTAAACCCTCCTCATTCTGAGAGGAGACCTGTTCTCAGTAGTAGGCCGGCGATGAGTTGATCATGATGAAGTAAATACCTACTAAAACTGATAGGATAATTAATAAATGCGTATAGAATAAAGATAGTTATGATTTATTTACTGATTTTCCAATGGTGGTAAATTTAGCAATCTTAAATTTTGGACTTTTGAACTATATATCCGCAAATCACATCCTGTATCGTAAAAACATTAGAGTTCTATTGCCAATCTGTAATCAATTTGTACAGCCCGATCTATTTATCACACTCTTGTATCACACTCTTGGGCCTCTTGTTGGCTACTAGTTGTTGTGAAAAGTTCCATCGTTAATGCGCTCAGAAACACCGGTATGGAATGATAATTGTTCACGTACAACTTCACTAATTCTGCCAGAGACGCTAAATAGTCCGAGTGAGCTATTTCAATGCTGTCATCGCATAGTGTTATCGTAAAGTATTCTTCCACCGATTTGGCGTATATATTTGACATCCTGCAAGTAAATAAAGATCTTATAATCTATATTTTGAGAAGCGTATGACCTAGCTATCAATCGATTGTGATTGTTAAGTAACCTTGACCCAAGTCAGTAACTGAATGGGTGACCGACTTTGGAGGTACGAAGTTGGTCTTTTTGATCCCTCAGTGCCTCGGAAAGAACCTTAGCCATCCGTCCAGGTTATTATCACTGGCACCTGATATTGTATAAAACCTAAAAGAGTCGAAATCTCTTATTCGTGCTGTATGCTGAAGGATTTAGGAACCCACCGCATTATTATCCAATCCTACCACAATGTGATTAATGGAATGGGGTCACAGCCCTCAGCATGGAGGAATACGACTATAAACAAGAAATTATATTTCCAGTTTGGGATATTTAACATTTTAATTGAAATATATTTATTGAATGTAGGCAAACTTATGAATCTTAAGACGAAATTACCTCTACTACTGCTTCCAAAAGCAGATTCTTTTCAAAACACATAATATTACAATAAGATACATATATATTATCCATTTATGCTCTCCATGGTTCAATTTATGGTCAAACATGAATTTTCCATAAAAATAAACTTTACTCCAAAAAGTACATATCTGTACTAATTTAATCCGGATATACATAATAATAAAGTATTTATTTTTCGTACTACTTACCTATAGATGTTATGACCAATCTTATCTACATTGTAACCTAGAAGTTTGCAGCATAACTCCTTGTATTCTTCAGCCGAAGACGTTAATCCTCCTTCATCCTAGAAATATAATGGAACAGTGAATCTAACTAGTAAAGTCTTTTCATAATTTCGGTTTAAATTCATTCTATTACATTTTGATTGTGATACAGTTTTGTTGTAATATTAGATAGAAAGATTGAATCATTTCAAATACATAATATTATAGGTAAGTACTAGTTGACTTGCACAGATTTTCATAGGTTGGTGACATACATTTCGCATATTTAACTCAAAATCGTATTTTTAGGGTTCCGTACCTCAAAAGGAAAAACGGAACCCTTATAGCATCACTTTTGTTGTCTGTCTGTCCGTCCGTCGTGTCTGTCAAGAAAACCTATAGGGTACTTCCCGTTGACCTAGAATCATGAAATTTGGCAGGTAGGTAGGTCTTATATTACAAGTAAAGGAATAAATCCGAAAACCGTGAATATGTGGTAACATTATTAAAAAAAAATTAAATTTGTTTAAATTTTCAAAGTAAGATAACTATACCAAGTGGGGTATCACATGAAAGGGCTTTACCTGTACATTCTAATAGATTTTTATTTATTTTTATGCGTAATAGTTTTTAATTTATGGTGCAAAATGTCCAAAAAAATACCCGAGTACGGAATCCTCGTTGCGCGAGTCCGACTCGCACTTGGCCGGTTTTTTATGTATTGTGACGTATATATATATATCATATATCTCTTTGACGATGTGCGATATATTGAGTGTTTAAACCTTATAGTCGTAGTAATAGTTATATTACTATTGTGCAGTTTGATCAGACATTTGAAATTATTATGAAGTGTAATATGAAGAAAATAATTTTTTCAATTTTCTACTTTTTTATATATCTAATTTACGCACGAAGTTGCCTCAAAATTTGCCCTGAAATAGAAAGTTTTCAAGGGCCATAACTTTTAAAATAAACAATTAAAACGTCGTCCTATTCGGGAGTCGAGGGTTCTATTCCGGGCACGCACCTCTAACTTTTCGGAGTCGTGCCTTTTAAGCAATTAAATATCACTTGCTTTGATGGTGAAGCTAAACGTCATGAGGAAACCTGCATGTCTGAGAGGTCTCCATAATGTTTTCAAAGGTGTGTGAGGTCTGCCAATCCGCACTGGGCTAGCGTAACGGATTCCGGCATGAACTCATCATTATGATCATGATGATGGTGATGATATAATTTTAGTTAAATCATAGTTTGACTCCAACTTAATGTGTAACGACGAGGCGGGAATATAGGCTCTGTAAGAATATTAGGCTTAAAAAAACACCTTAGTCGGTGCGGCGAGTTTCTCTAAATGCACTTGTAGCCGATCTCTTTGGAGGAGCAATTTGTGAGCTTCACACTTTGCAGCCTCGGCTTCTTCGCGGAATTTGATCGCCTCCAGTCGCGCGCTTTTAAGAGCTGCAATATCACAATAGGTATATAGCCCGGCAAACAACTAGTGGGAGAAAGTCGGCGGATACGGGAAGCGAAAGTCGACCAATCGCGTGTACCCGCCATTCGCGTCAATGTTCAAGTTGTTTGCCGGGCATTGTACAGTAAATATCACTTTTACAAGTAACGCCGATGTACCAGCGCAAAAATCTTGAGCACAATCAATAAATATGTTAATAGGTAATTGGCACTTATTACATATTATTAACCCCCGACCCAAAAAGAGGGGTGTTATAAGTTTGACCTGTATGTCGTGTATCTGTGTGTCTGTGTATCTGTCTGGGGCACCGTAGCGTCTAAACTAATGAACCGATTTTAATTTAGTTTTTTTTTTGTTTGAAAGGTGGCTTGATCGAAAGTGTTCTTAGCTATAATCCAAGAAAATCGGTTCAGCCGTTTGAAAGTTATCAGCTCTTTTCTAGTTACTGTAACCTTCACTTATTGTCGGGGGTGTTATAAATTTTTAATTTACACTTGTATTCATTTTATTCTTTTAATGTTAACAGAAAATTATATTTACAACTTTATGTGAAAAAATTCTAACACAGAGTTATTTTGTGAAAGCTAATGGAATAGATGAAAGTATTTATAAACTATACAGTGTGTTTTTTTTAACTTGGACAGTATGGGGAAATCTGAAACCAAAGAAGATACAGGGAAAGCGTCTTAAGAACCATTTGCTCTTTTTTTATGAGAACAATTTTGGTGGAGTCAATTTTTTGGTCAAGCGTGAGTTGTCCATAAAAATCAATGAAATTGACAAAAAAAATTTTTAGTGCCGATCGACTCAGTTTCATGTAAGGATCATTTCATTGTATCGAAAGAAAAAAATCGGGACAGCAGAAGTTAGTTAAAGTGATTACCGCCGCCCATGAACATTTGCAATACCAGAGCAACCGTCAATGGGTTCTCGGCCATTCAGGAATTTGTTGGTCCGCTTCATGAATAAACCCATCTCGTAATCTAATGGGACCATCGCACAATTGATTCCAAATTTTCATGTGCATGCAAAAAATGATCTGGCACAATGGGCGGTCGAAGTGCACCAGGCACCCAGGTGGCGGTGGCTTGCGGTGCGATTGTAGAAAAAGGAGGGTGGAATGAGGTCAAACAACTCTTCAGAGCACTCCCCATTATAAAGGCGATAGAACACATAGACATTTCGTGGTGCTCCAGGCTTTCCAACGAGCAGGTTAGTTTGGGATCGTCCTCAAGTCGAACAGCTCACCTCTCTTTCAGTCGCGTAAACTCATACTCACTTACCATTAGCTTGTGCCACGAGGTCCTGGTTAGCCAGCTCGTCCCGGTAGCCTTGCAACGCTTCCTCCAACTGCGCAACTCGCGCGGAGAGTAGCGCCGTACTGACCGCTTCCGTCGCTCCGCTCAGAGGCCACTCCTTTTCGTAACTATCGCATTGTTGCCTGAAACAATAGCCAGAGCTTAGAAGACCTAAAGCGTTCTGTCACTATAATACTCTATCCACGGAAAGAAGTTAGTCTAGCGCTCTTTCTGTTACGTTATCCCATACAAATGACAGCCAAAAATCTCAGTGGGCTTTAACTATTTTGAGTGACCAACCAATAACAAACATGTATAAAAAAAATGAAATTCAGTTCGAAAATGTTATCAAAAAACATTCTAAATTCAATTCGATAACATTTTCGTTTTTGATTTAAAAAATTAATATACCTAAATATTGGCTACATTGTTAAAAACACGAAAACAAGATTCACGCTTATAAATAAAAATGATAAGCCACATTGAGAGTCTCACATTTGGACTTAATAATATAATTTTGCAATCATAATCCTAGTTATTTGACTCATCCATGTTGCAATTTCAACTAAATGAAGAAAGAAATATCTTTACTGTGGAGACAAGTAATTTTTTTTTACATGTTTTAAAAAGTGTGCACTCACCTGTAACTATTTCGCTCGCTCTCTGTCAGCCGTAGCCGTTGTTGTAGCCTTTGATGAATACGTTCTTGATCCAAGGTCACGTCCATCACCTCTCTCAGTTTAGCCGTTACCTGATCCCGCTCGAACTCCAGCGTTACCACTTTCTAGAAAGAATATTTTGATGATTCAGATAAATTTGACTTACGCCAACACCCGAAAAGTTCAAGAAGTTTAGCGCAATCTATCCCTATGTAAGTAGTAAAAAACCAACCTAACATCCATGATTCTCTTTCATCATCCTACCTCCTACCTCCTACCAAGTTGTGCATCAAATTTGACCTGCATTGAAGCTAGTTTAGTGATTACTATAAAATGTTAAAACCTGCATCTTGTATAATTCATTATTCTAGAAATAGTTACCTCAGAGAGTTGTGAGAATTGCGACTGCGCTCAGTTGGCTGTTGAGCGCAGTATCCAAGGTTGGAAACAATGCGCGCGCAAACTCCACACCGTGCGCCTGCGCTGCGCTCTTCCAATCTTATACTGAGCTTTCTAGATAATTCCGAGAGTGACCTTGAATTTTGACACTTAAAGCATACGCCGAGACTTATCCTGCATTGAAGCTAGGCTACCATATCATGTCTTGCCAAAAACCGCGAGCTGTCTAACTCATTATTCTAAATAAAGTTACCTCGGTGAGTACTGCGACTTGCGACTTCGCGTTCGAGCAGTCCATGACTGCGTTCACCTGGTCGTTGAGCGCACTGTCCACAACTGAGGATATTGCGCGCGCAGACTCCACGCCGAGCACCTGCTGCGCTCCAATCTTCCATTCTTCCAGCAACGATTCAAGGCGTTCTATCTTTAGCTGGAGACAAGGAATTATTTATTTAATGTGATCAAGACTCTATAATAACTGCAGTATCAACTAGGTCTACCATTTAACTGAAACTGAATTTGAATTTTGTTTTATTTGTATCATATCAACTGAATTCGTGTTGATAATATGTCCATAAAAAACGTTCGACGTCCCATTTCCATAACTTGACTTGATTTGACTTTTGAGTCGACCTATCAACACAAAGTGTTCTCCCCTGTACCCCGCTAACATCTTACGATTTTGTTTACATGCGAAACCTTGTTTATATCGTTTTTAGGCTAACTGGTCTAGTTGTAATACACTTGTTATTAGTTTCTCAACATTGTTCTTAAACTGAATCGCTAGGTAGCGTGGGTTAGTTTAATTAAAGAAAAGTATCCTTACATTGGCCTCATGTAGCTCCTTCTCCGCATTTTGCAGTGCCTCGACCTTCACCGTGAGCTGGTGCACCTGCTCCTCCAGCACTAACGTGTTGCAGACGGCGTCGCGCAGGGAGCGCTCTGAGGCCCGCAACTTTACCACCTCCGTTTCTAGTTCCGCCATATGGGTGAAGCGGTTTTGGGCAGTCTAAAATGTTTGAATTTTATAGAGATATTTTCGTAGACCTTATTACAATGGCTTATTATGGTTATGTCAATCCGATAATTACAACTTAAAAAAGGGTCAATGTACTTTACATCGAAAATACAAAAAAAGCTGGGACTTTGGACTATTTCGAAATTTAAAAATGAAACCGAACGCAAGAGGAAATAGGCATCTTGGAGACACGCGCTCCAACCAAGCGCAAGAATCAACAAACGACAAAATAAATAAATAAATAAAAAGATCAAGTGCAAATCGAACTCGCACACGAAGGATCCCGACCATAGTCATATACAAGTGTAAATTAAAAATTTATAACACCCCCGACGATCCAAAGTATCTGAGTTTTCCAAAACATCATTTTCAAATAAATAATTATGTATTTAGGCAACGTCCATCTTGACAGCTTGACATTTGTCTATTGACATAATAATATTATGAACCTAACGGTTATCTAACCTTCTTTTCTACAAGAAAACTAGAAATGAGCTCATAACTCTTAAACGGCTGAACCAATTTTTTTAGATTATAGCTAAGAACACTCTCGATCAAGCCACCTTTCAAACAAAAAAAACTAAATTAAAATCGGTTCATTCGTTTAGGCGCTACGATGCCACAGACAGATACACAGATACACAGACACACAGATACACAGATACACACGTCAAACTTATAACACCCCTCTTTTTGGGTCGGGGGTTACAAATATATCGTCTTACTTTTAAATTTTTTTTAATTTGCATGGTGCCCATTTTGAAATTCGGCATGTTGGTGGTTTTTTTATTATATGTTGTTAAAGCAGCAATAGAAATACACACTCTGAGTAGGTACCTGTTACAATTCTCGAGTCACAGCCCACTTACAGACAGGCAAACGGACAGTGGACGCTTAGTAATACTATGCTAATTACTTGTTGGCATCATTCAGGTACAGAACCCTAAAAAACATTCTATGAAGCACACTTTAATTAAAACATTATAAAAAACATCGCTACAGAGCAGATCAGTTAGTTGACATATAATACCTTGGATAGTTGCTGCCAATCCTTATAGGAATCCCTTTCATACTCCAAGTTCTTCAGTTTGTTGGTAAGCGACTCCAATTCAAATGTCTGCTTCTCAACACGAATCCGTAGACTTATGCATTCTTTTGCTTTTTTCCTCTGTCTAGAGAGTTCCGCTTTAAGCGTTTTTACTTCATCTTGGGCTCCTTCGAAAGCCTACAATGTTGAAAACTTCATAAGAGTCCATTTAATATATAAATCAAATCGTTTATTCAATGTTTACCAACATTGTGCACCATTGTGCACTTTTTGACTGTCAATTGTTGAATTCGTAAGATTATAAGCTACAAGTTTTCCAAAAGCGCTCAGGTTTGAGTTTAATTTTCCGGGATCGAAAGTAGCCTAAGTAACTATGCAAAAAATATGGGATTATCTCTATTGTTTACTAAAATTGCTAATCGGTCCAGAAACCTCCGAGACATCAGTGTATGTACACTGATAAGTGAAAAAAAATTTGACAATCGGACTCTCCAGACCCGCGAAATTTAAAAATTCCGGGTACATTTTGAACATACCTCGTACATAAACAAAAGTGCCAGTGGGACTCGTACACGAAGGGTTCCATACCATTGTACAAATTCAAATTCAAATTATTTTTATTCAATTAAACTTTTACAAGTGCTTTTGAATAACAAGATACATAGTACGCGAAAGGTCAAGATGGCGATTGGGTATAAGACGAGGAGACGCTCCGCACACCAGCACTTCACCCGCGCTATCCTGCACCGGGTTAAAACATGAACACCACAGACAGATCAATGGACAGCCAACAAAGTGATCTTATAAGCCTTATAAGGGTTCCTTTTTTACCCGACTGCGACTAAGCCAAAATGAAGGGTTATGATTTTAGCAGTCTATGTATGTATGTTTGTATCCAGATTCTGTGAGTTCCAACATAGTGGCTAAACTACTGAACCAATTTTGATGAATGAGGTGTCAATTGATTTGTTGTAAAAGAACGGGTAACAAAGGATATATTTGATAAGAAAAACATTTACCTAACAGATGTTGTACATCAAAAAAAGTGGAGGTCTCCAAAAAATTTCTTTTGCTATTGTATCATGTGAGATGTCAAATGAAAGAGGAAAAAACTCTGAGCTCGTGAATAGATACATATTTTACACAACATTTTTTTGTACATTTGTACAACTTTAAAATATACCAAGTGACAGAAAAACAATTTTACTCTACTTTTTCAGCATCTATTAAGACGATCACAGTCGGGTTTTAGTTGTAAACTTTATCTTGTTTCCTTTTGAGCTACAGAACCTTAAAAAGCACATCAAATTGACAACCTACTTTTTGAAAGTTAAAAACTGACCTGCGTTTTCTCTGTCAAATCTTTTTTAATTTCTGTCAATTGGCCTTCTCTACTCGTATTTTCCTCCAATAATTTTTCTTGCAATTCAAGTATTTTCTTTTGCAGCTCATTTCGATCCTCTTCCCATTTAAGTTTATACTCCTTGTGTTCTTTAATGGTCTAGAAACAAGTTAAATAAAATTAACACTTTTGCATTTTTAATTGTATAATATTACTAGCTGATGCCCGCGGCTTCGCCCGCGTGGATTTAGGGTTTGAAATTCCGTGGGAAACTTTTGATTTCCCAGGACAAAAGTAGCGTATCCGTAATAGCCCGTCCCGGGGATGCAACGTGTTTCTTTACCACGTAAAAACATTTAAACGGATGATAAAATCCCGAGGGATCACCAGAATTTAGGAAAGCATCAGGGTTGAGGAGTTGGGTCCTTGAAGTCAACGACAAAGTCTTTACTTGGTACAGATACCTTCAATATCAATTTATAACCGACAGTTTCTAAATCCCATCAGTGTTGATGGTGAGGTTCCCTGTAGCATCAAGATTGAGGAGTCGGAATCCTATTTTGAATCCAATGAAACAATGTCACAAAGTTCCTCTATCGATAAAAAAAAAATGACGCAAATCGGTTCAGAAATCTCGGAGATTTCAGTGTATATAGGCAGGAAAACACGACTCCCTTTTTGAAAGTCGGTTAAAAAAGTAGCCTATGTTACACCCTGGTCAATCCTCTACTTGTCTGTGAAAATCCCGTCAAAATCGGTTCCAAGATTAGCATCAGGATTGAAGAGTTGGACTCCAAATTTTTTATGAAACAATGTCGCAAAGTTCCTCTATCGATTAAAAAAGAAATGACGCAAATCGGTTCAGAAATCTCGGACATTTCAGTGTACATAGGTAGAAAAACACAACTCCTTTTTTGAAAGTCGGTTAAAAAAGTAGCCTATGCTACTCCCTGGTCAATTCTCTACTTGTCTGTGAAAATCCCGTCAAAATCGGTTCAGCCGTGTCTTAGATTAGCCTTTTCAAACAGACAGACAGACAGACAGACAGACAGACAGACAGACAGACAAAAATTTTAAAAACGTGTGATTCAGTTATAGTATCGTTCAAATAACCATATGACCTTAATATGCGGTAGTTATTTCGAAATTACAGACAGACACTCCAATTTTATTTATTACTAGCTGATGCCCGCAGCTTCGCCCGCGTGGATTGGTCAGATCCCCTGCAGCATCAGGATTGAGGAGTTGGACTCCAAATTTTTTATGAAACAATGTCGCAAAGTTCCTCTATCGATTAAAAAAGAAATGACGCAAATCGGTTCAGAAATCTCGGACATTTCAGTGTGCATAGGTAGAAAAACACAACTGCCTTTTTGAAAGTCGGTTAAAAAAAGTAGCCTATGTTACTCCCTGGTCAATTCTCTACTTGTCTGTGAAAATTCCGTCAAAATCGGTTCAGCCGTTCCCAAGATCAGCCTTTTCAAAAAGACAGACAGACAGACAGACAAAAATTTTAAAAACGTGTGATTCAGTTATAGTATCGTTCAAATAACCATATGACCTTAATATTATGCAGTAGTTATTTCGAAATTACAGACAGACACTCCAATTTTATTTATTAGTATAGATAGTATAGATTAGTATATTAGTATTAATATTAGTATAGAATATATATATAGTATTATAGTATAGATTTTACAATCTGACACTCGCCCGCATGGATGTAGATTTTTAAAAATCACATGGGAACTCTTTGGTTTTCTGGGATAGGTAAACAGTAACCTATGATCACTCTCTAGGTCTTTAACTATACCCATGAAAAACATCATGTGAATCCTTTGCTCCATTGCAATGTGATTGAAGAAATCAACATACAAACATGTAAGTGCAAAAAAATATGGGTGACCACAAGTATTGACAAGGAAATATTGTGGTGGTGATCACAATGGATTAGAGATGGTGCATCCTACATAGCCTCAAAGAAAAAGAATAATAAAATATGGGTACTGATATCACTCAGAGATAATGTAATTATAAGTATGTTTTTTAAAATTTTTATATTAGTCTCATTAGTCTATTTCCCAGAGAGGTCATCTAGTATGTATATATATGTAGGCATATATTAAACTTCACTGTAACTTAATGCCCTGATGCCTATAACACGAGTGTACAACTTATTTTAGGCATCAGTCCTTTAACCTAATTCTTGGTTGTAATTTTATGGTGAAACAATAAAAGATTTATTATTAAAAAAAAAAATTAAACATTTCATATTTATTACATAATTAAATTAAATCTGAGCAGATTAATATGAGTAGAAATTAATTAATATAGATAGGTATGGTAGAAATATGTAATAAACGCACAGTAGGTACTTTTAAAATTAAAATTTTTACTATTAGTATGGATATGGAATCTAATAATAGTAGATAGATAGATAGATAGAAACTCTTTATTGCACACAAAAACACATATAAGGATAACAACACAGTAAGAAGAAAACAGAAAAAAAACAATTGTGTGCAAAGGCGGCCTTATTGCTTGGAGCAATCTCTACCAGGCAACCTTTGCTGACAGGAGAAGTTCTAGGAAGGAGGTTGGATAGTACCAAGTCGCAAGGATTTTTTTACAAAGATTTATATACATACTAATAAACATAAAAAAGTAATTATATATATATATATAATATATAAATATATATGTATATGCTATATATGACAATATAGTTACTTGCATATAATATAAAAATAGTAATGAATAGTTAAATAATACCGCTGCCAAGTCTTCCTTCACTTCTTGCTCCGTTCTTTTTATCATTTGTAGCCTTTCTTCCATGTCTGAGAGGGCTCTCTGATCCCTCTTGTGTTGCTCAACTAGAGATGCCTTCTCCTCTTCAAAAAGTACCTGCATTTCACTACGCAGCATCACTTTATCTTGGAACGATGGCGTGTCTTCGGCCATTTTTAAATACACTAACACTATGGCTGAAATCTATAAAGCGCACTTTGACTTTGCTCTGACAAATTGATTGATTGAGTTAAAACGAGACAGATTTATGTGAGAGATATAGCCCTGTCTCGTTTTAACTCTGTCTTAAGTCTAAGCAAAGGCAGAGCGCGCTTTATAGATCTCACCCTATATCTTTCTTAGCAATTACCTAAGTTAACACTTATTTATATTACACTTGTATATTAAAAAAAAACAAGATGTCCATCCAAGATCTTATAACTGGACAACTGTCGGAAACCCAAATGGTTTCAAAATATCCATAAACAATGTCAGAGGTCGCAGATTGGTTTCCAACGCCGTGGCATAGATTTTTGTTATCCGTGCAAATTTGGCGCTTTTAACCATTTCTCTGTGTATTTAAAATGATACGTCAAAGAGTGCCAAAGATAAAAACACCAACACTCGATACAAGTTTTTGAATTTGTTTTGTCAAAACTCAGAAACTCAGTACCAAAGACTACAGTGCTCAGTACTTTAAGTGGTTTTGAACGAATGACTTTGCGCGCAGTTATTAATTGTTATAAATGGTTATAAATTGTGAAAATACAGTGAAAAGTGCGTGTGTTTTACCTGTAAAACCTGATAGGTAAGTAATGAATAGTATTTTAATGAAAAACCATAATTTATGTATGTTTATACCAAAATTTCACCAAAAACTTGGGAGTCATTCAACACGGAATGAAATTTCATTTTCGCATCTTTGTTTTGTGATCAAATTACTTTATTTACTTACTATAGTTACTAATATAATTCATATAACTAACTATCTTCGTGAATTATGTGTTAAATTGGTATAAATGTGCATATAATTTACAAAATGAAGCAAAATATCGCACGGTCCGATTTGTTCCATTTTGGCTTTCTGATTAACTAACTGTTATTATATCCTACAAATCTTTTCTTATATAATTCGAATGTAATTCGATTAGTAAACTTATCTAATTGTAGAATGTTAATTTACATTTAGAATAAATGCAACATAACTCTGTCTATAGTCCAAAGTTTAAAAGTAATTTTTTTACAGCGTCTATTTCTAGTGCTTTGTTATAAAAGAATGCGCCACAGACCAGTTACAGCAGCACCAACGGGCCAACCTAAAGAATATATACCTATATATAATAATAAACTAATATCATTGATAAACATATAGGAAACCACCCTCCAGAAAGAAAGGACCATCAATTTGATAAATTATAGAGGATCTGTTGAATATCGTAAAACTGTGGTTATGGTTATTATGTGATGTTTTCTAGCGAGGTAGGTATTCTCTTTAGGTAGCTCGATAAGGGGACCTATTTTTCAAATAAACAGCAACTTGGAAAGCATCTTGCCAGTATGCATTAGAGAGTGAGCTTTCAGCCAACATTGATCTCGCCGTCTCTGTTATTATACGATTAGTACGTTCAGCAACTCCATTTTGCTGTGGGCTATAAGGCGTTGTTACTTGGTGCTCAATACCATTTGAAGAAAGATAATCAGAAAACTCTTTATTTACATATTCTTTTCCTCCATTCTAGGAGCCATTCCAGGTTCTAAGAGCCTTTATTTGAAAACCTAATTGTTTCTCAACTAGAGCTCAAAATAATAAAAATTTATTCTTTACCTCAGTTTTAGCTATAAACAATTTAGTTTACAGCCAGTTCCAACACTTGTGACAAAAGGCCATTATTGATTGAGATAATGACAGGAGACTTCGCTTATGGCTTCGCTGATGTAATGAATCTATATTCCAGAAAACGCATCAACTCCGTTTCAAGCGTCGGTGCACATAGGTGGCATGCAATATGGCGTGGGACAGGGCTCCAGCAAGCGGCAGGCCAAGTACGCCGCCGCGCGTGCCGCTATACAGATCCTCATACCAGAGATGAGCCAGCACATAGACTCCGCCGCAGATGAAAAGGCTGACACGGACCTCACCGTAAGTGTGGTACTATAGCGATACTGTTAGCGGCAAGCCAAGCACGCAACCGCGCGCGTCTTCGTACAACTCATCATACCGTAGATGCCCTAGCACAAGACTCCGCTGCGAAAAGGAATGCGAACGTCACTCTCACTGTGTTATAGAGAAACATACTAACTAGCAGCGGCAGGCTAATGCGTCGTCGTGCAAGCATCAATAAAAATACAAATAAAAAAATATTTTTATCTCACTAGCTAAAAAAGAGCGCCTTTGCTGTCTAAAACTAGTAAGCAAAACCGTTTTTGCTCACTCAGTGAGAAAAGTGTTGCTACACGTGATATTAATATTAAGAAAATGTCAAAACACAGTTAATTTATGATCAAGGAATGCAGAATAATCTTAAAAAAAATCTTACACTTTCAGCTTTGTAACTGTTGTTGCAGGTATGAATAAAAAAAATCCAGTTAGTAAATAATAATAATGTTTGCAGGCGTTGCACCCTCACGTCCAATCATGGGGCTCTCTCCTTCGTCTTTATGGCTCGAAGTCTGAAAAAAGCAGCAAGGAGAAGAATCACGAAGAACTAGAAATAACCCGCCTCCAAGGCAAAGCTCTTCACAGCCGGCCCAATTACGCAGTGCTAGAGAAACTGCGGAACGAAATGAGGAAACTGCGGGAGAGAGATGAATCCGTCGTCCCGATAGGAAACTTATTGTTTACAGAGGATGTCCCACACACTCGGGATCCAACTTGGACACCGTGGACCTCTAAATGGGCATATACCTAATAACTTTGATACAACTTTAAATTACTCTAAAATATATAAACTCTTGATTTACTAATTTCTGTTTTTTTTTTTTTTTTTTGTGTACACCCAGTAGGGATGATGACTACTAAAGTCAAGTCAGCGACTTTTTATCAAACGGCAAAACGCTTGTTTAGTAAGAGAGCTTGTATGATATACACAGATGTGTAAATCGATAATTTGAAATGATTAGCAAACATAAAACTATCAGCAGACGTGGATTTTACATATTTTGGAAGACGCTCTATTTAATAGTTCCTAAGATATAATTTATTTGTGACATAGTCATCATCCCAATCACCTACCACAATACTCCTGTGTCACCTGGAAGTAGATTAGGTAGGTTTTTTGATGAGCGAGTGAGTTAGTGAGTGAGAAATAGCTGTTTATTTATTCGAAAACAAGGCTGTATATTATTACAAACAAGCTGACTGAGCCAAACTGGACGCCGGATTGGGCACGTTCAATTCCAGAGCTTGCGCGGGTGGGGAGGCGTGCGCGCGATGCAGCGTGCGGTCGAGGCGCTCGATGTCGCGTAGCTGCTGAAGCTGGCGCAGCACGAGGCGTACGTGCGACTCGCGCAGCGCGCGCACGTTGCCGGCCCACTCGCACGTGGCGTCGCACTCCTCACAGCATTCTTCTACAAATATATTATGTAATATTTAGCGGCTGCGTCACGCAAAGTCGCAAACGCACACTGACGGCAACTATGCCGTGGTATTCTCATTTCTCAGACATGCCACGGTTTTCTTAGGCACGTAGACTTAACTGTCTCAGCATTTGCTCGCTCCAGACATACTTCTACTTCAGTGCTATTTATGTTCATCACATAAAAATTTCCTGCCGTGCCGTGAAATTTTCACTTGCGGTCAACGGATGGCATTAACAGTCGCTTCGGTGCTGAGTGAACATACGTACATATGACAAAATTCGTCACTAGCAGTTCTGCAATTTTTGATATATATATACATTATATATTATTTAAAAACTATTTAGAAATTTCCTTGTAGTGTAGGTAAAAACACTATCATAAAAATACTATCATACCACTAGAATTCGAAAATTCATCCGTGACTGCAGCCGCGGATGGCCTGAAAAATAACAAACTTATTTGAAAACTAGGTAATGCCCAAAACATCGTCCGTGAAGTTTTAGGCTTTTAAAAATGCCGTGGGAACTTAATGATGTTCCCGGATAAAATTTTATTAATCTATGTTTGACTCCAGGATGCAAGCTATTTCTGTACAAAGTACATAAGTAGGTGTTCGCAACTTTGTCCACGTTAATTGAGGTTTTTTAAAAATCCCGTGGCTATGTCGTTCCCCGGGACGCAAACTATCTCTGAGTCTGTAGATACAGGTAGGATTGGTGGATCCCTCTCGCAGGATACGCAGCGGGCGCCGAAGGGCAAATGATGACCTTCGGCGTCCATGAGTTGCCGACCTGCGGTTGACGGGCGTAAGGGGCGTTCGTCAACCGATACATAACCAGGTCAGGAGGTAGCGCGCCGTGTTCCGGGTGAGCTTCTGAGACGGAGCTGGTAGCAGCCAGCCTAGCGATGGGACCCGTCCGCTTGGCGGCGGGTCAAGACCTGGCGGGAGTGCGGTAAATACTACTTTAGTGATACCCGCGCAACCGCCAGTCCGTTGAGAAACAAACACAGGTTTTAGTGGGTGCAAGCCCCACATAAGCATTTCCTGTGTATAAAAAAAAAAAAAAAATGGGACGTGAAAAGCTAGCGATATAACAGATAGGTTTTACAATTTCGCGTTTATAATATTAGCAGATATGGATGAAAAACACTTGACGCACCCACAGATTCACTACTTACGATTCTAGACAGTGCCTGTAATAGACTCTAGATACATTGAGCAGAAAATGTATGAGTTTTACCTACAAGTGGGCATTGGCATAAGGTGCAACTTGTGTTCTTCTGCCAATTTTTTTTTTTAAAGAATATTAGCCATGCTAATCATGACTAATACTCCCCTCAAATTAAGCGTAAAGCTTGTGCCAGGAGTGGGTACGACAATAGTGCAACGGGTGGGGTTTGAACCGCCGACCTTTCGGAATCCAGTCCTCGATCGTTGAGCTATCGAGGTTCAAATTGCAGTGAGATGTTTTAGGATAAGAATAAGAAGTGTTTATTTGCTAGAATATGGTATAATATACGAGTACATTGGTCTTAAATATTATGTAGAATCGCATATTCTGCCAAGCATGGCGTGCAAAATTTATTGAATTTATATAATGTAACAAACATATCAAATTATTATTAATTATTGCATTCACTATTTAAAATTTGTCATTCAAAAATTCATCAACATCATAATAACCTTTGTTTACTAAAAATTTAAATAAATAACATCTAAAAGAAGTAAGGCTCATTGCATAACTGTGTGACGGTAGATGGTTATGGATACGTATTGCCGCACAGTACACATTCTTCGTATACCTATAAAGCCAATCGTTGTGCTGGTATACAAATTTTATTTTTATGTCTACTGTTCGGTTTTATTTCTGTCTTTAGTTTAAAGTATTGGGGACATTTACGGACAAATATGCAAATTTCATAAATATATAAACATGGGAGAGGCAATATTTTAAGTTTTTTGAATAGAGGCTTACAACTATAGAGCCTCAATAGCTCAACCGGTAAAGGAGTGGACTGAAAACCAAAAGGTCGACGGTTCAAACCCCGCCCGTTGCACTATTGTCGTACCTACTCCTAGCACAAGCTTGACGCTTAGTTGGAGAGGAAATCTAAATTCTGCAAAAGATGGTCTCTTGTGTGAACATAATATTTCAAATCTCCTTACCTGTTGAAATGGCTTTTCGGTTTGGTTTGGGAAGCAACGCTGTGGAATACAGGACCGCTAGTTTTAGGCGGTGAAATGTCTTCAGTAGTAACGGAGCTGATGCCCGGGGCTCGTTCAGGAGGCATGGCTCGAATAGCTGCAACCTTGTAAACCCCTCGCAGAATAGTCCGCATCACGTATTGCACGACCTTCTTTGATTTCTTGCTCATAGATTTCTTTTCCTATATGGTACATATTATTTTTTAACCCCCGACCCAAAAAGAGGGATGTTATAAGTTTGACGTGTGTATCTGTGTATCTAAATATCTGTGTATCTGTGTATCTGTGGCATCGTAGCTCCTAAACTACTGAACCGATTTTAATTTAGTTTGAAAGGTGGCTTGATCGAGAGCTATAATCCAAGAAAATCAGTTCAACCGTTTGAAAATTATCAGCTCTTTTCTAGTTACTGTAACCTTCACTTGTCGGGGGTGTTATAAATTATTAATTTACACTTGTTAATTATTATCAGCATATATGGAATGTTTAACAAGTCTGCTTTATGACAGCGAAGACCGACGAAGATTTATAATAAGAAGTAGCTACTTACTTTGATCTTGGCGCCATTAAGTAGTTCAGGATTGGACGGTAGAGGAAGCAAGTACATCGGCACGGACGGGGGACGAGGCGAGTAGAATGCAACGGCAACGTTACTGCTACAGATTTGTACATTATTAAATACATACATAATGTACCTATTGTAAACGGTAATAATAACTTCAGACTAATATCACAAATGCGAAAAGGCATCTGTCTGTCTGCATTTTTCACAACCTATCCTTTAAAATAATTTAGATGAAAGAAACAGATGTTAGCTCACATTCCGGGGACGGACATAATGCTGCTTTTCATCCCAGAAAATCAAAGAGTTCTCCCGGGATTCTGAAGGAAAATCCCATTAGTTTGACCGATTTTTATGATATTTAATAGATACAAAGATAGCTTGCATTACTGGAAGGCTCTAGATTCTAGGCTACTTTTGATCCCGAGAAATCAGAGTTCCCACACGATTTTTTCAAAACTTAAACGCTGTCGCGGGCATCATCCATTGAGATAATGATAATTTCTGCCGTTACCATGTAACATTGATATTATCAAACTTTACAGAACACTCTTTTTTTACTTAGGTCTAGAAATTTAAAAATAAAATTCACTAACTAGAGCAGTGGTGAGAGGATTGCAGGTGGGATACAAACGGTGGTGTCTCGCAGTCCAGCAGAGGACGGGCTGCGCGTGCGACGCGGGCTTTGGGACTCGGATATGCTAGAAGTAAATTCCCAATAGACTAAACTACTAACACAGACCGGATTTTGTTCTGCGGAACAAATCCGTTGATTAGATTTACCTTCGCAATAGACGACCGTAGGGTACATTTCATATTTTCCTGATTAGGTAGGTATTGCTGCGTTTTGGCTGACTTTTGTCTTTTTGTCACTAGATAAACTAATTAACCGCGGTGAAATGTCTGAGAATTTTTTGGCAATAAAAGGGTTAAAATAATGATCACAATAAGAAGTTTAGTAATCAACCACATCATCACATCTTGTATGGAGCGAAAACTCAATGTGCAGCCGACACGATATAATATATATAATGTATATAAGTATATATGATAATTTATGTCCGCAGACAACTGTCTACACGAGCACATTTTGACTGATAGCAGACCAATTAATCACAGTCCGTCGGAAAATTTGATTGCGAAATCTTTTTGTCCGTCAGTTTGTAACTTACCTAGATAATAATTATTGAATGAGGATGCAAACTATTAGGAACATAAGTAGTTACTTAATTTGTCGTAAGGTGTTGTCGTAAGACCGCAAGAGAAGGCGATCAAACTGTTCGACTGCTAATGTTCAGCTACCAACTTACTAAGTACTTATCTGACTTAATTTCCAAGAATATAACAACAACAAACAACAACTAACAATTACTAAGTAATATGGCTTCCTTCGAGACGCTCTGAGCGGCTCGAAGTTTTGCATCTGAATTCTGAACGGTAGCATTGATCAGTCCATAGCTGCTGTAGAAAAGAGTGAAACTTTTTTATAGAAGAAATTAATAGGTGCCAATGCAGGGGCCTTATGTAATTTAGACAATTTTAAGTGACACATTAAGACGTCCGAAAACTTCAAAATGCGAAAATGGAACCGGAAAATTAGTAGCGTTTCTTTTGTTTTTAATTATTTATTAGCCCTAATTCGCACGAGCGTTAAAAAAGCGTTGCGTTAAAATCCGGCGTTATGCTGATAAAACAAAGTGCACGTTAAAAAAGCGTTGACGTGTGAACAAATACTTGGGAATGCATTTGTTCTATTTGAACAAATGTAATAAATTTGTTAAATTCGCACGAGAGCTTTTTTAACGTCCGTTAAAAAAGCTCTCGTACCCTTATCGGTTGATCATAATGATTATAATGATGAAGGCCTAACAAAGTAGCTGTGACATAATGATTACCGTTCTGGCGAAGATTGTGATCGAGGTAGCCGAGTGCGCGCCTGCTGCATATTATCAGCGGCTTCTAGACAAATACAAAAATATCATTTAATATTAAATCAATAGGTAGGTATAGTTTAGTTTTCCTGAGCTGACTTAAAAGATAAACAAACCCAAAAACCTTGGAGAAACGCGTAAGCGACGTGGCATTCCGAACCAGTGGTAGATTATTTTTACGTAAAAGTTTATTTGACAAAAAAAAAATTACATTCTCTTTGCCTGGCGTTTCAGATATACTGGAGTTAGGTTTCACTCGTATAATAATTTCATTGTCAGTTCGCAGTACCTACTAATAACATCCTGAGTAGCGTAACGTGCGACCAAAAATAAATAATTACTAATCTCTGCCAAAACCTAATTAGGTAATCGGTTTATAAAGTAGGTGATATTTTCCATTTAAGTTCATATTATTATCAATACAAAATCCCTTCCTACCAAATATTACGTTTTAAGTCACTTTTTTTTGAGCAACCCAAACCTAAACACGTAGGTATAGACGATCTCTCTGGCTAAGTGGTAAACTTTGACTGTAGTGCTCAGTGCTCGTATAGTTCGTGGGAGGATTCGTGTTCCAGACAAATTCAAATACTTCGAGCGCTCAAACATCCTTATTAGGGTTCCGTACCTCAAAAGAAAAAACGGAACCCTTATACTCGTAAGATCACTTTGTTGTCTGTCTGTCTGTCTGTCCGTCCGTCCGGAATAAATCTGGAAACCGTGAATTTGTGGTTAGATCATTAAAAAAAAAATGTGTTTAAATTTTCAAAGTAAGATAACTATGCCAAGTGGGAGAACTTTGCCTGTACATTCTAAAACAGATTTTTATTTATTTTTATGCATAATAGTTTTTGATTTATCGTGCGAAATGTCGAAAAAAATACCCGAGTATGGAACCCTCGGTGCGTGAGTCCGACTCGCACTTGGCCGGTCTTATTATATCAATTACGCTTACGGCAACGACTTTCGTATAGCGCGTAGCGAGACCGCGTAGAACTAAAAGCTGCCGGTTCTGCTTCTTCAAGTTTTCCAGACTTGCTCGCTTCTACATACATGTCCATCTTAAAAATGTTGCTGTTGGGGCAATAGCTGCTGCGAAAAACAAGATATTAAGATATTTCATTCATCATCGACAAGTACGCGGCTTGCTTTAAGTTTATTATTATCTATACTAATCTATACTATTATCTATACTATTAATAAATAAAATTGGAGTGTCTGTCTGAAATTTCGAAATAACTACCTCATATTAAGCTCATATGGTTATTTGAACGATACCAACACTGAATCACACGTTTTTAAAATTTTTGTCTGTCTGTCTGTCTGTCTGTCTGTCTGTTTGAAAAGGCTAATCTTCGGAACGGCTGGACCGATTTTGACGGGGTTTTCACAGACAAGTAGAGAATTGACCAGGGAGTAACATAGGCTACTTTTTTAACCGACTTTCAAAAAGGGAGTTGTGTTTTTCTACCTATGTACACCGAAATCTTCGAGATTTCTGAACCGATTTGCGTCATTTCTTTTTTAATCGATAGAGGAACTTCGCGACATTTTGGAGTCCAACTCCTCAGTCCTGATGCTGCAGGGGGTCTGACCAATCCACGCGGGCGAAGCTGCGGGCATCAGCTAGTTGTAAATAAATACTTATTGTGCGGTTAGCCTTATACTAATCGAAATTACTGTCAATATTCGTTTGTCAATCATACAGTTCATATTAAGTTAATCATACCTACATAGTTGATCATATTCTTTCGGTAAAATTTAAAAATGAGGGTACTTTTGCATTAATATGAAACTTGACAGTGAATGTTCAATTCAATTGAATTCCTAGAGAAAAAGGTCGTAACAAAGTCATAGCATAGTGATGTGAATCATTCACATTCAGTTACAATTTATCGATAGTTTTTACCGATAATAATTTTATTATTCTTGATCACGACGTTTGTTGCGCTGTGGTGAGTGTTGTATCCATATTAATACATGTATTAAATACGAAATTGTGTCTGTCAGTCAGGATGGAAATAGCATACTTTTATCTTGTAAAATAAAAGACTTCCCTCGGGATTTAAAAAAAAAACTGAAATTCACCTGAACGAAGTTTGTAAGAAAGGGGTTTCAAATTTGACTCAAGATTATTATAATGTATTTTTTTAAGTTATATTTTTACCCTACGAAGGCCGATTAATAATAATTATTAATTATAATAATAATCGGAAGGTACTTATAATCTTTTATAACGAAATTACGCAATCAATCGCCTTTACACAAGTACAAAAAATCTATTAAATTAATGCTCCTGAAAAAAGTATATTATACAAGCGAAGGTTACTCGTAGGTGAATATGATAAAAGAGCTTGGATTTGCATAATATTGTTTATCAAACCTTTGAAAAGAGCAGCCGCCGAGTTTATTGCTGGTTCTTCTCGGTAGGAAAAGTATTCCTAACCAGTGGTAGATTTGACGATTCAAAAGTACTTGTAAAAGTTCAATTGAATAAAAAAGATTTTGATTTTGATTACCTATGCGTTCGGGTTAAGAGGTTGAATGTGTGTTTGTTTGTTTGTGTGAACCTGTGTATGTACCATTTTCAGTAAAACTACTTTACCTATTATTATGTGGTTTGTGCCATGACATAAATATGATCTCAAGAAATTTCGCACAGTATCGGATAGATGCAGCGTGAATATAAAGGAAACCTTTTATCTTAAAATATCTAACTGTTCGAAATTTTATTTGATCAGGTGGTTAAACAAAGGTTTCAGTTACTTTTAAGGAATTAATTCAAAAAACACTTGTGGTTATATTTCGATATAATCTTATATTAAAATATTATATTAAAATTATTATTAATGTTTGTCCGTCTGTCCTCTGTTCGTTATTTATGCGAACGTGCAACGTAATTCCCAACTTCCTATTGAGTTGAAACTGTTTGTAGTTGTTGTTGGAACTTGCGGGATGGTTTCTGATACAGTACCATTGACGTACAATTGGGGTGCCTGAGTCGCACTGCAACGCATGCCGAACATTATAGCTCATAATTATTATGTAGGTATATTTTCGGAAGTTACACAATGAAACTTTTCATTTCATTTGATATGTATAGTTCAAAGTGTATACGTGTAGTTCAAGCGGACGAAGTCACGGGCATGAGCTAGTCATTAAAATTAAAGTGGAAAGTATGTCCGTCCTTCTGTCAGTCTCTCTGTTTCCTTTTTACGGCACCACCGTTTGACAGATTTTGATGAACATGGGCTACTTTTTATCCCGGAAAAGGAAAGAGCTCCTATGGGATTTTTAAAAGCCTGAATCCACATATTCACATGGACTAAGTGATGGTATTACCATACCACATAAATTATTCAAATACCTATTCGCTTTTCCTCGACATTGTACATGGATTTATGGTTTTTAAAGATCCCATTGAATTCTTTTGAAATCCTTTCAAGAAAGGATTTTTAGGATTTTGTTTCTACTTTATAAAGAGAACCTACTATTTTACCGAACTCAAGTAACAACTAACCTAATGGTTTCTAGATCCAGTAGTTTGAGCTGTCAAATATTAGTCCGTAAATCGGCAGAGAAAAATCGAAACAATGTAAATTCATCAAATCACATCCCTATAATACCCCACCGCGTACTTGCCGGTATAAAAACGCAAGACGCGTTCACTCGGCCTTTTTTCCATGCATCGTCGTTGACTTTTAATGTTAGTAGTTAGTTATTGTTTAAAGATTTTTTTAAAACTCTAGATTTTTCCATTCTATTGTTGTTTTTCTAAGATCTAAATTAGCATTTTCAAGTCCTTTATTGATCTATTTTAGCATTTCCAGAGTGAACTAGCATTTTAGTGCAAATTTTGGTGACGCGTGGTACTTTAGCTTCTTTTTGCCAGCACTAACTACTTTTTGTGTAGTTTCTAGTCGATTTTTCAGTCAATTATGAACACGTGGCGCCTAATAATATTTTAAAATACGTGTTAATTTGTGTTTTACAGAGACTAGAAAAGTGAGATATAGAACACGTGGCCGCTGACAGGGGTAAGTTATTTTTTTTAAATCTAGGAACATGTGCTTAAATTCGTGATTTTATTCTGATTATGTTTTAAAACAATCTTATTGTCAATTTTTGGGTGTTTTCCATATTTTTTCTTATATTTTTGTCGGAATGTCGTGGTCCGCCATTTTGTAAAGGTAAATTATATGCGTGGTTTTCATTGAAATAAAATGACGCTGCGTAACCGTCACTTATTATTTTGAGTTTTAAAGTGCTTTAGCTATTTATTATTTTTGACGATTTTTAATTTTTCTTATCGAAATAGTCTGTTGGTAATTCAGACACGTGGTTCTTAGTGGAATAAAATGAAGCGTGTATGTTTCTCGGGCTTACGATTTTTAGTAAAAAGCACTCCGTTGTCGATATTTTTTAAAAGTTTTAAGCAAAATTTTGGGACTTGTATAATATTTTCTTAGTGATTTAGGTAAAATGGCTTTTAAGCCGTTCTCTGTGTTATGAGTGCGAACCAGCATATATATTCTAGGGAATATTTAATCTAACTTTTTTATATTATTATTTTATTTCGAAATATTTTTGTTGAAATAAATAATCAGCCGTTTTGATTTATGATCGTGAAACAAAATGGCGGATGTGTGCGCGCATGTGCATGTGCCATTTTGTTTTACGCTTGCTGGGTTTTCCTGTAAAATAGTGTCCTCTTTTATTCACATTGCAAAAAATATTTGATTTTACTTTACAACAATTAATTTTGTTTTGTTTAATTCAAAATATTTGATGTAGGTATGTAGATTTAATTATTTATTTATATGCACTTTTGTTTAAAGATTTTCGTCTAGGACCGTTTTTTTTCCAGTTGTTGTTGTTGTTGCAGTGAAGAATATTATATGGCCGCAGCCTAAAAAAATAAAATGAAAATAGTAACCGCGTGGGATTTTACGTTTCACGTTTAGTAAACTCGCCGGTCCGAATACCACACAGTGCATAATAATCTTTCTTATTTCAGCAGATGCATTAATTTTTGATATCAGTGTGTATTCATAGGTTTACTGTCACGCGCAGGTCTCCCTGTCGGCGGCCGCCAGCGCCAAGGTCGAGCGGGCGCCGCGATCGCTCCCTGCCGCGCCGGCGCAGCGCTGCCGTGCTGCAGTGCTGCAAATGCATCCACATTCCACCACACGTCCATCCACGAGCAGTCGATAAACTATGTGAGTTTTGTAAATATTTTTGAGTAGGTAAATGTAGATAATACCTATCAGATGTTATTTTCTTCGAAAACTACTGGACCGATTTTTATGTGGTGTCTTGATTACATAGGTATCATCCCAGAGTAGGTTTTGGACATATTTTACGGTTATAGATTACTAAGGACTAGGAACAGCTGTAATCATGAAGTTTTTTAAAGTATTTCATTTTTAGCTTAGTTATATTTTTAGACAAAATTTAATGTAGTTTTTTTTCTTAAAAAGAGTGTCCACAAATTAGCCACCGTGGCCGAAATTCGGTCAAGAGGTAGGTACATAATATAAATGTATAATATGATTAAAAGATAAAAAGTTTATATAGATTTTTTGTTCCAGAGTTCACCCGTGAAGCTCATTCCTCTGCAGGTGGCCGCGACGTTTCTGAACCTCTGACCTTGCGGCAACCTACAGAGCACGCAGTGCTTCGCCCTCATTAACAACAACAAATAAGTGAGTATGCTTTCTTTGGCCCTTGTAATTAGCTTAATACTTTACGACAACATTTAATAATATTGAAAGATATACCTATTAACATACATTTTTTGTTCCAGAATTTACGCGGGAATTTCATCCATCTGTAGACTGCGGCAATGTTGAGCGTTCACTCATTGCGGCAGCCTACAGAGCACCAGCGACTCGTTACATGGACGCCGTGGATTATGTAAGTAAATAATATTTTGCTAGTAATATCTTGGTCAGATCTTGTACGGAGTAGGACGGTGCTACATAGCAAGCGGATGGTTCTTGAGAAACTTTACGATTTTTTTTAAATTCCATTACAAGGTTGCCTTTGACTGCGATCTCACCTGATGATGTAGGTAAGTGATGATGATAATGGTGATGATAATGATAATCTTAGATCGTAGCGGGCTAACTTGAACACCCATACCGTTTATTGGTTTTTATCGGAACGCTCGATCGCTTGGCGGCTTGGCTTTGCCGGTAGGGTGGTAACTAGCTACGGCCGTAGCATGCCACCAGACCAGACCAGAGACAGTTTTGAAATTATAAATTCACAAATTGCCCCTGCCAGTATAATCGAACCCGGGATAGTAATAAAAATAAACCATTTGGTAAACTTTTCTTATTTGTTTCAGGTCAACTCCACAACACACAGCATAGTTCTAAAATCATAAGCTTTTTTTTTTTCAAGAGAATTGGTACATTTTTGCATATACAACTCACGTACAACTTAAATAACTATTACAATAATTATTACAATGTCCGTAGAAATAGTTTACTCGGTAACGCAACTCCAGTCGGCCTCCCTAGCTCTTAAGAAATTTGACAAACTCACAACAGATAAAATAAAATATCTTTTTATTGTTGAATCTTAATATTAAGAATATTTTGTTTAGTTTTGCCATATATACATCTTTTAATTATTCTATTAAGAATAATTCTAAGATATAATATGACTACTTAGTGTCCGAAAATAAGTCACGCAAAGAAACACACACACGTAAAACGTTACAAATAGATTATATTACTATCCTAAGCGCCTACTGTTCATATCTTCGATGGATCTACACTATCACGCTCAAGCATACACTTATTTTACAAAGCACCTCCGATGTTAAACACTTCCCTACGTTTATTTGTATCCAGTTTTAGTTTTTAGTTTTTCATTATTTTTTTTGGTGGTGGGTTTTTTTCAAATAAAGTTTTGGTTTGTTAAGCATGAGTTTGTGTTTTATTTAGCAGAACTCAAATAGAGTGTTTACCTAACTACCAACTAAGCAGTTTTACCTTTTACCAAATTTTTAATCCTAATCCCACTTCCCTGGCCCCCAGAGAAACAGGATTTAGGATTGAAAGTTTGTTGAGTAACTTAAGTTGTTATGAAGTACATAATATAATTAGCAGTAAATTAGCAACAGTCAAATACCCTACCTATAATACCTATTCCAAATTTTTCTCTTGGTGGGAACGCATTCATTATGAATGAAAATGATAACAAACATTATTTTGCTAATGAAGGTATGGTATAACAAATGAGTTTGCACCGGACTAGCGCATTTTGAAGGTCAGCCGATCCTTTATAATTATTTATTAATATACTTGTCAAGTGCGAGCCAGACTTGCAGATAAAGGGTTCTGTACCTATTCTTGTGCAATATATATTAACAGTATGTATGTACTATTTATTCATTTTTTAATTTGCATGGCAGCCATTTTAAAATTGGTTTTTATGAAGGTTCCAATTCGGGTATTATAATCGCTGGAGAATTTTATTATTACAGATTTATAGTCTTAAGGTCGCTGCATACGTAACGTGTTTTTTCTCGTCCCGTACGGGACGGGAGAAAGTCAGTTAAGTTTTCACACAAAGGAATCATTATTAATTTACTACAATTCCCGATCGGACAAATTATTATTTTGGCTCGCATATACCAACATATTAATTCATTCCTCCACAAGCACGGTAAGGTTTGAAGCCGCAATCAGGACACGAATTAGACTCATTTCCTGATTTCAGATGCAAACCTCCCGTACCTGTAGAAGAATATATCAATATGTTGGTATTTACGAGTATTTTACACCTATCGCACGATCTGTAAAGAAATTTGTTTCTACAATAGTTACGATTAACTTTTGAAAGATGAAATGTGTACTGCTTATAATTAATTATAAATAAAATTAGTTATAATCACACTGATATTATAAAGGCGAAAGTTTGTATGTATGTGTGTGTTTGTGTGTGTGTGTGTGTATCTATGTTTGTTACTCCTTCACGCAAAAACTACAGGATGGATTTGACTGAAATTTCGAGTGGAGATAGATAATATCCTGGATTAGCATATAGGCTACTTTTAATCCCGGAAAATCAAAGAGTTCCCACGGGATTTCAAAAAACCTAAATCCACGCGGACGAAGTCGCGGGTATCGCCTAGTTATAAATAAAATTTGAAAATTCCCCATCTGTGCCCTGTGTGTGTGATGTGTTTGTTGAAAATCGAAACACTCATTTTTTTAACCTTTGACCCTGAATAAAAAAAATTCCACACGGGAAAGATGGGGAACTTTCAAATTTTACCAATTTTCAGCTTGTTGGGAATTTATGTAATTTCACTCCATTTCACTCTTGTTTTTTGGTTTAATTTGATCGGGATAAAGGGATATTGCTTTATATTGCGAAAGGCATTCTTTGGCTGCTAGCTTTTGGCTTGTAGGTACTAGAGATGGACAGTTTTTTAACACCCGACCCAAAAAGAGGGTGTTATAAGTTTGACGTGTGTATCTGTCTGTGGCATCGTACCTAGCTCCTAACTAATGAACCGATTTAAATTTCGTTTTTTTGTTTGAAAGGTGGCTTGATCGAGAGTGTTCTAAGCTATAATCCAAGAGAATCGGTTCAGCCGTTTGAAAGTTATCAGCTCTTTTCTAGTTACTGTAACCTTCACTTGTCGGGGGTGTTATAAATTTTTAATTTACACTTGTTATTAAGTCCTTAAAAAGGTATTGTTTTATTTTATTGTTATCAATTACTCGTAAGCAGATACTCACTACGGATCTGCAATTTTCTGCACTTGCATTTCACTAGTGCTTTTCACTTAGAATTTATATGTATCAAACAGGTATCAAAATATTTTAAATTTTAGGTACTTGTATATCACTCATGGACTTAGAAATTAACAATAGGTAATTTTTCAGATCAGATCACGAAAATCTCCAAAACATTATAATAAATTTAAAAACCTTCCCAAAAGAAAACTTCAGCAAAATTTGTCAATTTCTCTGTCACTGTCATTAATAGACCCCGTATATGCAGCCATAAAGCCGGTTTTCCACCGCGAAAGGGTAGTGAGCGGGAAATGGTTAGGTGGGACGGACTCCGTTTGTATAAAATAGTTTTGCGTTTCCACTAACACAGAGTTTTGTGTTTTGTTTTCCACTGCAAAAGGAGAGAAAGGAGCGGAGCGAGCTGAACGGAAAATGAGGAACCAGTCAATTTCCACAGAGAGCGATTTCAGTTGGTGTTTTAAACTGAATGCTTGCGGTCGTGTTTTGTTGCGAATTCGCGATGTTCTCGAGCGACACGGAATCAAGTGAAGACAGTGATTATGTATACAGAAAAAAAAAGTACATATTATTATACTTATCTTAAGCACAGAACAAAACGCGCAAAACGAAGATTTCGGTTGAGCAGCACATTCGAGAAAGAAAACTGAAAGGGAAATATAGGCTATTCTATGATTTAGACGATGAAAAATGAGGAAACTGCAAACGAGTCCGTTTCAAACTAGTTGCCGAGACCTTGACGTAGCGGATTCTTTTTACTCGTTCGATCCGCCCCTCTCACCTCTTTCTCTGTGGAAACGCTGCCATGTAATCTGTCGTTGCGAGTCAATCGGATTCCTTAATGACACCGTAATGACTCCGCTCCGCTGCCTAGAACTGAGCGAGTTCATTTCAACTCTTTCGGCTCGCTCAATCCTTTCCGCTCGACTATTTATTGGTGGAAACACAAGTATGCAGTTTACTCTTGCGAGTTGAACGGAGTCCTTAATGGGTCCGCTCCGCTCGCGGTGGAAAACCGGCTTAAGAGGAGAGCCTCATCATAGACGTATTACTACTATTTTACTAAGTATCTATTATATCGATGCCATAGATATGTATCGATGCGCCTCATAAAAGGCGGAGATAATTTTTTTATATTAAGTTTGATACACAGATATATTTAAAAAATAAAACTTTGGATAAAAATAGCGGGCAAACGAATGGGCGACCTACCTGATGCTAAGTGATTACCACCCATGAACATTTGCAGCACCAGAAAAACTACCGATGCGTTGCCGGCCTTTCAGGAAATTGTTGGTCAGTGCGTGCGTGGTACGAGTATGTGCGTGGAAAAAAGGATCTGGCACAAAGGGCGGTAGATGCACACAAGGTGGTTAGAGTGAAATTGCTTACAGGCGTGCGTTGCGGTTGTAAAAAAAACCGGCCTAGTGCGAGTCAAACTCGCGCACTGAGGGTTCCGTACTCGGGTAATTTTCCGACATTTTGCACGATAAATCAAGAGACACTGTCTGCCTGTCTGTCCGTCCGTCCGTCCATCCGTCCGTCCGTCTTGTCTGTCCGGTCTGTCTGTCCATCTTGCTGTCTTGCTGTTTGTTCGTCTGTCTTGCTGTCTGTCTGTCTTGCTGTCTTGCTGTCTGTCTGTCTGTCTTGCTGTCTGTCCTATCATCATAATCAATCCTATCTGTAATCTGTTGTTAGGTTTTAGCCATGTTTTAGCAACATTACCTTTTTGCCAATAATATAATATAAGTATAGAAGTATGTACATAATACCTATACAATGAACAACGTCGCTAAAGTAACTTGTCGACAGATTACGGATGGATTGATTATATTAATTTTGGCCTTAAGTAGGTACGATAAGTAACGATTGGCATCAATCATAAAATAATAATACATAGTTAAAAAATATTTTTATTAAGTAATCAATTCACTGACAGTTAGTGTTTGTTAAATATACAATATTAAATCAATAACAATGATAAGATTACGAGCACCTAGTCTAGGTATACCTATGGTAAAATATTGATAGTTAAGTTGCTGCAGCAATTTCTAGAAGACTCGTGTAACAGCCGGAAAGAAGGCAGGCCATGCCTACTATGACGATGAGCACATCCCGCAGTAGTCGATAGCGGCAGATGCCGTATTTGTTGGGGTACCACACACATGCGTCCATGATGCCAGGGAACACTATAGCCAGCAGCGAGAGGCACAAGGCGCCGAAGAGAGAGATGAATGGCCCGAGCTTCGGCACTGCTATCGCGAGAACCCCTGAAAAATAACGAAGACCTAGTTATTTTCGTCAAAAGCGTAGCGCATAACTACAATTTTTCTTAGCTGTAAAATTACTTGCTGCAGAAATGCGTAAGTACGGCGCATGGACTGTTCTTATCTCGAATTACATATGTCATAGTTTAGATACCTATCTAACCTACACACAGAATTATAAATACGCCTAGTCCTACATAATCATATTTACATGCACCTATAGACTCACACGGCAGTATGACTAAGAAGATTCGCAGCACGTAGTCGACTAAATGGGCCTTCTTGCCTTCGCCCAAAGACTTTTTCATTTTTTGCCATATCATGTTGTATGCAACAAAATTCTGTAGCGGAAACGTTAAAAGGATTGCGAATGCGATTATGACTTTTGCAGCCTGCGCCTTTCTGCAAGAAATCAATCCTAATCAGCTTTGTCTTCTATTTTCATACGAATTTAATTAAAAATGTACTAATTTCAGTATCTATTGTTCACTCACTTTTGATCGTGGGGAAGGTTCAGCGTAAGCGAGGCTTTGATGTCGTCGCCATACTTGAGATAACCGAAAACTCCCATTAATATGTACAGCAACATGATGATTACCATACCAATGTTAAATAAGCCGAGAAGGCCAACAAATCGCTTGGGCTTCTCCATATTGTACTCTAAGGCCAACATCTAAAAATGTCAAGCAAACTGAATAGAGCAAAGTAATTATTATTATTCAGACTAGCTCGATGCCTCGACGTTTTATTACTTAAGTTTCCTAATAGTAGGGGAGCCCACGATGCTAAATGGCGATTTACTCGAGCGTCATAGAGACCTACTGGGTTGCAAAGCTTAGATGATAAAGAGAAAAAAATGTTATATAATGTATATCTTTTCATCGGTGGGGAGAGCGGCTATAGCCTTCCAAATTTGTAAAAAAAATTGTGGCGTGGACATACTCGAGCGCGTCAGAAATTGATAGCATCCAATATCCTACGTATTTTTAATAATGTACGTATGTTAATCTGATCGTTTGCATGATGGGGGTGGTCGTACGTAAGGGTTGAAAATGCAAAAAAAAAAAAAATTAATCGAGCGCGTCTGATTTTTTAAGAGGGTGTTAAGAGAACCTAAAAAAATGCATAAATTCAATAATCTGACGATTTCGATGTGACGCAAACTCGAGCCATTATTATAGTGTGCAAAAAAAATTCGCCATTTTGACATACTCGAGCGCGTCAGATTAAGATATATATATATAGTTCATCTTTATGTCCTAGACGTTGCTGTATCATAATCTGACGATTATCTAGAGGGATTAGCTTAATCTGACGAAACAAAATCTGGGTATCGGTTGGCCCTGTAGGCCAGCCAAAGTAGGAACTTCCCGCTGTTTTCGACCTCTAAGAGCTCAAAAACATCAGTATGAATACATTTTATAAAATACATACATATATATTCAATACTCTATATATACAAGCGAAAGGTCTCTTACTTACTTACTGACTAAACATGGGATCTTAAAAACTATTGTACGTTTAAAGCTTATAATTTAGAAATAGGTAGTTGATAGCTAAGAGATATTTGGAAATTCCACCCCTAAGGGGGTAAAATAGGGGTTGGAAGTTTATATGAAACTCCTTAGTTTTTGGAGTCAGAGACACAAAAATTCGGATTAAGATTGATAATAATAAATAAAAACATGTACATCAATTTTTTTTTGAATATGGTAATATTCAAAAAAAAATTTATGTACATGTTTTTATATAAAAAAAAATTTTAAGGGTGGTAAAATAGGGGATGAAAGTTTTTGCTGAATTTTTTATTATTACTTGAAATTTTGAAAATTGGTTTCTTTTCGGGTGTAAGTATCAGGTTAGAATTTTTTTACCCAAATCTACCCCGAAGGAGGTAAAATAGGGGTTTGAAGTTTGTTTGTATGTTTTTTTAATTTAGAAAAAAAATCGACAACACGTAAATCGACAATTAGGCTATGAAAATGTCAGAATAGCATCATTTTAAACATCGACATATGATCGCATCACGCAGCTGCACGCATTAAACTTTATCGAAGAATTTTTGTTACTTCGGCTTGTGCAAATCGTCAGATTATATATTTTCCGTTATCCTTGAGTTATTTCCTTCAAAATGAAAAAAAAAAAATTGAACCACGCTGGAGAATGTCGAGATGACGTTTTTTTTTTACAACTTTGTAGCCCTCCCCTTTCTTTACGTCACTCTCAAATTGTCAGATTAGTGGAATATACACTTTTTAGCATGTAATTAACTCACCCTATCTTAATCTGACGCGCTCGAGAATTTCTGATGATCAACTTTTTTTACTAATCTGATCCTTTATCCTTGACGGGCGGCCTTATATATGAACCTCATATTTGGTGGAGGTACTTAGCCGGGTACAAGGTATCGCCCTATATATTAATCTGACGCGCTCGAGTAAATCCCGAAATCCCCTCTTGGGCTCCCCTAATGTAACTGTCATGAACTGTGTCAGAACTGAGATACTTATATAGTCTTTTGGGTAGGGATACTGTAGGGATTGTGTACACATCGCATGCAACGTAATCAAACGAAATCGAATATAATACCGTAGTATACTAACCACTCCCACTGCTTCCAGTGCGAATAGTGTGGTACCTACAAAAAACGGAATTTCCATGAAGCCTTTCAGTTCTAATTTCTCTTCTTCTAACGTCACGTCGTCTTCAATCAAATAGAAAAAGACAAGGATGAATCCGAGCAGAGTGAGAATGTTCGAAATGGACGAGAACGGCGTCAAGAGTTTCAGGTCTTTGACGAGGCTCATCAGCGTAAGCGGCAGTAGTAGGTAGCAGATGTGCAACCGCAATGATAGCTCTTTACCGTAGTAATCGCAAACCTTCAAAGAATAAAAATTAATTTATAGCAAGAAACTAGTGCCAAACAAACAAATTAATTACCTACATAGTATTATTATAATATGTAATACCTACAAGGAACGATGGCATCTCAACTAAAGGCACGCGTTCTAGACCCGTTCTGACAGTCGCGTGGGATACGATATCGACGGTTTAGCTGTTATAAATTAATCAGAGTCTAATATGAATTGTTTGGTTGTTGTGTATGTGCCATAAGAGAAGATCCGTAAGAGAACAAGAGTAACCGATACTTTAACGAGTTTCGGAGATGAAGTGGCAACGGGCAATGCATATAGCTCGAAAACAAGATATACGCAGGATTGTAAAACAAGGATGTCCAACTAGTGGGACAGACACCATCAAACGAGTGGCTGGGAATCAGGCGGCGGAGTGGTGTCTGGCTATACGACACCCGTGTCCCGCAGCGGATGCCTATTGGATGATAATAATGATGATGATATAAACAAGTCTTTACTCACATCTAGTAAATAGATGCCTACCAATGGGTAATACATAAATATTACCTGTTTGATGTTCTCGGCAACAAATACACAGTAGATGGTGCAGGCGCCAAGTTGCCACAGTACAAGGGTCGTGTCAACAAAATAGTAGTACACTTTTGCAGAGAAGCGCAAGCATGGCGGCCCGCCCCGGAGCGCCAGCATCATCGACTCGGAATACTGTATATAGCCACGTCGATGTCGTTTGCACAACTCGTATTGTGCTGCAATCTGATATTATTGAATACGTAAGTATGCGTGACTATGGGCCTCATAAGAAAGTTCAGTCACTCAGCGGGCATTAGAGAGAGTTTGGAATTCCTTTACGTGATTAAATCAGAAATGAGGAGATCTGTATGAGAACCAGAGTAACCGAAATAGCTCAACGGGTTGCAAAGCTGAAGTGGTAAGGGGCAGGGTACATAGTTTGAAAAAAAAAAACCGATAGGCGTTGTGCCCCAACGTGCTAGAAACGGGGACCTCGCGCCAGAAAGTGCAAGTTTGAAGATCAAGGGTTTCAAACACGCTTTGGTCTGACAAGAAGTAAATCAATAAATTATGATCTTATTATCTGAGTTTCAAGATGAGTATAGGTACCTATTCAGACAAATTTGTAAGTACGAACTAAATTTTGAACTGAATTAGGAGATCAAAGCTACCTGCGCGTCATGAACGCAGGATAAGGGAGCACCCTTGACACGAATCTATGTGGCCGCGTAACCGTGTGTATGACGTCATACTATCGTGGGAGGCGGCCGCCGCGCCGCTGACGTTCTTGCTTTGCAGGTTTGGATGACGTTTAAAATATGAAGAGAACTTACGAGGATATGTATGCAATAAGTGGCAAAGCTGCCGATGAGCGCGACTCCGATGACGGCGATTATGATACCCACGCGTGCTACCGCGTCCGACATCGCTAGCACACCCGCGCCAATGCTGCCCTTCAGCAAGTGAATCATCGTGTCCGCATATCTAATGACACAAGTAAGTAAGTATAATAATGATTTGTTATATTGTTAAAAATGAAATAGTTATTTATGTTACAAGGGGCCAAAGTGATATTTTGTTCCTCGAGGAGGTTGTTTTAAATTCAAAGCGAATTGAAGGATCCTAAAGTAAAATACTAAGCGTAGCGAGGAATTCAATATACCTATACCTATGTACTTACGCCACCCTAGAACAAAATATTTTGGCCCGGACTCCGGAGTGACACACTAGAAACAAACACGCAATATGAGAAATTATAAAATAAAGTACTAACGAAGTAGGTTTCTCCACTACGCGGTGTTCGTGAGGGTCGAAAGATTCGTCTTCACTTTCGGCTGAAATACATAATAACAAGCCAAGCTGATCAATAGCTTCAGGGAAATGAACATTGCTTTACAAAGAAGAGGAAGTAAGCAGATGGTACACAGCTTACCTACGCGTGGGAATATCAGATGGTGGCGCGAAATTACTCATTGAGCGAGCGGTGGATATGTTGTGTAGGTACAATCATCATCATGATCAACCCATCGCCGGCTCACTACAAAGCACGGGTCTCTTCTCAAAATGAGAAGGGGGTTTGGTCATAGTCTATCACGCTGGCCAATTGCGGGTTGCCAGACTTCACACACCTTTTTTTTTTAAAAAAAGAATATTAGTCTTTTTTTTATTATGACTAACATTCCCATTTCCCCTCCAACTAAGCGTAAAGCTTGTGCTAGGAGTGGGTACGACAATAGTGCAACGGGTGGGATTTGAACCGCCGACCTTTCGGATTTCAGTCCGCTCCTATAACCGTTGAGCTATTGAGGCTTAAAGATCTTTGAGATCGTTATGGAGAACTCTCAGGTATGCAGGTTTCCTCACGATGTTTTCCTTCGCCGTTAAAGCGAGTGATATTTAATTACTTAAAATGAACATAACTCCGAAAAGGTAGAGAGCTCGGGATCGAACCCCCGACCTCCGATTATGAGGCGGATATCTATCACCAAGAAATCTAGGTAAGTACTTAACTAAATTTCTGGAACAGACGTTTTGACAAGCTCCCTGGCGATGCCGCGTAAATATCGACAAGGGGTTTAATAAAATTTCCGTAGGTACCTCTTCCAAATTAGCCCGCTTTCATCTTATCACCAGGTGAGATCGCAGTGAAGAGCTAACTTGTAATGGAATAAAAAACCTAGCTACATATATATCCAGTAGTGAATGAATAAAATATAGTGCTCTTGCTTAGCTCTTGTTATGAAGAAGGGGTGGAATATAAACCTTAATGACAACAACTACCGTGGAAAAAAAAACGTACGGAAATTAGAAAGTTCGGAACATTAAAGAAGAGATTAAAATTTCAAAACAATAAAGCTTCGCATCTCCGGAAATCGTTACTGGGAGGGGGAACTAATACCACAGCTAATACCCTCTCCCCTCAACTCTCGATGGAGGTAGCCCGAGTCGAAACTTTTGCCCAGTGTCCTCCTTTATAATGCTGTGATAATGATGAATAAGGGTAGAGACGATAGTGATATATGAAGTACCCACCTCCAGTGATTTGGTCGACAATACCGGCCATAAACTCGTACACGAACATCTTGCAGGTTTTGTCTCGTCGATTGCAAAAACAAGCTAATTATATTATCATCGCCTTTTCTGTTCAGCTATGGTGTATATTTGATCTACCTATCGTGGAAATAATAATACCCACGTAACAGAAAATTAGAAATTTTTCGATTTGATCTAAGAGTTCCACGTTCCAGACATTTATTTTGACAGATCAATGAATGGGTCATAGATTGTCTAAATAAGTCATCACGCCAAGTCAGTAAATGAAATCTTCTTTCTACTGTCTGTGTTGTTCTTGTAAATACATCTATGAAATACCCACAATTTTTTATACAGGATGTTTGGTAATCACACTAATATTATAAAGGAGAAAGTTTGTATGTGTGTGTGTGTGTGTATGTTTGTTACTCCTTCACGCAAAAACTACTGGACGGATTGGGCTGAAATTTAGAATGGAGATAGATTATACCCTGGATTAGCACATAGGCAACTTTTTATCCCGGAAAATCAAAGAGTTCCCACGGGAATTTTAAAAAACCTACATCCACGCGAACGAAGTCGTGGGCATCAGCTAGTTAGTATATAAAGACGACACATACCCATGCTACTTTGATCTGATAAATACAATGCTGAAGTATAATGACGAAATAAAATTATAAAAATTTCCATACAAAATTAAAAAAAAATTATGTCAAAGTTTTCATGACCCTAACGTGCCCTAACTCACTGAGATCGTTGGCCATCTTTAGATAGGCCAAGGCTAACGATCTCAGCGAGTTAGGGCACGTTAGGGCCATGAAAACTTGGATATAAAAAAATTGAAATTTTGTATGGAAATTTTTATAATTTTATTTCGTCATTATACTTCAGCATTGTATTTATCAGATCAAAGTAGCATGGGTACGTGTCGTCACTATATACTAATTACCAAACACCCTGTATGTGTCCATCGGTGTGTCTGCTAGCTTTTCACGGCCTATCCGTCTTACCAATTCTGTGCTTTAGCTGCTTTCTCTACGGTTAGACAAGATAAATAGCTCGTGTGCGGTAGCTCAGGAACATATTTTTAGAAAACGTGTCGCTCCGTTTCGACTGCCTATAAAGGCCTATAAGATGTATTATTTATAAACTCTGCCACTATGTGCTGATACACAGATACCCTCAGAACAACCCACCCTCCAGAGAACAGATCCTCCTATAACTTCGGATTATAAACCACGTTAGTGTAATTAATGGTTATTATCTTTTACCTAAGTATATCAAAATTTATTTTTGTTTGTTCATTATGCGAATGGCGTTCGCACATCGTTCATCCGATTGAGTTGAAGTCTGTACAGTTGTTGTTGGGATTTGCGGGTAGGTTTCTGACATAGTGCTATCAACATACAACCATATGCATATATGTGCAATGTTATAGCATAATTATGAAAGATCTCATATTTTTAAAAAGCAAGTTAGGAGTGTCCAAATAAAACAAAAGTTTTCATAAAATTATTCATAATGTATTAAACTATAATTCAAAGTTACATCAGTTCTAATACAATTTTTATAGTAAGAATATTGCTAGCAGATGGCGGGCGGGCGGTTCGCTTGCTGGATATCGACAAAATAAAGTAAAATGCGAATTTTTCTATTTCTAAACAACTTTTCCTAGAATATAATCATTTATTAATCAGTTACTATAATTTGATCACACCGTAGAGAATTTGGTGAAAAATATAAGTAAAATTTTAAAATACTGAGCTGAATTACTAAGCGCTAACTACTCCTTTTTCTTTGGACTAAAACTGATTAATAAACTTAAAGTTAACAGATTACTAATAGCAAAAATGAATAAACTAACCTTTAATTAGGTTACAAAAGAAAAACCTATCCTTTACGCCTATAGCACATCGCCGGGAAACCAGAACAGCTAAAATACCGTCAAGTCATGACTCATGACATCCTTTAGATGACATCCGAAACAGAAGCGTAACGCCTTTATCATTGTTAAGCAGCTTTGCTTCTTTGGTTTGGCGGCGGAGATATGCTAAGGCCGTCAATGTAGAAATTAAATATCGGATATTACGTCCAAAACAAGTAGACTAATCTGAAAACGAGGTATACAACTGCGCAAACCGCCAGCTTGCAACTTCAGATTGGACCACATGTTTTGCGCTATGCCGTAGACGAGGCCCCGCCGCCACTAGTAACATAATATGGAGTTCCCGTAACAACACTAGGCATATTTACATGCAAAAATTGCCCTTGTCGTACATCTGTAAGCGAATAAAATACAATGATCCTTGCAAATAATAATAAAAATAATAACTTCACAACGCTTCTACTCCTTTCACTTTAAAATTAGCAGTCCATTTTGAAAATTTATCGATACGTAAATAAATAAAAAATACTTGGACAGAAAAAATAATTTTTAAAATAATTGAATGCATTAAAATATGTCAAAAATATAATTAACATTTAGAATAATGATTATATAAATTGATTGTTTAATAATAAAAATGGGTAAACATTGAAATATTTCGATTCGAATAAAAATAATTAGGTATGTTAAAAGATCACAGTGATAATGGTTAAAAAATTAAAATAATGTAGCTGAGATAAACAAATTATGAAATACTTATATTTTCAAGAACTGCGTGTTTCAATACAAGTTACATTCATATATAAATTACTTTATCATATAAAAATAATCCGTTCAGTAAGCCGTTTTTTCGCGATAGTAATGTTTGTTAGTAAATGTGCCAGCGGAGTATCTACACAACCTACAGAGATTTCTATTTCTTTTTTTACTTATGGCCATGTTTCGCGCGTCGTGACTGTTTTACAAAATCACACCAACACTGTACAAAACGAAGAATATAAGAAAATTATGTAAAGATAAAAAAGGAATGTTGAGTGGATGACCAAGCGACTAACTTTATTCTCGTGAAAAATAGTGGACATATAACCTTCACTGTAGTGTAAGCTGTTCTTAGCCACCCTAAGGTTTTAAAGAGGAAAATTATACCCAAGAATTTGGGAGGAATCAATGATCATAGTCCTAAATAACAAGGAGAATTAGATGGATGTTTGCACAATTGTCCACATGATTGCAAGATGTGATTTTCGCTAGACGAAAAATGACTCTTTAAAAAAAAAATACCATTAATAGACAAGTAAACAGATTTGATCACTAAAATGACACCTTTGAAAATTTTAAGTTGCCGAGTATTATATGTCTATGGTTGACATGTTCTTTTTTGTTTGAGGTAGAGGTTTTTCTGCTCAGAGGTGAAGCAAATGTTTTCTTTTGGTGACCAAGTGGACTACCTTCATATAGCGGATAGTTTCTGTTGCTTTATCGGAATAGTCATTAATGGATAGTTAATTTTCTTTGTAGGTAGTATAGACAGTAACACTGGTCAATTGATACAAACTCCACGCACGCTTGCATATGGGTCGCGTCCTAAGGCTTACTCAATTATGATACTAACAACTAGCTATGAACTATAGGATACTTATATCGAGAGTTCACGTTACATTCACTTACATATAAAAAATTTGCAATTTGGTTACAAATTAAGATGAATCTATACGCTTGCTAAAACTTAAGTCTATATACATTTTAATAGTATTTTTAAAAGATACAAATTAGGAATAAGCATGAAACATTATTTTAAGCAAAATCACAGACACTTTCCTTACAATCGGCCCCTTATGGACTTGTAGATTTTTAATTAGCAGTGTTCACTTATAACTCGGTACGAATGTTTTGTTGATTACATCACAAAATCACACACGTTTGAGCGAATTTCGATAGCGGTATACAGTAGTCTGATTTTCAACTTCGTGGAATGATGACTTTCAATGTTACCAGAAACAAGGCAGTTTCCACGAGAAAAGATAACGCATTCAAATAAAATATAAGATAGGCTAAAGATTTGAAGGAGTCAACGAAAAGCATAACTTTGTTTCAATTTATTAATTAAGTACTATTTTAATTTCAAGTGACACACTTTATTGAAAATCAATGTTAAAACAATTAATATAACCCATGCACCCTTGTATAAAATGACATCAGAGTTCCACAGAAATAAAAATCAGACTACAATAACCAACTGCAGACAATCACTCTGCAGCAGTTATGCAATACACTAAAGAATAAGAGAAACTTAGCACTTTTTTACTTAGAATAATAATATATTTCTTTTCTATGTGCACCTAATGAAATATTTTTTCCAATTTATCCATCAACCTAAAAACCTATTGTATAAAAAAATTAAATCAAATTTTTTATCACGTATAAAAACGATAAGTTTCTCTAATCCATATTTAATTTTTTTAATACATAATAGCATGCATACTAAGACGAGATGCTATGTCCAAAAACGCGCATATATCAACGAAACAGATAGGTGGGCACATATGACTATAATACGAACGTTAATAAAACTAAAGCTTAACATAACCCTACGATGAGCGTAACAATAGCTCGGGAAGAAGTCGCAGTTCTTTCAGCGTCTCTTCTACCATTGTTTACTGTCTTCAAAGAATGCAGTTTACACGTCTCCCTTGCTTTTACAACGGTTAACGCTTTACTTGGAATCTCGCTCGTCGAATGTATTTTCAATTTTAACAGTTTAATTTTGACATTTACAATGGACATTATAAATTATTCATTTTTAAACCATAAAAAGCCAGAAAGCAGACGGCATAATCTGGGCCTCATTTTAGTACACTTTGAAAAAAAATATAGTCATTTTGGATAAAACAATAAAAATAAAGATAAAAAAAAATAAAAAAATAAAGATATTTGGATCGTCTCCTTTAAAATGTCACGTAATTAAAAATGGTGTAATTGTAATCAAATTGATATAAAATAATAATAAAATGTCATTGCTAGTAATCGAAGATGTTTAGTTTATACATCTGTGGCGTTAGTTGCAATACAATACGGTCTCCAGTTCGCGTAAACTTAAAAAGGATAGTCGCACATTCGGCCTCAGTGATTTACAGCCACATGGGTTTTCCAGAAGTTATCCCTTGTGCTGCTCTGGCAGCGACTAGAAGTCAGAGTTACTTGCTATACGAGAGGCCCCTTGCGGTCGGTCGGCGAGGGGCGCACGTCAGGTGTCGTTGGGCGACCGCAGCGAGTGCAACGCGTTGCCGAGCCCCGACGGCCGTCGTCGCTCCAGGAACGTCTTCAGCTGAGTCGCCGACAGCGGCGTGTTACTCGCCTGGAAAAAACCTTAGCGTCAGATTTAACGCTCGAAGAACTATTACAAATAAGCGCATGACATACATGAATAAGACAGGTCACTTGAGGCCTACAAACAGAGACTTGAGGGTCATCAAAACAGCCTAGCAGTCCAACTTCTGGATGCCAGTTACAGCACGTTCCGCCTTAAGAGGACAAGATTGGCCAGCATATAGTAATACTTATCTTGAAGGGATGTCACATCGCTGGATGTGCAAAGCCTAAACTGATAAAACATTTGGTCCTCAAATCTGTTCATAGTCCACCGACTGATTGCAGATGGAAGAGATATGAAAAAAAAAAATGAAAAAAAAAAATAAGCGCATGAGACTGTGCGCACTTGTCGACATGTTGACGATGAATGAATGAAGAAGCTACCTCTTGGAACCAGGAGTCCCGCAGCGCGTCGCTGGGCGAGAGGCGGCGCGCGGGCGCGGGTTCCAGCAGGCGGCGGATGAGGCTCTGCGCGCGCTCGTCCACGCCCGCCCAGTGCTCCGGCGGGAAACAGTAGTCGCACTTGATGATGTTCGCAGTCGTCTCCTCGATCGACTCGTCCAGGAACGGTGACAGCTGGAAGCACATTTTATATTGACCCCACTGGACGACACTGGTACCGGATCGACCGACTTACTTTACCTGGCTGCAAGGAAGAGCTCATATTTATAAGCCTTTATTCATATATTGATGAACATATTATGCTTGTGAAGAAAGAGTTCACTGGTAGAAAAACAGTATCTGTGACGACATGCCCGAGCGATAAGGCCTAGCTTTGAAATCATATCTCCGATTTACTTCAGCTATTTCAGAAAATCTCCTTCTCAGTCTTTTATATTATCTATCGTATCTTTTAAATTGAAACTTCCTTATGCACATAGGAATGTTGATGGCAGTAATAGTGACGTATATGACGACATCTAAGGCGGTGGCTTTAGTCAAATGCTTAGATGGCACCACCACGCCGCCACTCAATATTTCTCCTTTGTTTCAACATAATGATATAGGCCTTGGGTAACAACTGTCAAAATTGATTTAAAAATAATAATCACCCCAGTGAGAAATACGTAAAGGAAGACACCGGTGGCCCAGGCGTCCCATGCGGGCGCGGGCGGGCGGCCCAGGACGCATTCGGGCGGCGCAAACTCGAGCTGCGCGGGCGCAGGCGGCAACACAGTGGCGCCCTCCGGCGCGCTGCCCGTCCCGCCCGCGCCCTCCAGCTCAACGGCGGAGCCCAGGTCCACCAGCTTCAACTGCGGCTGCGCACCGCCCAGCTCGACTAGGATGTTTTCCGGCTGGCGATAGATGGGAGTTTTTAGTTCATTGCGCATCATCAATCACGATCGAGAGTTTAATAATAAAACCGGCCAAGTACGAGTCAGACTCGCGCGCTGAGGGTTCCGTACTCGAGTATTTTTCAGACATTTTGCACGGTAAATCAAAAACTATTATACATAAAAATAAATAAAAATCTGTTTTAGAATGTACAGGTAAAGTCCTTTCATATGATATCCCACTTGGTATAGTTATCTTACTTTGAAAATTAAAAAACGCTTTAATTTTTTTAAAAATTATGTAACCACAAATTCGCGGTTTTCAGATTTATTCCTGTACTAGTTCTATAAGACCTACCTACCAGCCAAATTTCATGGGTAGGTCAACGGGAAGTACCCCATACGTTACTTGACAGACACGACGGACAGACGGATAGACAGACAGACAGACAACGAAGTGATCCTATACGGGTTCCGTTTTTCCTTTTGAGGTACGGAACCCTAAAAAATAAGCTTTAAGTCAATAAAAGTCGTGATGCAGTACTCACGCGCACGTCGAGATGCGCGACGTTGTTGGAGTGGAGCCAGTCGAGGGCGGAGAGCAGGTGGCGCGTGTGCGTGGCGACCGTGCGCTCCGTGTAGAGCGCGGGCTCGGCCGCGGCCCAGTCCAGCAGCGCGCCGCCGCCCACCAGCTCCAGCACCAGTGTGTGCGCGCCCGCGCGCGGCACCTCCGCGAACAGCGCCAGCGCGCGCACAACCGAGCCGTGCGCGCCGCCCGACAAGATGCGGTACTCGCGCATCGCGTCCGCGCCGCGCCCGCTCGCCACCTGCTTCAGAGCGACCCGCTGCCCCGTGCCGGTATCGCGAGCCGCCAGCACGCGGGCGGTCCTGCCGCGCCCGATCTCCTCCTCCAGCGCGTACCGGCGGGCGAACTGTTCCCGCTGCCAGGTGCCGCCCCCGCCGCACGTGGCGGGGCCCGACGCCGCCCCCGCCGCTCCGCTCCGAGCGCTCACCACCCGGAAGCTGTACGTGCCCGCGGGTAACTCTTCCAGCGCCAGCGTGTTCACCGCCGCCGGCGTCTCCGTAGCTCGCCGCCACTCTCCCTCGCCGACGCGGCAGTACTCCAGGTGTACGGCTTCCGACTCGTCCCACTGAACCACGAGGCCGCCGCCCGGGTGTGCGCGCACGGCGGGCACGCCCGGCGCACCGCCCGCGCCCACCGTGAGCCGCGCCGAGCTCTGCACGCCGCCGAGCTCGTTGCTGACGAGGCAGCAGTAGACGCCGGCGTCGGAGGCGCGGCACGCGTGGATGGTAAGCGTGGCGAGTCCATCGGGCGCGAAGGTGACGGCAAAGCGGCCGCCGTGGCGCAGCGCGCGCGTCTCGGGCGCCGTCTTGCGCCAGGAGGCGGAGGCGCGCGTGGCGAGCGCGCGGCACGCCAGCGTGGCCGAGGCGCCGGCCGCCACCGCCACGTCGGCGGCGGGCTCGGCCAGCTCTGGCGCGCGCAGCTCTGTCACCACGCCCTCGCTGGGCTCGGCCGCAGCGCCGCCGCCGCCGCGCCGCAGCTTCAGGCCCCACGCGCGCTTCGGCAAGCCCTGCCGCACGCACCGATCATAACGCTTAGATTACGCTCATACGATACGATACAAGCCTCTCATGCAAGCTCACCCGACTTTTCTCTGATAGTTGTGTCATCTGATCGTCGATCGTTTCGGTTATGTATTTCCTTATTACTATTTACAATTATTAAAATTAATGAACACCTCTGAGTCACAGTAAAAAAGAATTCCCGTGAATATCATACCTACAACAAAAGAGATAGAAAGCGTTAGCATAGTAATCATGCAAAAGAAATGGAGCAACACAAATATTGCAAAAATATAATATCATGACCTTAATATTAGAAAAGAAAGTAAAGAAAACAGAATATATGAAAATATTACAGTAAGAAGTACCTTTGTTACTTCGTAATGTTGATATTTTATTCTGGTCAGTGTTACATCAACGTGGCGTTTATAGATGCATGAAGTAAAATATTGCAAATAAAAATAAAAAAAAGCTTGTAAAGTTGATATTTGTGAAAAAATTAGATGCAATGTTTATATTCCATTTTTTAAAATAAGTAGGTAGGTACTATAACATTTTTTTTCTTGCACCATTTTTCTAAATTTATGATAATTTCTAAATAAAACTGCGGATAGACATTGGTATGTACATGCAAGAAAAAAATAGAAACATGAGAAAAACAAGCAAAAAATAACAAACCCTGAAGTAGGTTATTTTATTAGTAATCTAACTAATTAATCAAAACCGTATTAGTACCACTGTCACCTAGTATAGATCGTTATTGATCTAAATTAGTGCCATATCGTCTTAGTACGTTTGTTAATTCTCTTTTCTAATAAAAAGTGCCTTTTTTGATGACAACTTGAACTCAGCTTTACTACTCGTATCTTTTAAATACGACTAGCGACTCGCCCCAGCTTCGCATAGGTAGCTTATTAATTTCCTAGGCTTAATGTCACTCAGGAATGATGTAACTTTCAGTTAGTGAAAGAATTTTTAAAATTGGTTCAGTAGTTTAAGAGATACTTTCTACAAACGAACTTACAAACTTAACCTCTTTATAATATAAGTGTAGATTGATATTTGGTACGATGAAAACAAAACTGAGTTGAGTTGTTATCAAAAAATTGCACCGTCTCGGTTCTATCCTCCACTCTGTATATGTGCGTGCACCTTTATACAACCTTTGTACAAGGTTTCAAGTTATGTCTATTGTAATTTGTACAATATGTTACTATTGAAGGCAACATAACGAGTTTTAGTCGTCAACCATTCATCTATTCATCCATTTGTATTGTATCCATATTATTATCTACATAATATTTATGCAGTATGACCACTAAAATAGACATATACAAATACACTGGAAAAGGTGTGTCATTAAAAATAACAGTTACTTTATTCGCCGATTCGAAGCGCCCCACTGAGCGTACCGAGAATTAAATGTTTGAGTTGTCACTATGTTGATAGGTGTCTTCATCACTAACATTTAGTTCCGAGTACGCTCACTGCTACTATCAGCTCCAAAATGGCGAAAATCAAGTTTGCTTCAAAAACAACTCGAGAACAGCATATCCAGTGTACTTATATTCTCTATCCACGAACGGAAGTTAGTATTAGGGCACTCTGTTACGTAATCCCATACAAAGACAAAAAAGACGAACATAGGGATCGTGATAGAGTAGTCACTCAAAATGGTTAACGCGCACTGGCTTTTTTTGTCTTTCTCTAAACTGTAGGTAAGTGAGTATGACCGCCACTGAATACCGGAAATTAGATATTTACCCGCTTACCACAAAAACTTTAGGCGCAGTTTAGACAAACGTTTAAGGCGTGTAGCGGTGTACCCCAAACAATCGCTTGTGTATAAGGTGAGTTTAAACCTTGTTTAAGTTTTTGTGGTGAGACCCTTAATTTTTCTTGCAAAATTTCCAGACAAAACATTAGTTATGAAATAAGTTGCATAAATTAATATAGACTGGCCATATACGGACAGCTTTGACAGTCGGACGGACGAATGTTGATCAACTGCATTTGAATAAACAACTTCTAAAGCAGTGCACCTTTTTTAAATACCTATTGATAAAAAAGAAGGGTAATTCATTTTAAATTAACAACGTACAATTTCAATGAACAAATTGAAACATTGGCGTCGATTCTGTCTTTCTCTAAACTAAATTTAGAGTATCTGCATCCACTTCTTTTTGTATTGTTAAAAGAGGACAGTAATAAATTTAAAGAATCTAAATTTTAGTGCAATCTACAAATTTAAACAACAGGCTCACGACCTGCGCCTAAAATCATGATGAGGTTTGACTGCATTGGTAAGAAAAAGATGCGAATACTCTTAAATTTAGTTGCCATCAGATTCAGTACCAATGAAAAGAAGATTATACAAAAGTGACTGTTTCAAGCTGTCCATGTATGTGCTCTCTGACCTACTGCTGTGAAGATAGATGGTAGGCCTGAGCTTCTTTCATGATATTGTACTTTTTTTTCTTTGAATTTATCTTCCAATTCCGGGGAAATTTGCGAAAACTTCTAAATAGTGTTCGAGTACAGTCCAAAGTCTGTTATAATACATACAAATTAGAGTAGAAATAGATATATATAATCAAGGTTGTAGATTATTATTAACCTTGCTTTTCCACTGAAGTGGAGCAGAGTGGAGACGTGTGTCTTCGACCAATCACGGTAATTAAAAAAACATATCATAACGATCTGATTGATCTATCGAATATATCTCCGGTCTATTCCACTTCAGTGGACACGCCTTCTTAAGGCCGGTAATATACTTAGACTTCAGATGTATAGAGCGAACTTTACTTTGCTCACTGTTAAAACGAGACAGTGTCATATTGCTGACGTCTGCCTCGTTTTAACTGAAACTTAAGTTTGAGCAAAGGACACTCTAAAGATCTTAGCATAATATACCGGCCACGCCCGTCTCAACACCATGCACTTGTCTGAATCAAATATTACATCGTAGTATAACACCAGGTCGTTGTTTGTAGTATATCTATCTGGTAATCCAGCACATAAACGAGCGACTAAGACAGACGCGTCGCGCCTCCCCGCTGGCCGCGAATGCATGGCGCTGTTTTGGTTGTAATTGTGACTAATTCATAGTCATTTCCACATACAATTCTTGCAAAAAAGCAACCTATCCACTAATTTATAGCGTACTTACCATTCTTTTAGTTTTTATTGATCTACATTGTACCTATTTACATAGTAAAACAGAGCACAGTAAAACCGACTCTATTTTTTGTGGCACTGAATGTAACGAAAATAATTTACAAATATAATAATATAATAAACGATTCACGAGTGCGTGGCTCATGGTTGTGTTCAAGTCGTATCTATATAAGTGTGAATGTGTGCGTGTACGAGCGCTTTACAGGCACGCACACTTACGTAGTGTGCATGTACACGACGTAACCGCAAGTTCACGCGCGCTCGTGAATCGTAAGAACTATAAAGCGTGGCGTATACTACAGACCGGTAAACTTACGCTATTTGAACTGTATGTGTCACTTGGTGTGGAACCGAGCGGCGTGTGCAAGCACTTTGGTCTGTTGGCAGTAGAACTCACATTGTGGTGTTGCGGCGAAGTCGGGGTGAGGGGCGCGTCGGAGGCCTTCTTGGAGTCGTCCCTCGCGCTCGAGGGCAGGTTGATGGTGTTGGCCTTAGCGTGAGCGCGCTGCGTGCGCCCGCGCAGTTCAGGTGCGAGCCGCCCGCCCACAGACGGCGGCACGCTCTCAGTCTTGCGGAGCCCGCACCACCCCTCACCCGTGCTACCGGGACGGGAATAGGACATTTAAATAAAAACAAAAACGAACTAAACAGGACTGAGGTAGACCAGCTTTCTATCATGTCTGTTATGTTTTAGCGTTTAAACGCTACTATCGTGAGTGATAATGATCTTTATAAATACATGTATAAATCTAGACTTTCGAGTCGAGCGTATAGTCGGCATATTAGTACTATCCAAATGTAGGGAACGTCATTCAGCGCAGTGACACTGACGTGGCGTATAGTGTTGCTGGGCTTGAATGATATTCCCTACATTTGCATTGTACACTACTTATCTGCGGCGGCATCATTGACGCGACAGACGTTCGACTCGAAAGTTTACCATTCCGGCTCAATCATTGCTTTTTGTCGGGGTATGTCCGACTAGTTCAGGCGACGCGGCACTCAGTTTACTCAGACTGCTAAGCCAGCGTTGCGGAAACGGACTCACAAGGCCCTCAGACGGGTCTAAAACTAATTAGGCATACTCGGGCAAAAAGTATTTGAACTGATTTATACATATTATTTATTTATGTTGAGTTTATTTTTATTAAATTCAAATTCAAAAAAACGTTTATTTCATATAGCCCAATTTTTTAAAATAAAAATATCGAGCAAACGAGCAGGTGGATCACCTGATGTAAGTGTGCCACCGCCCATGATCATTTGCAGTACCAGAGGAACCGCCAACGCGTAGCCAGTCTCCAATCGTCCATCCAAATTACAAAAGATGGTTTTAATTAGCTTTATATGGTCACGGAATAAGTAAATAATTTAAGTGTCATTTAAGCTAGTTATCTGATAAGAAAAAATTACAGTTATGTAAAATTTTCTAATGTCTCGATTTAAATGTAACTGAACTGCATGATTAATGATAAAATACGATAATAGTAATTAGCCAAAAGAGCGTTATCGTTTTGCATTGCGTTGGCATTATGTGTTACTTTGGCTCGAAGCTGGCCTCACTGAAATAAAACTAAAAATAACTAATAAAATAAGCATGCGGGACTAAAAAGCATGAAACCACAAGCATTTTTATTCACATTTATTGGTTACATGTGTAACATACACGTAGTACAGTGTTATTTAAAGGGATTATTTATATTTACATATTCTCATTTTATAAATATGGTAGGTATAGTAAATATGTATATATACAAGAGATTTTATAAAATTAATTATTATTAAGCAGAGAGATAAAGATATATTTTTGAAAATACAATCTTCCTCGATAGTAATTTGCAACAATCGAAATAGACTGTTTTTACAGAGTTAGTCATATTATCTTAATAGACAAAATATAGAAGAGATGTTATTTAGGATTAGTGTATGCTATTCTAGGTCACTAGTGGAACAATACTAAATACTAGAACAATATACAGCGATGTTAATAACTTAAAACACTTCACAACTCTACTGGAAATAACTTATTTTTAATGAATAATATAAAAATAATGATAATCATTATAAAATAATATTATATTGTAATAATAATCCTATTAAATAAAAAATTATTTATGATACAAGATTAAAAATCGTACGTTTTTAAAAAATATATACAGATACACCACAGGACAACTTATAGTTATGAAATTCTAGATGATACAAAAAAATCATCAAATATGAAACGGATCACTTAAATGCTTTTATTAATATAAGTTACGTTAATTTTGCACAAAAAATTTACATTTTTTTTGCCTGGTGGAAGACATCACGACTTTTACCATTACGGTTATTACCGTTCCAATTATCCAATTTTATAAAGTGATTTTTCGAATAACCTGCCATTAATAGTTTACCAATTATTATCTATTGATTAATTATATGAAGCTTTTCTCTTTTCTTGTCTGTAAGCAAATCTTTATGTGTATTCTATTTTCAGAATATATAGTAGTAAATTAAATAATTAATTAGTTCTTGCAATGATCTTTTCTAAATTAAGTACTTACGTATTACATCATTATTAACATCGAAAGCGTAGCTTTATACTGAATACACAAATACTTCCCCATAAATGCTGTCACTTATAAATCGAAATGTAATTTTTGCCGCATTTGTGTACTCAGTCGTTAACCGTCTTAGTTTTAAAATTATCGTATTACACCTAAACATTTCGCCAACATCTTTCCACCTTAAACTATCATACTTAGCAAATGAAAAGCGATTGTACAAATCAAATTGGCCCCACATATTTAAAAATTAACATTCTAAATCATACTGTCAACTCGTAACTAAATGGACGACAGCTCAATCACTATTTGTTGAGAAATGGTAGGGTAAAGTGTGTTTTATAATTTTATTATTATTTAATACTAGAGTAAACACTAGATACGCGATTATAAGTTACACCTACTGGATTCGCAATTTAACGTGCTTTACTAGAGATTGCATAAATGTAAGAATATAATTTAAGAACAAACTTTATTCATTTTACTTGAATAGATAATAAGAAATTGTACGTGTATTACCAACGTTACGCGTGAGAAGCCGACTCTACTTATACAACATGTTAGCGAATACTCTCAAGGTCTGGGTCCACTAACTATACCTACTCAAACTCACGTTACTCTTACATATTTCATACAATTCAATTACCCCAGGTCGTGTATCCAGTCTCTCATCTTAACACTAACCGAATGAGTATTAATAACGATTGGTCTTACGTCTATCGATATTTAAATACTATGCAGACTTTGTGTATTGTATTATTACGACGCTACATATATTAAACAAGGCGAAAAAGGAATCTATTTTTTTTTTGTTATTTATGACAATTAAATTCATTACTCCTACTATGCAATTGTGACATAGTCGTATTCACGTACAATAGCTTGTTCGATTTAAGAAACTCTCTAGGTTTTACTATCCAGACGAATATTGTTGCTATGAGAAAAGATGTCACAAACTCAAACTGTCGGTCGGTTCCCAACGAGTCACACCTAATCATATAACAGTGTGACCCGTAGGGAATCTATCGATTTTATTCCCATCGAGTCACACAGACCCTATCGACGCTCACGTGGTCATGTCTGCGTAGTTGATTTAATTTTATTCGAATGTAGCCTATACGGTTATTTGAATAAAAATTGATATGTTTAGTGTTTTATAGTATCAGCCGAGTTAAATACTCACCGCCTTGATGTTTGACGCAGATTTGACCACGGCACATTGCAAGTTATCGCAAAAGACTGCTACGGTTAGCTGTGGCCGTTACGTAGAACGAATATTAATCCGGTCTCTTAAATTACATCCAATATCCGATGTAAAGCGAGATTATTATAATAATATAACTAACTACGAATCAATTCCAAAGATTTCTTGAACACTAAGGGATTAACTACGTGATTATTAATAATAATAATTTTACTAATCAATTAACCTCCAATAAATACGAGACATGAATTGGCAGTATATTATTGCGATAATAGTTTTCGTTATGGTGGTTACATATTTATTATTACTTATTAATACAATATGAGTATAATGAACGTTAGTTTTGCGTCGAACTTTGCGCTTGCGGAATAACTCCTTATTGATTGCTATAAAAAATATTTAGTATGATTAAAGATATGATAGTATAACAGCATGCATACAACAAAGACATCAGTTTTCCCCTCCACTTTTAATATGGATACCTTAAATTCAGAAGTGAATAGGCATCTTGACTAGGCAAGCACGCTCCATTTTAGACTGCATCATCAATTGCAAGCAGGTCTAATTGCAACCAAGCGCTAGTCTATAAATTAAAAAAGAACAGGCACTTTTTGTGTAAATAATGGCTTTCATGGTATACCTATTTCGTTTAAATATATTAACTAACAAAAGTGACTTTACTGAAGCAATTATTTTCACAAGATACCAGTACTAGAGTTATTTCTATGATGATGTAAATTTTATATCATATTGTCAAAATAATGAACTTAGTTCTTGCTTACTCCATTTCAATCCATACTAATATTATAAATGCGAAAGTGTGTCTGTCTGTCTGCTACGTTTTCACGGCCCAACCGCTGGACCGATTTTGATGAAATTTGGTACAGGCATGGGCTACATCCCGGGGAAGGACATAGGCTACTTTTTAACCCGGAAAATCAAAGAGTTCCTGCGGGGTTTTAAAAAACCAAAATCCACGCGGGCGAAGCCGCGGGCATCCTCTAGTAAATAATAAAGCACTTAATAGGTTTTTGATATATGTACTTAATTAAAACTTTGTTATCTATATGCTATAAAATACGTTATTACGAAGCAAGGTCGAACGAAACCTTGTCTTTTCTTCATCGCATTTACGGCAATGTTTTGAGTTAATAGAAAAAAATAGTTTCCGTTTTGATAGGGTTATTATAATTAATAATACATAGTTACTATAATTTGAAGCATATAAATTGTTATCTCGGCAAACAAGTTTCACATCATAGTCATTTATAACTTGAATGATAAAGTACCAATTTTGATGATAACTTTATTCATAGGGGACAAGAATATGCCCATTTTTTGGCCTACTATTATGGCTAACAAATGTTCTACATATTAATTATTAATATATTAAGTGTAGGTTCTCTGCAATTCTCTGTTAAACTTTATGCATCTTTAAAATAAACGTATGAAACTTGGTCGTCGAAAACAACGTAACGTTGCGTTAACACCGGGCCAAAGAGCGCCAACGAAAAATTCGACTTGAACCATAGTATAAAATTGAACATCAGTGTAAATTAACAAGTGTAAATTAAAAATTTATAACACCCCCGACAAGTGAAGGTTACAGTAACTAGAAAAGAGCTGATAACTTTCAAACGGCTGAACCGATTTTCTTGGATTATAGCTAAGAACACTCTCGATCAAGCCACCTTTCAAACAAAAAAAACTAAATTGAAATCGGTTTATTAGTTTAGGCGCTACGGTGCCACAGACAGATACACAGATACACACGTCAAACTTATAACACTCCTCTTTTTGGGTCGGGGGTTAAAAATAATATACAAGGTGTTAGATAACATCCCAGCAAGCTGAGGTTAGAAGTTTTATATAGATGTATCTACTAAAATAATCGGTCAAGTGCGAGTCAGACACCGATGGTTCCTTACTCGGGAATTTTTCCGACATTTTGCACGATAAATCAAAAACTATTACTCATAAAAAAGAAATAAAAATCCTACGGCCTTTCATATGATATGCCACTTGGCATAGTTATTTTACATTGAAAATTGAAAATACTAATATGATTTGTTCTTGAATACATTTTAATTTATTTTGCAATGTAATCAGGCAGACGACAAAGTGATCCTATAAGGGTTACTTTTTTCTTTTCGAGGTACGGAACCCTAAAAAATAATGAGCCTCATAGCGTGACACCCGTAGGAGAGAGGACTTACAGAATTTGTTTCAATTCCAATGTAACCCTACAAAGAGCTAATCACGGAAATGAACTCGTAAACAACTTCTGTGAACTCGAAAAAGTTTGAAGAAGTTTTTCAGACAACAGAAGAATCTATGGTACTAACTGTTTGGTACTAGGTATAGTAAATACTTCATTTGTCATGTTATATAAACACGCTGTATATATTATGTAACCCCCAACAAGTCAAATGTACGGGTCTACGTCTTTCTCTAATGGCTATTTTGTACGAAGATGTGTACACATTCGTTCCCTTTTCTGTTGCACACATCTTCATACAAAACAGGCATTGAAAGTAGATAAAATCCGAACTATCTAATACACATGTATTAGATAGTTCGGATTTTAACTCTAATCGTCTATAAGGCCTATCGAGCCGTTCATTCAGTATCCACTTCTGCGGAGCGGAGCGATTGTGTTCAACAGACTAATCAGATTACTGATAGATGAAGTGAAAAAAAAAACTAGTTAATAAGTTAATATTAATAAAGGTTAAGTGCGAGTCAGTTTTCCTCAATTTTAATGAAAGTGTACTAGATGCAGCCCGATTTGTAACATCTACTTTTAACTCTCTACTATAACAGTTAATACAGAAACAGCACGCTGACAGACAGATGGACGGACAAACGGACATGACGCGGAAGCTTAGTAATAGGGTACCGTTGCCACCTTCGAGTCTCGAATACTTAAAATGATTACGTCATCCATCAATACTAATCTGATTGTTCTGCTAATCACATCTTCACCCATCTCCGCTTTGGTGGATACCGCACCTCAGTGTCTGTAAGTATTGTAACGGTCTATAACCCCGCAATCGGCGCTCATTGGATCGGCTTGTACGCAGCATAAGTACTCATAGAAGCGATGGCAATAGTTAAAGTTCAATACTTACGCAGTGGCGTTAGCGTCACGGTGCTTGATTAGGCTGGGGTTCTCCAGGAAGGCACCGAATTCTTGCTGCGACTTAAGAATAGTAGACAGAGTCGAGATCCAGTGGTTGCGGCGAGCTTCGGGCGCCCGGCACAGGAATGACTGCTTCTTAGACGGCTTAGTGGTATCAACCGTGTGGATAATGAACATATTAGTGCCCTCCACCTCTTCTAGTTCCATTTTATTGATCTGAAGCAAGATTATTGCTCAATAACTAGACTATCCTTCCGGCGTCCGTATTTCCTGCCACGTATAACTTAAATACCTTTAAGGCAAGGGTGAATAGGCATATTTTAGGCAATTACGCTCATCATCATTGCTTTCTTTAAGGCATGATTATTGTCAAGCGCAAGTCTATCCTGCAAAAATACCCGCTTAGCGGTTAAGACTTCAGCCTCTTATTTGGCTGGTCTACTTTTCGGAGTTATGTGCGTTTTAGGTAATTCAATATCACTTACTTTAACTGTAAAGGAAAATATCACGAGAAAACCTGCATGCCTGAGAGTTCTACGTAATCTTCTTGAACACCTGGGAAATTTACAAATCCGTACATAGCCAGCGTGGTGAACATGGCATAAACAGTGTAAACGACTTCAGTGACGCATTGCTATTCTTTTGATCAGTCTATAATCTACCTAGTGGCGGTCTGCCAACGTTGACTTGCCGATGTGAGGTCGCGATTCCAACACTTACCTACTTACAAAAAACTTACTTAAAAATTGTAACTCTAAAAGAATCGAACATGACATACCAGCACGTGGGCCTTATAGTTGTATGTAGGGCTGGTGAACTGGGTCTTCTTGCCAACGGCCTCCGCGAAGATCACGCACTGCTGGAAGAGGAACACGTGCAGCTCCTTGCCCTTGTCGTTCGAGCAGTTCGCGTCCGACACCACCAGCGGCTCTTGGAACATGAACTGTCCTTGCGCGGCTATGTTGCCCTGCAATACAACGAGTACGGTTGCTCTCAGGTACCTACTGAAGATCAGAGCTGTGTTTTAACAGACACTGAGCGAAAATGCTTGTTTTAACAGGCATCAAAACAATTTAAAATTAATAACGGCGTGTCGTTAAACCCAAAGAGATAATTATTAAATTAACAAAAATCTTTCATTAGCCTTGCCATATTTGGAAAATAACAGATCTGCTGAGCAAAAAAGTTTCAAAATGAAATCGGGGCGCGATTCAGCCGCCATTTTTAATTTCGAAAACCCGTAATCGCTTTCCGTATAGCAATAAAGTTAATGTCGGTAATTCTTGCAATTTGTAATGACTAACTTTAGTGAGTAAATGGATCATAAACCATTGTGTTGTTCTTCTGACCAGGATACAGTTACCCGCCAGAACATAGGGTAAAACAGCTTTAAAAAAGGAGAAACTATAGTAAAACTAGATACACACTATAGTATGGATGTACTGCTCCATCCGTTTGAGAGACGATGCCACGCAATAGCACATACATATAATTTTAAAACGTATCCCCATTCTTTGGATGAAAAGTTGTAAATGCGTAGCGTTCGTTATCTTGAAGCATAGCCTAAAGATTAAACCAGCTTTGTTTGTAAATATGATCCTCGACAATGACTAAAATAATTAGCAAAGAGTTATCGCAGTTAGATTCACCATTCCGCTGTGGTATCTCAGTCGAAGTTTCATACGAGTAAAGGAAGTTACGAACCCGCATACGTACATAATTACATCATTTTATAAGCATTCTGACTTGAGATGGCCGACTAGCAGGTAAAGTGCAATCAAAGTTCTAATTTGCTTAATTTGGAGTGCAACGCAGTGTTTACGATATAGTTGAGAAAGTTAACCCTACACCGGGCCAAATGTTTCGCAGCAAAATAAATCCACAACATTCCGTTCCAAGTACGGACTAATAATATTATGTTTCGATTTCGATATGGTAAATATTTTAAAACAATTATTCGCCGGAATTATAAAATTGCACATTTATTTTGTCAACAAAATAAAAACATATGTTTCGCACAGGCAAATAAAAAATATGGTCATTTGTGTCATTCGTGTTTTATGGTGCAATAAAGTATATATACAATACATACATACATATGGTAAAAAATTTTGTATATAAATATGGCAGAACAAATCGACAAATAAGGAGGTAATGTAAGGCTACGACTCGAGTCGGGAGTGGAACCTGTAGTCAATACAGCAAGAGAGTCTTCTGATGATGAGATCTCAAATTTCATACTAAACTTAATAGGACATATAAATAAACATGTGCATAGAACGAGCATTCAGGCCTCAAACTAAATCTTACCGTAAATCCCTGCAGACGTCCGACCTCCATCATATTGTTGGCGTTCTTGGGAATGGTAGAGGTGCACTGCACGGCATCGCGGAGCGCAGCGAGCACGTGGGGAGGCTCGTTGGCAGTCTCGGAGTAAGTTAGTATTTTCTTCACCAGCAGGTGGTATTTTTGAATGCGCTGAATCGGCTTGATCAAAAGATCTCCGAGCTAAAACAAATGCAAAAAATATTGTTATATTATCGACTATGAACTGGAAATCGGTCTATAGCTATCTCCAATATCTCAATTTTGACAACTCTAGAGGATAAAGGAAAAACTTGTTTCCTTTAGTTGAATTTGTGATTATATACGCGTATGTAGGTGAAGCTTCGCTAGTATGGGAACGTACTTTTCAAACTTTTGTTGCAAATTGGATAACTGTTTTGAATGTGTCACTGCAGAGTACTAAATAATATAAAGTGAAATCGATGAAGTTTTAGATAGGACATGTTGCCCGTTCCCAGCCGATGTTTTTTCAGTGATATGCCACAGTGTGAATATAATCACCAAAGGTTGCCTGTAAGAGATTGCTTTAGCAATAAGGCCGTCCCTGCACCCTTTGTGTAGTTTGTTAAGTATGCATGTACTGATTTTTTTGTAATGTGCGTGTGCAACAAAGACTGCTAAATAAATAAAAAATAAATAATCCAAAGAAGTTTCATACTATCGTGTACTTGTATGAATCTTACTATGTATCAATGTATTTTCAAATTGTAGCATAGGAAATTCGACGTAATATAAAAAATTAGACGTACTTGCAGCTTGTGGCCGAGCTTTTGGCGCAACTCCTGGAAGTAGTGTTCGTGCTCGGAGACGATGTATTCGGATACGGGCTTGTTGCGGCAGTAGATCTCATACATGTTGATCTTCCGCTCGAGGAAGCCGCGGAACAATGGGCCCAGCTTCTCCGGCGACTCAATACAGGCCTCCACCTCCCGGACGAATTTGCTGCACAGGACAATCATTTATCGCAATCTGAGAGTTGACACCTTCTCGAATGAGGTCACCAGCGAATAAGAGCGGGCGCGGGCAGTAGCAGTTGAACGTTGATCAACATTCAACGGCGGACAGATCGCTCGAGCAGCGTTGGCAGCTGCGTGAACAGTCTTTGTCAACTAATCGAGCGCTTTCGTGAACGATAATGTAAGGAAGATTGTAGTTCGCTATGCAAACCCGCTCTCTCAAACACTATTGCTAAAAATTACAGGTCACTGTGTGGTCACAATTTTATATTCACCCAATAAATCAGTACACGAGATTGCTAGAACGACAATTACCATCGCATAGCAGGCAATTAAATATTCGCTTTGCAACTAAGATAAACATAACTCATTAATATTTTGTTTGTTTTAATATTATAAACCATTCCATCGTAGATCAAAGACGCAGAAGTGAAACATCCCATTCCGTTTTAAAAGTAAAACATTTTCATTTTGCAGTACTGTTAAAAATAAACAGCAACATTCATTTAATTTTAAAATAATTACACTTTTTTGTAGTGTGTTATCTTCATTTATTGCATTACGTCAGATAAATATTGTCTGACGAAACACCGATCTCGAGGTTTCTGATAATATCTAGGCCAAGCGTTGTGCAAAGAACAAGAATCAGGTAGATTTCATTTGGGTTTTTAAAATTATTCGTTACCGCGCGGACAGTGTATTAAAAATTACCGATGACTGACTGAATTTTTTTACATCAACATAGCAATAACATATCGTTTAAGAAAAATATATACATTATTATTTAGTAATGTTTTGTATACTCACTCGCGATGCCATTCGTAGATCGCCTCAATGTTGCCAAATATCATCCTCAGCCGTCGATCACGGAGTCCTTCCGGCACTGGTGGATCGGCATTGAGATCCTGAACACGAATGGCTCGCATTATTATTTATAATGCTATATTATATTATATGCTAAATTGTTCGGACCGCTTTGTCTGTCTGTCTGCCTGTCTAGGTATCTGTGGTATCGTAGCTGTTAGAATGCAGCAGTTGGCGTTTAGACATTGACCGAGGTCTAATGAAGAAGGTAGGTGGTCATAGGAACTCAGTTAGTATCAAACGTAGATCTACAGACTTTGCACTCCTTGGATTTGTCTTAACTAGTACATGGTAGACACATAGAGTTCAAGTTCTACGTAGAAGCACAAAGTTGATGCCACGTCAGTTAAGAGGGCTCTCTCCGTCACTCGTTTCATACAATCGTAGTTCCAATTTCATTTGAATATTAAGCAACCAAAGTCCATGTTTTGCAGACATATTCTAGAAACTAATATCTATGTCTGTGGTTTTCCAGATTTCTGTTAAAATATTCGGTTTCAAAGTTACGCGGTCTTAAAAATTTTCATACAAATCTTTGAGCCCCTGTAATTTTAAAACTACCTATTTTTAGAAAAATCTAAAACACCACAGACACAGATATTAGTTTCTAGAATATGTCTGCAAAATTTCATGGACTTTGGTTGCTTAATATTCAAATGAAATTGGAACTACGATTGTATAAAACGAGTGACGGAGAGAGCCCTGTTTAATCAAACATAAACCTAAACGTCAATCGAATCGGGGCTCATTAATTTTCATTTTACTCTAGCTTGTACTTTTGCCAATCCTTGTGGACAAGAAAACACGTTAGAAAATAATGAAATCAATTTTTAACTAAACATAATTTAAATAATAAAGATGACTAACAGTCTTGACTCAGAGTGCAGATTGAAAGGAGAGAAGAATAGAATATTTGCATATTTGCATTCGCCGAGCTAATGTGACCTGTTCTTTTTTACGTGTTTTATAAAAATAAGATTATTTCTCAAGGCTTTTCCATTGGTTTAACGAGTACCCTAGGGTACGATATCTAATCCACTTCGCTAATAATCTGTAATAGATTGATGTATTCTACTATTAGTTACTAAGTCCTGGAAAATTGTTACAACAGCTCAAACTATGATGAGTTTGCATCGCTTTCTAACGCTGCATCACTTTACTAGTAACTTTCACTCAATTATTGTTAAGCTGGCATCGATAAGTTCCCTATCCATCATTAATATCAAAATATTTATCTATCTATTTACTTAATTAGCTAAAACAATGAGTCGAGGCTACACAGTTACATTACACAGTTGATGAATTTCTTAATGTCAATGTTGCGTCGAAGCAAGCTTTTAGATATGGCCTAGAATGAATATGGTAACTTTTTACGATTTCAAAAGAGTGAGTAACTGCCGAGTTACTTGCCGGCTCTTCTCAGTAGAATCTGTTTTCCGAATAGGTGCTAGAGTCACAAACACAGCGTCACAAGAGACACTAGTTACCCTACATAAAAAAATACATTTAGATTTTAGATTTTTGAATTTCTTACCTAAAAGGTTTTCTGATATATTCAATCGGAATAATTTACTACTTTAGTAACGGCAACCAAAACAAACAGTGTAAGAAAGGAGTAACGAGGGAGAGAGAGAGAAATACAGAAATGTTTTATTACCATCATGTGCTTCATGTAGCCGTCACAGACGAGGCGCAAGTCGGAAACGTAGACTTCCTCAGTTTCGTAGAGTTCCCTCAGAACGTACTCGCGCTTTTTGAGAGTGGCCTCTACACAATCGGCACTAGCTGCGGCCTCTTCGTCTTCGCCCTCTGCGCCTCGAGTCGCTCCTGCTGCGCCACCTCCGTGCTGCTCCTATGTTAAACCAGGACTATGAGTACAATCTTTGAGCCCGTCACCGAAACTAAGCGTTGCAGAAAAGGTAACAAAGGGTCCCTTTGCAGGTAGTTTAAAATCGATTTAAATTGTTAGAAATGATACAAAATTATTAAAATGAAGGTACTTTAATTAAATCGATATTTGACTTATTCATATGGCATCTGCTGCGAGGAAGCCATCTTAAAAGAATTTGTATAAATACGGAAGTTTTGACGGTTTTTATTTCAGTCTCCCTCCGAAACTAGGAACGATTATTGAATACCTTCTGTGTTTAGAACGTGAACTGGATAAGATCAAGTGCTACGATAATCTAATTAAATAGCTTATTTCACCATTAGTTTTCAGATTAAACCTCTCGATAAACCACTACGCGTTGTGAACTGCGTACCTCGCGCATATTTTGGGAGGAAAGCTCAGTTATTTGGTAAATATACTTCAATAATAACTGCCTTTCTGAGTGACACTTACACTATTTAAAATATAATAAAATATTTTTGACCATAGTCTTAAGGATTCTGTGGACTATGACCACAATTGTAATCCCTGTCAGTTATCAGTATCCCAGTCCTAGTCTGAGTTGCCTATGAAAGAGTGGAATATTCTTTGGACTAATAATGACGCCTTATTTCATAATATAAATTATTTTACCGACTGCGGTTTTTGTGGCACTGAATGTAATAAAAACGACCTGTACATTCTATAATGAAACAAAACCCTCCAGTTTCGATAATCTATCACTAGGCTTTCTTAAATGTCTAAATGTAAAAAAATCTACATATGTATCTATTTGCCTAAACTAAGACAAACCTCTAATCTACAAAAGCATCTTTAAAAAAAGGCATGCAATCTAAAACAGATAAGGCACAAAATCTCCATGCACACGGAGTTACACACTCTCCCATAAACTAACTTACACACACACACACACACACACACGCGCATATACACACACACTAAAATACAGCACGCTGGGTTTGTAAATTAATAATAACTAAAAAAGTCAAGCGTGTTGTTCAAAACATATAAAATTAATGCTTATTATAAATATACGTTTTTTTTGTTCATAAAATAAATACTTTTTTAGTTTCTCTTTCGTTTTCTTTCTCTGCAACGCAGGAAACACGATTGAGGCTCTATTGGAATATGGGCGACGTTTCATAAAAGAATTGGAAAAATGATGGTGTTTCTATCTATATTTCCCATAGGTTCTATTTTCACAATATTATCCTGATTTTGTATTTCTTTTTAAAATAAGTCAAACGGGAATGCAACACAAGGTATTAATTAATAAAGCTCTCGAAAGAGATTTGAATATTGCCTACGGTGGGGTATTGGCCTGTCTACATCGCTCGCCATTTTATTTTAAAATGAAAATAGTGGCCACGTATCTGTCTGTCTGTCATCTTTTCAGCGTTTTTGACGAAATCTGTTACAGGATAGCTTGCGTCTCAGGAAAGGACATGGGCAACTTTTGATCTCGGAAAATCAAAGACTTCCTACGGGATTCTTAAAAACCTAAGCCCACGTGGTTGAAGTCGCGGGCATCATCCATATTGTACAGAGATAGTTTGCATCCTGGAAACGGACATAAGCAACTTTTCATCTCAGAAAATCAAAGAGTTTCCACGCGTGGTTCAAGAAAACTAAATCAACACGGATGAAGTCGTGGCCATTCTCTACTATGCTTTATTTATTTGTTCATCAGACATAAATACATCTAGGAATTACTACAGTATATATCGTGTAATTTAACGTTAAATTAATAATATGGATATTGGATATATTTATAAACTTTGTCAAACTGAATTTAATAATAATATTGCGGTTCCTAGTAAATTGTGACCAGGAACCGTAATATTGTTCGAGATACCTGGCTTCGAGTTACCATTGAAGTGGCACTGACACACATGACAGAGCATACCAATAATAACCTCTGGCGAATATTGATCTCAATCGATTCCAGTAACTCAACCGCACCAAAACCAAACTGAAAATCGCATCTTATCTTGTGATTCATTTGGTGCAGAAATCAATTCAACAAACAATAAAACTCGAACAAAAAAGCACTACTTTCTGGTGCAGTCAAGTAAAAAAGCAGGAATAGTTTTTCAATAAGTTTGAATAATGATGTGAAAGGTTTCTTTCCCGTTTTCATTGAAATATTTATCTATTATAAGTAACAAACGGACGTTTCCGCTCTAACAAATGCAACCATTTTATTTCCCTTTTTTGAATTAGAGTATATGAAGCACAATAAAACCAGGAGACAGAGATGCAACATGATATTTTCACTCCATTCGATTGCATATTACGCCTGGGGTGATATTTTCAGTCGTGCTGAAAAAATAGGGAAATAGATAAAAAAAAAACGCCAATCTAATAAACGAAGTGCTATTTCGAAAGCAATTAGATAATGAAAAACGTAAGCTCTGAACGGAACTCATGCACACATGCTTTGACATGAATCGAACCATTTTTTCCTTGACTATTTGTTCAATTTCGGCGATATCGGCAGGGCCACCGTTACTTTCCAATGCCTCCATAGTCAATGAGTTCTGAAAATGTCACCAACGGATCACCTAGGTGTTCCAAGAACCTATATGCACCCTCGGAGGTTAGTTACAAGTTAAGGGAAGAGAGAATGAGAGTTATTTGAATTATATCGTGAGAATTGAGTAACAGATGAGATAAGAACAGTGATAGATCGAAGACAGTTGGCAAATGAACACTTACCCGCGCGACCGGAGCGGCCGCCGACGCTGCTGGGATCGGCGCCTGCTGCAGCACAGCTTGCGGGTCCTTGGACAAAGAAATGAACATTTAAAAACAAGAGTACTCATGAAAATAAGTGATGATGCAGTCTAAGATAGAAGCGGGCTAACCTAGAAGAGGTATGGCAGTTTTTATTTAACCCGCCCTTTGGTTTCTACATGGCACAGTACCGGAACTTTAAGTTGCGTTGCGGCACGGCTTTGCCGGAATGGTGGTAACTAGCCAGGGCCGAAGCCTCCTACCACACCAGACCAGAGAAAATTTAGAAATCACAAAATTTCAAATTTCCCCCGCCGGGAATCGAACCCGGGACCTCCCACTAAAAAGCCACAGCGCTCACTACTGGCTGCAATCGAGGTCGTCGAAAAATCCTCTCCCTTTAACATTTTTGTACAAAAATCTGTAAAATCTAACAATCTTTTGGAAAACTGACAAAGCAAAACCCATCAATCGAAATCTGTCTAAGCTGCTGCAAGAACATAATTTACGTACTTAATTACAAATTTTAACTATATGAAAAAGCCTTATTTGTAGCACAGGTAGTCTTTGTGCTATTTCGAAATATACTGATAGGTACAACGGAAATAATTTTATGGGCGCCAGTCCGATTTCCTGTGTATTGACACGTAAGTGGGTGTACATACATTGAGTTGTTCAGATAGACAAGCCAGTGTATCAGGTCAAAAAATCCGTGAATGATTGGCCGCGTCTAAACAACAAGGGCCAGGCCAACGCTGGCTTGTCTGCAGACTGGCGCCAGCATTACTGGCTTCGTGTAAACTCTACTATAAGCATAGTTTACACGGAGCCAACACTGGCTGCCAATAAGACTGGCAGCCAGTGCTGGCTTGGTATTGGCCTTGTGTAAACAGTTTTTCAAGCCAAGCCAGCGCTGGCTGCCAACGCTGGCGAGAATAGAGCGACCGTCTATTTTCTAGCCAGTGACCTCCGCCCGCATACCCTTCGACCCCCGCGCCAGCGTTGCGGACACGTGTAGACGAGTCTCGCCAGTAACTGGCGAACGTCCGTACGGTGTGTGTTCTTTGTTGTTTTTCCAAACGTGTGCACACCAGAAGAAAAAATCCGTGAATGATTGGCCGCGTCTAAACAACAAGGGCCAGGCCAACGCTGGCTTGTCTGCAGACTGGCGCCAGCATTACTGGCTTCTTGTAAACTCTACTTAAGAGATCGTTGTGTGGATTCTCCAGCTAACAAGACGTCCGTGTTAGATGTAATTCAGTCGGAAAGTCTTTTCACGCGGCGCCAGGAAATCTCAGTAATTTATAGCTACGAAAAACTCAATTCATCTGTATTGTGCAAGCTTGTTTACAATAAATACGACTGTATATCTAGTTGCGCAACCAGAAATATGGAACATGTGTGACGGGAGTTTGGCGACTTTTACTGGATTTTAAATTTTTTCGACCACGACATTTCGTAACGTAGCTCATTTTATAACAATGTTAAGTGTTGGCGTGGTGGAAAATAATTTTGTACTAGTTTGATTGTAGTATTGATACATTTATAATCAAACCTGAACGCACAACACTGCTATCACGCTTTGTCTCTCTGTATCTCTTAGTCGTATCTATTTGCTATTAGTACTAGTATGTAACGCATTCAAATTTAGTCGATTAACTCTGTCTCGACTATGGTCGCTATGCAGTTGACGAATGTCACAACCACAAGGGATGAATGGAATGGGGTGTTGGAGCTCAGTAGCGGTGAGGCGTACGCGACACCTATACCTACAATTCCCATCTGTGTAATTACAGCATTTTGCACTGTTCCTTTGATTATGCATTTCGAGTTTAGCTTGCATGTTTAGGAATATGAATGTTTGTCTTCTCATTTCACCATATATCATACTTTACAAATGTCTGTTTTTCTGCCTAACGGGATCCTATTACTAAGCCTCTGCTGTCCATCTATCCATCTATCGGTCAGCGGGTTATAACTCGTAAACCGTAATAGGTAGAGAGTAGAAATTTTCACAGAATGTGTGTTTCTATTGCTAAATTATAACAACAAATAATAAAAGGTTTCAAAATGACCGCAATGAAAATTTAAACAAATTAAAAAGTTATATTTCTGGTACGGAATCCTTCGTGTGCGAGTTTAGCTACTACCCTAATATATTTAAAATTAATTAATAACATTTACCTCATCATATTTGGGAGAATTTCTTGTGAAAAGTGGATGAAATATTGTGGAGTACTTAAAAGCTTTATTATTATAACGTTATTGTTATTCATTCAATCTTTCATGATGTAGATTCGCCGAGTGTATTAATACAATACAAAACGAATATTAATGTTCATATATGCATAACAAGTATCAATATTAAACCTTCCTTCATCGTAAAGCCTTCAGCTTATTTAAAGATACATTTCAACTCTGAACTCACTACTTACTACATCGTTTGAGCTTCCCGTGATTCCGTTTATCTGAATGTTGCCAAAAGAAAAACTTACCTATGCTTATTTAGTATTGCTGTGGTAATAATACAAATATTGTTTCTGTTTCAGCCACTACATACATAAACTATATGGTTAAATAGATTTTCAACTCGCTACTCTACGCGTTTACAATCATAATGTTTAGTTTACTACTAATACTATTTATACTATTTTTATATTGTGAAAGACTGATTATGAAAGAACAATTTGCAGTTGGAGCTTCTGTTTCCTTATGAAAAAGCGAATCACGCAAGTGGTCAAATCAAAAAACCCCTATCTTTTTAAGATTTTTAAATATGGCAATTTAGATGTGAATGAGACCTTCTAATTTATATTTTGTATTGCTTTGATTATATTATTTTAAGCTTTGTGTGACTAATTTCACGACGAAAGCCACAAGGGACGAGTGGTGAGTTTAGTCGAGAGCTCAATGCGACTTTTTCTTCGTCTAAAACAGTACCTACGCTTCCTCTAGGGGTGAACAATGTCATCAATGCAACAGTTTGTGGAGCATATTGCCAAAAATTAATTGCCATACCAATGAACAGTCGTCACATTCCTGTTACAATATTAAATACTTATTGTGCTAGTGCAGTGCTCGATGAAATAGACGAGCAAATATTCCAAGCGAAATATTTGAAAGCGCTCACGTCTAACCAATATCAATACCAATAACATTCACCGCGAGTAATCCTTTATTGTCATTGAATTATTATGTACCTACTAACGTTTTACAGTATTATTCGTATTATCAAATATCGAAAGCTACCAGACGTCCGCGACCTCGCTCCAAAATGCCTATAAACAATTTGCCCTGAATTTCTCAACTCATTGATGTCACTACTTAAAGTTCATTATATGCTCAGATTGAAATCTTTGTAACAACAAAATCATTATTAAAAACACTTCAATGTCTGCTGTAATATACCTCAACTTCAATATGTAGTATTTGTTTCCTTCTGGCATTGTAGTGTTAAACGCGTGGACGAATAATTCTAATAAATCTTGGATCTGTAGATTTGTTTAAATGTAACGTGTGCCACTAAAGAATTTCTAAGTGAATAAGAACAAAATTGTGCTCTCTAGTACCCTTATTCAAGTCAAAAAAATTCAAGTCAGTGGACTATGGCAAGTAGAGTGTTACAGAATGTTTTAAAAATTATTTTAAGTAGCCTATACTATTTTTCCGTGTATGATTACGCGAGACTTTCAAGATTTCAAAGTTTGGTTTTATCCTTCATGGAGCATTACACTACTACACGACTACACGATTGGACGGATTGTAATTATTATTGATTCTAGCACTAATATATTTGTCTTGCGAGTGCCACTAAAATATATCAAGTTAATCATATTATCTTGTTAAGAAAAACCCGTCTGTTGCTTCATAAGTATAGGTGATGCAGTGCAAACCACAGCCAGGTAGTTGAAAACTTTTAAAAATTACTTATTTCATAATACCCGCAGATGTTCTTACGATTCTCCTTAATAATAAATACATTATGAAACAATGTAACATTGCTTTATGTAAGTATACACGACCTTGATTCAAGTTATTATTTTTACAGTTAAAAGACAAATATGGTATTAAGCACTTAACCTGAAAACTTATCAAGAAATGTATCACATCATTAAAATAAGTGCATTTAAGTATACAATATTTAAAGCGGCGAAATGTATACTGATGTAGGTATGCCTTATTCTTAGTAAATAAGTGCAATAGGTAAAATATACCGCTTGGCGATGATTTTATGTAAAAGTTATCTTATGTGGCGTAAGCAACTCTAACAGATATGACGTCATCGACTTTTTGTTTCAAGATGTCTCCTTGATTTTTTTTATCATATTATTATTTTTGTTGGTTTCAGATCTTCTAAAGTAAATCATTAATTTAAATTATAAAGAAAACGATAGTTTAAGAAAAAATGTATATAATTTTTCGGTATTGGACGGAGGTTTTTAAAAATCGATATCTGCGGTTTCTTGTGATCATAAAAAAAGAAGAAAGATCATGTTATGAATTGAATATAAACCAAGAAGTTTCACTTCTTCTTTGTAGTAGTACATAATATGTAGTTAGTAAGTGGTACTTAATATCACAATGAAATTTTTAAAAACATTCATTACACAAGTTTACGGCAACCGCGAAAAATCAGCACTTCAAATAATTACTGTTTGCATTCAATTAGAAAATGATCTTCTTGAACTAATAATACCCTTTCGGTCATCGTATTGCGTGCGATCAGATAAAACAGGAACCTATTAATTATGCCGTTGTGTGTAGATCGTGTTGCCTATTAGCTAGTTACTAGCATATCAAGTGTTAATTAGACACACTCTGAGCCTGTTTCACAAGCTCTAGATAAACTTCATCTAACGAATTTTGACGTTGTGACAGTTTTTGTATTGGGAATCTGTCTTTATCCGTTAATCTTTATCACCTGAACTATCACTAATCACTCTAAGTTTCAAATGAAGCATTATAGCAATCCTCAGTATTAGCAGTTTCGTTTATTAATGCTATAAGCGATGAGCACAGAATTAACGGATCAATCTTTAATAATAATATAATTAAGTCTTCTCTAATTGAATCTTGCCGCATTTAATAAATAGGTAATCCGTAATAGCAATAGATTCGATTTAGGTCGGCATGACTAGACTCTTCGAGAAAATGGGCGCAGTTTCATAATAAATACTCAGAGGCAAAACAACGCGATTCCATTCGAGAATCCTGAAGGGGTATTTAGACTCATTCCTGAAGATCATTGGAATACTGGATCGTAGATCACTATTTGCAATATCTTTTATATTTTATGGTTTACTTAACTTAGGATTAAAGTATGGCTCTTCAGAGCAGGTAGGCCGAAGCTGTATTAAATTGTTGAAACTGTGATTAAATTAAAAGTTTACCTGTATAGGTTCCATGGGAGGCGGCAGTTCGAGGTCGGCCGCATCGTCCTCGGCGTCATCCAGAGCGACGGCGTTGTTCTCCACATCTTCAACACGCACGGTTTCAGCGTACGGGAGCTAAGAAATATACATTATTAAACCACGTCCACACCAAAGAAAACTTGCATTGACCGTCATATTTTGTAAAGTCACTAAATGCTTTTGCTTAAGATTTTGTACAAAAAAGAGGAAAAAAAGGGGTTCTCTGTCCAAAACTTCACCTTTGTAGATGCAAGGGTCTAGGCTGGGCATTGATAAGTCAGTCAGTGAGTGAGTAAAGCCTTTTTTTGTAGTATACGTATTGATAACGAACCTTAAGTTTCTTTTCAGATGGCACCTTCTTCAAGGAGGGTTTGTCGGCGGTTGCGGGTGACTTTGACCCTGCGGCTGCAGGAGCCTTCTCGCCTTTGGCTTGCGACTTGTTCGGACGCGGAATCCACCGCCTTCTGAAAGCAATCATTTCTTAAAGTACTTTGTCAAGGTTAGGTTTTGTTAGGTTAAGGTTTTTTATTGTTTTTACCTCATAATAAAAAAAAAAACGAAACCCTTTAGGATCACATTGATGATTTGTTTTTCTCTTATCTGTCCGTGTGTCAAGGCCCTTTTTCTCAAAAATAGCTTGAGTGTTAAGTTGTTTAAACTGAATACTGATATCAACGTGATGAAACCATCGCCGGCTCACCACAGAGCACGGGTCACCACTTAGCTCAATTTGGCGGGGGCCGAATAGTTTTAGCAAATGAAGAACTATAGGTATTTTTACAAGGTACATATATCTATATAAAAGCAAAAAAAATCAGAGACCCCTGTTTTTGGATATAACATCTGCCATATTGATTTTGTTCATATAAAATAGAGTAAAATATTACCTGGACTATTAAACGAATCGACTGATACCTCATTCATCAAAATCGGTCCCTTAGTTTAGTGTACAGTGAAATATTCATAAATACATAGACTGCGAAAATTGTAACCCATCCTCTTGGCTTTGCCGTAGTCGGGTAAAAAGTAGCTTACGATGTCATAACTATTAGATCTCCGTCCATTGACGGACTGTAATCCATCAGGTTCAGACCTCAAGTTTTGGACTATAATTATATAATAGTCTTTACCACTTTAAAGCCCTAATTATGCCTCACGCATCGTGGTTATGGTTAACAAATTGTCGTTGAAACATTATGGCACGCACACATCCGAATTGACGGTTGCCAGTTTCCATTTATAGATTGGTTTCCATTTATAGATTATTCGGTTTATTTTAACAAGCTACCCTTTAATGAAACGTAATGAATGAGCATTTTAGTGAAATTTGCCTAATTTATCACCAAAATAGATTTAATCTGGGTAAAAGCAAAAACTGATTTTTGATGTAGAGAGCGAAGACCTAAATGTGGCTTATTTTTGGAAAACAATATATGAATAAAACGGCACACGCACAAGATTTCTTTTTTCAGACGGCTGAATTGAAGGACAAGATTTCCCAAAAATGATGGTTGAACTCCTTAAAGGTAATTCCAAGAAGTAATTAATCGCGTGAAAATTTCCTCTACCACGTAATTTTAGTCTATTCTTAATAAAACTTTTTTTATTAAGTTGATTTGTCCGTATGTTATCATACCATCGAAACTAGTAACGGAGACGTAACTGATATTTCGTTAAAATTTTGCAGTAACATCTGGTTTGGATAAAAACATAGACATTGACAGACATCCGATCTCCCTCCTCCAATAGGAAGTGGGAAGTAGACATTCGAACTCTCTGATGACATAATATGGTAGCACAGTCGAATTTGAACTCATTTGGTTTGTTGTTGTTGTATGAGTATTTTTCAAAAAGAGAAACAATAACAAGAGCCTGATTATGAGCTGGACACTGGAGCTCCCTACTGACATAATTAGTGGTTTGAGGCATGATAGTCGTGTTTGGACTCATATACCTATTTTGTTTTCATGAGGAGTATTTAACACTTTTTAGTAGGTGAATTTAAAAAACTTTGGGGTTTTTTTTTTACGTTTAACTTGTTTTTAAAAGTAACATTATCTTTGACTTTTTATTTATCTAGGCTATTCTTCTTGCCTGCTGCAAATATCACGCCTGTAATGATGTACATTTAAAAAAAAAGAAGAATATTAGCCATGTTAAATGACTCATATTCCCCTTTCCTCTCCAACTAAGCGTCAGGCTTGTGCTAGGAGTAGGTACGACAAAGTGCAACGGGCGGGGTTTGAACCGTCGACCTTTTGGTTTTCAGTCCACTTCTTTACCGGTTGAGCTATTGAGGCTCTAACATTGACCACGTAACTCGTATAAATAAATCCTCTCTCTAGGAACTCATATAAATGTTGAATTTCTATCTCTAAGATTTAAAAAGAAATATTCGACTGTTAAAATCGTTTGTCTGTTTTCATTTTAGAACTATTTAAATGATACTAATATTAAAATCCCATTAGGTAGTGTAACAATACGATAAATATAGAGGTTGGTATACAATGTACGAAAAGTAAATCAATCCGGTAATGAAATATCCCAGTTCGACCATATAACATCACAAGTGAGTTTTAGTACCAAATAGATAGTGCCATAGATTCTTTCGTTTCTCTACAACTCGCCAAACGCTCAAACGATACTTTGAGCACTTTGAGTTCATATAAGTTTATATCCGCGATCAGCTGTTTGCAAGGTTGTTACATTGGAGTTTTAAACATTCTATAAATCCTCATATCTCCCACGGGTATCTCGTTACGATACTCATTATTTTTTAACCCCCGACCCAAAAAGAGGGGTATTATAAGTTTGACGTGTGTATCTGTGTATCTGTGTGTTTGTGTATCCGTGTATCTGTCTGTGGCACCGTAGCGCCTAAACTAATGAACCGATTTTAATTTAGTTTTTTTTGTTTGAAAGGTGGCTTGATCGAGAGTGTTCTTAGCTATAATCCAAGAAAATCGGTTCAGCCGTTTGAAAGTTATCAGCTCTTTTCTAGTTACTGTAACCTTCACTTGTTGGGGGTGTTATACATTCTTAATTTACACTTGTTGGTACATTTTTTGGTCCTTATTAATAATGCCCGTTGCCCGTAACACATATACACATCAGTCCTATCCTCTGCTTGCCGGGATGTTACGGACATTAGCTAACACCTTGCATATGCGTGGACAAAGAATAATTATATCATGTCTAGAAATTAACCTAGTTTTTGCTCTTTACAGCGGCGGTGCAGAGGACGCGAAAAATTCAAATATACAAATCTGTTCTAATAAATCAGAATAATGGTACAAAGTTAGAAACACAAATGCTCCAACCTTAAGGCCGCAGTGGGAGTAGATTCAAGTGTTTTGTATTTTTCAGAAATTGAAACACACTACCAAAGCGCCTGAAAGGGCATCTACATTTCGGCTGTTTGAACTGCGCTTCACTAGTCTAGATAATTAATGGAAGTGAGTGGAAGTGGCTCTAGAGACCCAAGTTTTTTCAAGGATTCTATATATGAATGATATATGTACTATTTAGCATAGTTCTAATAGCTTCGAGGCCAGCCCACGATGTTTTACAACAAGGTCACATTATCGTCGAAGTAAAGAGTTTAACCCTCGAGCTCTCTGCATAGTAATTACAAAATTTTTGCTATCTACTTATCTATACGTATACCAATAGCACAGCCGAGGCAAAACAGTACCCAAAGTACATTCACCTATTTACTTTATTTTAGCATGTTTAGTGCTTACCTATTTAAATCTAATTTAATAGTTAATTGCAAACAAACACCAATGTGTGAAAAGGCTTTAATGCTCATGACAAAATTTTCACTTTTTAGCCCCCGACCCAAAAAGAGGGATGTTATAAGTTTGACGTGTGTATCTGTTTATCTGTCTGTGGCATCGTAGGTCCTAAACTAATGAACCGATTTTAATTTAGTTTTTTTTTTTGTTTGAAAGATGGCTTGATCGAGAGTGTTCTTAGCCATAATCCAAGAAAATCGGTTCAGCCGATTGAAAATTATCAGCTCTTTTCTAGTTACTGTAACGTTCACTTGTCGGGGGTGTTATAAATTTTTAATTTACACTTGTTTGAGAGCTAGAGGCTAAATAATTAATAATGTGACGTGTGAACTTTACGTTTTTGCGAATAAAGAGATTTATTTATTAAAGCACTAGTTTATCTGCCAGATTATGATTATCTACTCAGTGCTTGTATAATCAGTGACTACAGATCCCAGCACCTCCACCATATCGCGAATTACCTACATTAGGCATACGGCGAATGTCTGAGCTGATCGGTACGTCACACATGTAAATACAATGCTGATCATGACGTACATCTAGTTACTGAATCTCGTTTCATTGTTCTTACTGAATGATACTGATCCCGGTTTCGCCCGGGTGAGCTTACCTATTTCATAGATGAATATAATTGTCAAAAAATAATTGTCAAAATCGGGTAAGATTTGATTTGGAGTAACATCGAAAAAACTATCATTTTCTATCCCGAACGATCCCTGTTGTGTTTGGGATAAAAACAATACTATTTAGGTTTGGAATGGAGAAAATTATAACATGGATTAACACATAGGCTAGATTTTATCCTGGAAAATCAAAGAGATTTTTAGGGATTTTTAAACTTCGTTCGCGTGCATATAAGTTATATACACGCGAACGAAGTCGCGGGTTCAGCTAGGAACTTCCATTGTTGGAAAAGGACTTCCATTGTTTGAGGTTCGATAAACTTCAAGCTTTTATTCCATTTCAAATATATAACATTTCGAATGCTGATTTAATTACTAAATCTGTCGCTGCGCCGTGTCTGTCTTCATTAGCGCTAGGACTTCGCATCGGTCAAGTAAGAAACCTAGTGAAATTAATTGGTCCAATTAAGTTTTCGCTTGAATAAAGCGCATTCGCTGAGCAATGTGGACATCTACTAGATTTGCATTTTAGTGAATGAAAAGTACACTCGAAATAAAATAGCATACACTCGAGTTTCAAACTCTGAATATATACATATTGCCAAGAGTGGGCAAAGAATGTGACAAGTGTAAATTAAAAATTTATAACACCCCCGACAAGTGAAGGTTACAGTAGCTAGAAAAGAGCTGATAACTTTCAAACGGCTGAACCGATTTTCTTGGATTATACCTAAGAACACTCTCGATCAAGTCACCTTTCAAACAAAAAAAAAATAAAAATAAAGTTGGTTCATTAATTTAGGAGCTACGATGCCACAGATACACACACCCCTCTTTTTGGCTCGGGGGTTAAAAATAAAAAAGCTGTGACTAACATTCCCCTTTCCCCTCCAACTAAGCGTTAAGCTTGTGCTAGGAATGGGTACGACCATAGTGCAACGGGCGGGGTTTTAACCGCCGACCTTTCGGATTTCAGTCCACTCCTATAACCGTTGAGCTATTGAGGCTTACATTATACCCGGGACTTCATGCGCGTGACATAATTTATAGCCTGTTAGTACACGAGGAGAATGTAAGTATCTAAAAGCATTTTTGCTACTAAGCTACTCTTTTTTAGTTTGAAGGTTATCTGGAAGAGATTGCTCTTTCTGCTTTTAAACCCCCGACCCAAAAAGAGGGGTGTTATAAGTTTGACGTGTGTATCTGTCTGTGGCATCGTAGCTCCTAAACGAATGAACCGATTTTAATTGAGTTTTTTTTTTGTTTGAAAGGTGGCTTGTTCGAAAACCGGGAATAATAAATTCCCGAGTACGAAGCCCTCGGTGCGCGAGTCTGACTCCGGTATTTAGTTTCATAATATAATGATAAACTCGCGAGACTTAGACAAATATGAGTCACTGGCTCATAACGTTACCACAATGGCGCAATAATTTAATTAGTGAAGTCCTCTGAAACCAGTTCAGCTGTTGATAGAAGTGCACAAGGCGACGTTGTTGCCTCGACAACCAAGAGGTCTTCCCAACCGCAGACCGGGGTGTAATCCTCCGCCCGACATAAATAAATGTGCATATTTTTATTTGTTTTATATGCGTACGAAAGTTTATTTGTTATTCAAACATTGTATATACTTCTTATTTGCATGTTTGCAGAGTCCCTTACGTTCCCTTGATTTTAGAACTTAAGTTTACAGGTGTATCAAAAATTTATAACACCCCCGACAAGTGAAGGTTACAGTAACTAGAAAAAAGCTGATAACTTTCAAACGTCTGAACCGATTTTCTTTGATTATAGCTAAAAATCCTCTCGATTAAGCCACCACCTTTCAAACAAAAAAAAAACGAAATTAAAATACCTACAGTACCTACTAGATTGCGTTGAAGAAATGCAAAAGGGAACTGACGTTTCAAAGAACGTAGAAAATTATAATTTGCATTTTCAGAGACTCGAGTTTTTTCGAGGTTCGAGAGGGATTTAATCGTAGAGCGCCGTTGTGGGCACGATGGACATGCCCACAACCCTAATAGACTTGTGACCTCATACTTTGACAGTCGGCTTTAACAGGGCTCTCTCCGTAACTCGCTTCATACAATCGTAGTTCCAATTTCATTTGAATATTAAGCAACCAAAGTCCATGAAATTTTGCAGACATACTCTAGAAACTAATATCTGTGTCTGTGGTGTTTTAGATTTTTCTAAAAATATGTAGTTTTAAAATTACAGGGGCTCAAAGTTTTGTATGTAAATTTTTAAGACCGCGTAACTTGAAAACCGAATATTTTAACAGAAATCTAGAAAACCACAGACGTAGATACTAATTTCTAGAATATGTCTGCAAAATTTCATGGACTTTGGTTGCTTAATATTCAAATGAAACTGGAACTACGTTTGTATGAAACGAGTGACGGAGAGAGCCCTCTTAAAGTTTTAAAAAATTCATCAAAATCGTTTTAATAGTTAAGAGTTTTGTGATACTGCAATTTGCAAATAAAGACACATTTACTTTGTAATTTTCGTGAGTGAAAAAATTAACATTTTACAAGTTTATTAATTTACTAGTGTTCGTTCCACGGCTTTGCCCACGATATATACACTGTACAAAATCTTGATCAGGGCGTCATTTTGTATTTTGTAAACATCTACTTTGTAGGAATGCACTAGATGTCGATCAAGTGCGAATTCATACTTCGACTTGCACTTTGCCGATTTTCGGGTGGCTGTGTCCACACCCTTTTTTGAGGTCTGGATCCGCGCCTGGTGTGCTCCAAACAAAAGTAAACGTAAAGGTAGTGGAAAGCTCGTGCTAGGGAAGCTTTTCTTAAGGTCCGATGACTGAGCAAGAAGGTGGCGGGTGGCAAATATTTTTTATCTAAATTTTTAATTAATACTTGTTTTGTTATAACTGCGAGTGAAGGTGAATGCTAAATCAAACATGAGTGGCTCAAAAACTGATATAAAACGTACTATCACGATATCATACATGTAATCATGATTATACGTACCTACCATAATACATGTATGTTTGACTAAAGATACGAAAAGGAATCAGTACGATTGCTTGTTCTCTCACAATATTACAAAACGAAAAAGTTTGGTGACAAATATTTTCAATTTGTAAATTTTTAACCGCATCTAATTAATTAAACAATCAGTCTTATTCAATTCGTTACCTGATAACTCGCTTATTTAAAAATTAAAAAAGGAAATTAAAAAAGGAGATTAAAAAAGGATCCATTAACTCACTTCGAGAATATAATTTGGCTCCACATCCTTACGCACATGAAACATGGGACACATCACACGCAGAATCACGCTCGCATAAATACTGCATTAAATTCACAAACAACTGTCATACAAATAGTGTCACAGCAAACAGTGTTATCACGAATCCGTAACGTAAAAGAGTAGACACCCGAGACCGGGACGAGGAGGGACTAGCAGTATCGGCAAGATTACGGCGATAAGTTTGTAATCTATCGTTCGGTAGGTAGGTGACAGGAAACGTGTCGCAAAACATTGACAAACGAAGTGTTAAGAGGGCGCGAGCGCAGCCGAGCGGCCGGCGGGCGCGCAGACGGCGAGCGCGCGCTCCGCACTGGCGCTGCGCCCGCGCCTCGGGCCCATCGCCAAAACCGTAGTGCAACCGCTCGTGACGCATCCACTGAACAGCGGATACCACGATCCCATTACAATAAATCACGTCATTTGCACTTCACATTACGTCTCATTAAAACACATTTATTGTAAACATACACAATGAAAACTAATCACTCTCATTTTATAATGAGAAGTTAGTATTAGAAACAATAAAGGCTAAGCTTACTAGTTTTGTTTGAGTTGTAATAGGTTTCATTTTTCCTTTTACCAACTCTACGGGGCGACGCTGAATAATCCTTATAAAACCATATCCGCCAGTAAGCATAATTTTATTTTTACAATTGTAATGGGCAAAACAAGGGAGGCAATGAAAAAACTCTTCGGTGCTCATAAATCATAATAATAGACACTCCTTAGTTTGTAGATCGGCTATATGAAATATACGAGTAAGTACTGTAATAGGTATAATGAAATATATTATATGCGATTCAAATGTGTTCTAATAATACCAACCATTATAAGGGATATAAATACAACAAAACATGACATATCAGTAGTGGCCATTATAAGCCACCACATTCAGCGATAGATTGATCTATCATGTTATATTCTAAAGTAATAATAACTATTCGAATCTAACTAGGCACCTACATTCAATGAAAAGAATTTGTGCTGTAGCAGCTTATTTACTTACTTCCTGTCCATTCAAAACTCGTACAGCAATATAGTTAAAAGGTTGTCCGAGACGGTCAAGCAGCTTGATGGCAAGCAAGTAGATTTTCGCTTGAGTCAAGCTTTTACGTGCTTGACCGTGATTGATGCAATTTTATATTTTTGCTTGATGCGACTTTCGGACAGTGTTCGAGAAATAGGAATTGCCTTTTTCTGTATCAAGCTGCTTGACGGATGCATCAAGCTTCAGTAAGCAAAACAAAACTACGTGCTTGCCATCAAGCCGCTTGACCGTCTCGGAAGTTCTAAGGCCTAAGGGCACGGGCACGTTTCAAATAATACACTTAATACTTATACGTGACATAGTGTCAAATTATAAATTGAAATAGTAAAACTGTTCCAGGATAGTAATTTTTCTTTGAGCAAATACAGGTAAATTCTTCAGTTAAGAAAACATTATGGAATTCACCAAAGACCAACCAGTCTTTTATAAATTGAAATAGTGAACGTTTTCTGGCACATAAATTTTCTCTAAGCAAATTGAAATACAAGTAAATTACATGTTTATTTCTAAATAGTAAAAAAATGTTCGGGATGGGATAAAGGCATTATGAAGTAGTAACAAATAGGATTAGCCTAATGGAAGGTTTAAAACCACCGATTGAAAACTCGGCTGAAACTAACATTAAAATTAAATATTTATTGAAGCTCTTTTCATTTACAACAGCACCAGCTTATGCCCGCGACTTCATCTGCGAGGACTACACAAATTTCGAACCCCTATTTTAGCCCCCTAAGGATTGAATTTTCAGAAATCCTTTCCTAATGGATTTCTACGTCATAATAGTTATCTGCACGCCAAATTTCAACCCGATCCATCCAGTAGTTTGAGCTGTGCATTTATAGATCATCAGCTTTTCCTTTTATCTATTAAATTACCAAAGTTACTAAAATTATTATTAGTATCTGGGCGGCCGAGCTTCGCTGGGCGTTTTTCAAGTTATACGTGGGAATTGACAGCGTCCTTCGGCGAAAGTTGCTTATATTCAGTTTTCTATGTACTACGCACTAAATATATTAATTAATACTGCCTGAATTGCACCTCCCTGTGACTCGTTTTATGTAGGTATGAGGTGAAGGAATAGCATACCCAAAGTTCTCCTAAAATTAATAAAAAATATGACTGACCAACCGTCAGGTCTTGTTTGTCATAAGCAGGCAGCGCAAAAAAACCATCATACGACTTTTCCGCTCTTATCAAACATCTGACCTACCAGACGTTGTGAGTTGTGATATACTAGTTGATAACGACAGGATGAAACAATAAAGTGACAAGTCCTCAAGTGCTCCAATTCACCATCAATTACATATTAAAGCATAAGACATTGGGAAGTTCTGGCAGTTCAGCTGTGTATCTATACTAATAAATAAAATTGGAGTGTCTGTCTGTAATTTCGAAATAACTACCGCATATTAAGGTCATATGGTTATTTGAACGATACTATAACTTAATCACACGTTTTTAAAATTTTTGTCTGTCTGTCTGTCTGTCTGTCTGTCTGTCTGTCTGTTTGAAAAGGCTAATCTTCGGAACGGCTGCACCGATTTTGACGGGGTTTTCACAGACAAGTAGAGGATTGATGAGGGAGTAACATAGGCTACTTTTTTAACCGACTTTCAAAAAGAGAGTTGTGTTTTTCTACCTATGTACACCGAAATCTCCGAGATTTCTGAACCGATTTGCGTCATTTCTTTTTTAATCGATAGAGGAACTTTGCGAAATTGTTTCATAAAAATTTTGGAGTCCAACTCCTCAATCCTGATGCTGCAGGGGATCTGACTAAACTGATCAGCTAGTTATATAATAAACTAGCTGACTCGCTGTTTGCTTCACACAGACCGAGTCCGATAGTATGAACAAAAAAACTTCAAAGCACTTTTTGAATTAATACTTGAGAGACGAGAGCTTTTTGCACTATAGAGGTGATAGCGTTAAAGGAAGTGATATTTGCTTTGCTTATAACGATTGATTGCTTATAACGCACACAGCTCCGAAAAGTTGTCGTTGCGTGCCCGGAATCGAAACCCCGCCATCCGAAATAGGAGGCCATAGTTTAGCCAATAAGCTATCACAGCTTTGAGCCCCTATCATTACGTCACACTTAATATTATAAAGGCGAAAGTTTGTATGTGTGTGTGTGTGTGTGTGTGTGTGTGTGTGTATGTTTGTTACTCCTTCACGCTAAAACTACTGGACGGATTAGGCTGAAATTTAGAATGGGGATATCTATCCCCATTCTAAATTATCAATCAATATACTCTGGATTAGCACATAGGCTACTTTTTATCCCGGAAAATCAAAGAGTTCCCACGGGATTTATAAAAAACTACATTCACGCGAACGAAGTCGCGGGCATCAGCTAGTTATTAATAAAAAACGGTCACACACCATTGTAATAAGGAATACGTTGCAAAGAGAAGTGCACTACGCGCCTAGTACTCTAGAGATACGGATTTGAGCCTTTCACTATTATTTGTTTCCCTAACATTTCATGCAGACTGAATATTCGAGCTATGCACCGTGCTGTATTTGTGCCGACAAATAGGTATCTCGTTTGTGTCCATTCAATCTACCACCCGCTACTTCCACTACTAGAATCCTTTTGCATACGACTGATTTGTAAATGGTTTATGCCGGACGTTGTACGTTAAAGGTAGACAGAATATCAGGTAGGTCATGTAAAGAGCCCCATATACAGTACGATTGAGTTTTACTAGCCGTCGTTTCAGACCGATCGAAACGACGAATCGTACCGTATATGGCGTGTTTTATATAGCGGGCTCAGGCCTGCAATATATAAATTTAGTTATGTAAGGTGATTTACACGAGCCTAATAACAAAGGCGAGATATTTGTAAGTACACCAATTATTATTTAAACATTTACTCGATTTCAACTCCGTGTATGGATACCCGTTGTGTGTACTTCTAAACCTTGCGACACCTTGCGATCCCTTTTAAGACTCTGCACAAGATATCACTGAGGCCCGCGACCGACCGTTAATGACGAGTGTTTATTCCGGTTTAACAACGTAGCGGCATTATTTTGACCCCAAATTTTGGTAAATGCAAAAGTAGTTGATTTATTTTTATACCAAAAAATCTCTGTAAAACAAATAAAGTTTCATTTCAACGAGTATGGGTAGATAATTTTATTCAATTCATTATATGAGTTCCAACATATTCTCCCATTTTGGCGGGCAAATATCGAATGAAAATAATTTACAATGCAGTAAAGGCGCACAAGCTGAACGCCTGATCGAAGTAAGCTCTAAAAATGTCTAAAAAACCTCGTGTGTATTGTGTGTATAATGTAATAGTTTGCTTTACAAGAGTTGGACTTACGGAATGATTCCCTTCTTATGTTTGCCGGGGCTGGCGGCGCTCGTACTCACACCGGGCTCCGACGCCGCTTCTGTCAACAATAAATATATCATGAGCTAAGAGTAACTGGAAAAAAAAATATTAAATTAATCAATATAATATCGAGTATCTTCTGTATATGTATACACAAGTGAAATAACTAACGGCTAAACTGCTTAATTTACAGAAAATTCGAGGAAAAGTCTTTATATCCAACCTCGTAGCGTTTGATCTACGACAAACGATTAGAATGTATGTGATCTAATATCTGAACTGGACAGACTTTTCATAGGACATTCTGTTTTTAGTACGAGTATAAGTAACGTTTAAGTTTAAAAATGTTTGAAAGGATAAATTATTTTAGCCACTGTCACTTTGAAAATAATAAAAATTGACTTAAACACTTTTTGCATTGGAGCCTCCAATTACGGGGTAACCTATGAACCGAACATCAAACAACAAACAACCAGCCTGCTAAACAGAGTGAGCACATACTCCACTCCATGGTTGGGTAACAAGGGGCCGATTCGACTAGGGCGGCGACACGCTAGCCGCACTCGCACGGATCCGAAGTTATATTTAAATTACTGTCTATACTACGCTCATCTGAAGCAATGTTAAGGTTGAATTCCGGAACGTTTACGTCATGAAATCGTGCCGGGATTAAGCCCTGACCTTATCTTATAGGAGGACAATGTGATGGCATTGCATTATAAATAAATAAATATTTATTAATTTACAAAAAATAGTATTACAAGCTTTAGTGTGAGACCCTGTCTCCTAAGGAAGTGAAAACTGTGGAGGCAGTGTCTTCCTTTAAAATATTATCGGAACAAACAACCACTTAATGTAAATTAATACAACTAGGTAGGTACATTTTGTAATTGAAAATTAATTATTTATATTCAATATACAAGAATGTGTGTGTAGACCGATTTCATATATTCTTTTTAAGCCCCGACCCAAAAAGAGGGGACCTTGAAATGTTTACGGATCAGTCTTTAAAGTACTTAACTTCTTCTTAACTAAACAAGTGTAAATTAATAATTTGTAACACCCCCGACAAGTGAAGGTTACAGTAATAACTAGAAAAGAGCTGATAACTTTCAAACGGCTGAACCGATTTTATTGGATTATAGCTAATAACACTCTCGATCAAGCCAACTTTCAAACAAAAAAAAAACTAAATAAAAATCGGCTCATTAGTTTAGGAGCTATGATGCCACGACAGATACACAGATACACACGTCAAACTTATAACACCCCTCTTTTTGGGTCGGCGGTTAATAAACCAATATATTTGTAGGTGCCACGCTTATTTTCTAACCTGACTGGTGTAAAAGCTAAGTTGTTATCTTGTATCATTAGGAAATTTCAGGAAAAGCGTCTAAACTTTGTGTCACATCTACACTAATATCCTAAAGAGGTAAAGTTTGTAAGTAATTAGTAAGGAGCTATCTCCGAAACTACTCATCTGATTTCAAAGATTTTTCACTGATCGAAAGCTATATTATTTCCGACTGCTATTACTGCCCATTTTATAAATGCGAAAGTGTGTTTGTTTATTGGTTTATTCTTTTGTTTGATTGTTAGTTTCTTGGCTAGTCCATCAACCACGTCGCAACAGAGAAACGGATCGACGTGATTTTTTGTACAGTGACATAGACTACCTTTTTTTTTAAAAAAAATCAAAGAGTTCGCACGGGGTTATTAAAAACCAAAATCCACGTGGGCGAAGTTGCAAAAAATTATTTCTGGTACTTTCATTATTTTCATGAGTAGGTACTTTTGTTTCAAAAGGAACCCTTATAGGATCACTTCGTTGTCTGTCTGTCTGTCAAGAAACCTATAGGGTACTTCCCGTTGACCAAGAATCATGAAAGGCAGGTAGGTAGGTCTTATAGCACACATAAGGAGAAAAATCCGAAAACCATAAATTTGTGGTTACATCACAAAAAGAATTAAAATGTGGTCATGAACACATAATCAGTGTTTCCAATATTCAAAGTAAGATTACTATACCAAGTGGGGCATCATAAGAAACCTGTATATTCAAAAAAAGATTTTCATTTATTTTTATGCATAATAGTTTTTGATTTACCGTGCAAAATATCGAAAAAATACGACTGTAGTACGGAACCCTCGGTGCGCAAGTCTGACTCGCACTTGGCAGGTTTTTTTAAAAATACAATTGTTAAACTCACAAAGTTGTTAAAGTCACAGAACCTTTGAACAATATCGTTTATCGAATACGAATTTTAATCTCATAACTTCCGCATACATTAGCGCTATCGGATTGAATATTAACGACATAGTCGTATTAATTATTATGATATGAAAACTGTATTTCAAAAATTAAACTCTTCAAATAGGCTCCAAAAGTGATGGCTAAACACTTACCATGGTTTTTATCCATCAACAGTAACTTCACCATCTAAATCCGATTCGTGAACCGTAACACTACGCAGATCGTCCAGGCCTCAGGCCCTCTACTTCGACATTATTGTGCAAGACCCGTGCGAGTAGCTATTCAATTTCAAATATGGTAGCCGACGCCACACGTTTCATTGGCCAATGGCCCGCAAGCGAATGAGACAAACGCGAATCAAACTGTAACTGTGTTATTACAGTAAAATATACATAAAATAAAGAAACATCATTTCATTTCATTTCATTTTCATAAATAATATTTTTTGTAACAGAAATATCTAAGTCATAGTAAATACTCTTTTCAGATTTGGGCGCGTTTGGAACCCTTAGCTTAAGTTTTAAGTTAACGTAATTAATTATCACCACTACATCATTGTTTGACAATCAGAAAGTGTACAATAGTACCCAATTTTAATAAATGACTTTGACTTTGACTTTACTGTAGTAAGTTCCTTTAAATATGCCCACTTTAAATCTGCCATAAAAAGTATAACGATAATTGCTTTTGTTACACATGTTTTGTAAAGGCACGGACGCGATGGTAAGGGGAAAGACGATCGTCCGATTCCAAAATAAGATATAAAAATATACCTATTCCTTTGCAGAAAAAAGGAATCATGCCTTTCACTCCAGAAATATCGGAGAAATAAAAAGAATAATACAAATGCGAATTGAGAACCACTTTTTCGAAGTCGAATGAATGAAGATATTATAATTTACAAACAGCTTTCATATTATTTTAATCCTTTCTTTCTTGATAGAATTATCAAGCGCTGATGTTTATACGTCTTCCTTTATGATTTTCCCAGTATTCGAGTATCGGCTCTTTGAAAAATAAAACCAAGTCACTATTGAGAATCTATATTTATAATACAAAACTGGAACAATGACGATTAACAATTTCAAAATAGCTATTAAATATATTTTGAACATTTCAGTCACTGGAAACAATTTTATCGATATACTCGAGTCGAAAACTACAATTGAATGAATTTTAATGCAGCTCAGTGTAAGAGCTCTGACCAACATTTCCGATTCCCGAAACATCAGGAGTCAGGAAAAATTTTTTTTTTTGTCGATTTACATAAATCTGTCAAACGAACCGATTTTGGTTTGCAATGGTTATAGGTACTGTCAGGTTGATCTCATGTAAATTTATTTGAAGATCTGTTCAATAGTTTTGGAGATAGAGGAACTCCTAAACAGGTGACCCCATATTCAAAATTCATTTATGTCCTTGTCAAGAAGTTATGCATCCTATTAAGGATAAGAATTCAATTTTTTTATGGGACAATGTTAGAAAGTTTATGTATCGATTAGAAAAATACGCAAATCGGTTCAGAAATCGCGAAGATGTCAGTGTGCATAGGTCGAAAAACATAACTCCTTCTTTTCTGAAAGTCGGTTACAAAAGTAACCTATGTTACTCTTTATTTAATCCTCCATTTGCCTGTGAAAGTTTCGTCAAAATAGGTTTCGCCGTTCCGAAGATTAGCCCTACAGACACACATACAGACAGACAGACAAAAATTTAAAACAGTGTGATACAGTTTTGATTAGGTTAAAATAACGATATGAGCCCTGTTTCAAACATACAGACAGACTTTAATTTTTTTTATTAGTATACCTATAGATTATGATCATCATGAAAAACTTTTGAATGTTGTCGAGCTTTTTGATAGAGGGAATAGTAAATTTTATTTTGATTTGTGGTATTGACATTTTCGCTCCAAATAATATTATAATTATCTAAATAATGTGATAAGTATCTAATAACAAGTGTAAATTAAAAATTTTCAACACCCCCGACAAATCAACAAAATCATTTTCAAATAAATAATTATGTATATCTAGGCAACGTCCATCTTGACAGCTTGACATTTGTCAATTGACACTTGAATATTATGAACCTAAGGGTTATCTAACCTTCTTTTCTACAAGAAAACTAGAAAAGAGCTGATAACTTTTAAACGGCTGAACCAATTTTTTTGGATTATAGCTAAGAACACTCTCGATCAAGCCACCTTTCAAACAAAAAAAATTAAATTAAAATTGGTTCATTCGTTTAGGCGCTACGATGCCACAGACAGATACACAGATACACAGATATACAGATACACACGTCAAACTTATAACACCCCTCTTTTTTGGTCGGGGGTTAAAAAGAAATAATTGAACGTACCGGACCTCGCGCCGACTCTACGAAAGCTTTCCGAAATCCTCATCGACATTTGAAGGTAAGCTCTTCGTTGTTCTATCACTCTAATATCATCATCATATCCATTGACAAAGAGAGTCGTTACAGTATTGTGAGAGACTTTGTTACGCGACTTTGGGGCCGCTTGGACCTTAGCGTCAACTTCGGAATGAACACTTTTGGTATTTGGCTTATTATTTTTAGACATGGTGTTTTAAAAATGAACACTTTTTAATTGATAACAGTTTGAAAAAACTTTCAAAAAGTGTTTAAAAGTGTAGATGTTAATTTAAAATCAGTCTTTAAACCGTACGCACTGAGCGCTAGCTGCGTACTGTGTATCCGGCAACACGGTTCCGGCTCGAGAGGCGTGCCTTAAGTGCACTAGGATGCGTTTACGAGAGAAAAGGCAGGTAAATCAGAGGGCGGGAGAGCCCCAAGCACCCGCCCGACTGACCTGAACAGTAGGCACGCCCATCGGGTACCAGCAATGCTATTCGCAAACGTTTTTAAGTAATAGCACTCACAATCAAAACAAAGCTAACTAATCGAGGAAAAATAATAATTAAAGTGTACTAAACTGGTTTTAATGACCGTTTTAATTTAAGGCTGGTTTACTTGGCGCCACAATAAACCAACCTCACCATAACCACTGCGGTGACTGCGTTGACGCCTTCGTCATGGACTCTCTTGTTAGAAAAGCCCTGACCGCTTCTGTCGTACCATAGTACATTTAACGACATCATCCGGAGATCCCTTGCCACCGGCCATGTGCCAGCTGTACTAGAACTTATTGGCTTGCTGCGTAGCGATGGCAAGAGAGCTGATGGTATGACACTCGTTCCTGGGAAGACGGTCAGGTTGCTTGTTTGGGATGCAACGTGTGCAGACTTCACCTGCATCCCACATTCAGGCGAGCTCGTCTGTGGCGTCGTCGTCGAGTGCAGCGGCCACCAGCGAAGTTTTAGGTATATCTTGTACGATGGCAAAGATCCCTTCATGTGCGAGTCCGACTCGCACTTAACCGGTCTTTAGAGTAAAACGCCTAAATATACTGGATTCGTTACGTTAGGGTTCGATACGCTACTGGGGTTGCCGGCTTGCTCCACTCGGCTTCGAAGGTCGCTTTATTTAGGACCTCTTTCGAGGGCTTCTGGCTTCATGCTTTACAAAAAATCTAAGGGAGGACAGACAAATTGTGCGTAGTCGGGGTGATAAGATTTCGTTCTGGGCTACGAAGGCGTATTCCAGTTACCGATGCTTAGCTTGTAACTGCATGTTTGACCATACAGATTTTTTCTGTTGGCGGATTATAGCAAAATAATATTTAACTGTTTCTTGCTGAACCTTATCAGTTTGCACCAAGCAACAAATTTTAAAATCTGAAAAGACCTTTGTGGCCGAATATTTTTTGACTAATTGACCGTTTGCGGCCGTCTCAGCACTTCCTTTTATCTCTATTTTTATTTTTCATGTACCAAAATAGTAGATGCAAAGTAATTATAAATTAAGTTACATTGGAAATGCACCTCTCTACTTATACTTAGGTGTTTTCTTGGGCAATGGCGAAGGATGAAATAAATATTCATATACCTGTAGTGTCATCGGACGGTTGGCTGAGTGGTCGTCTCGAGGGCGACGTCTTCTGCTGGGGCTGCGGCTTGAGCACGGTCGCGGGGACGGCTCCCTCCTGCGGCGGCTCGCCGGGCACGCGCACCAGCCACCAGTCCGGCCGCGCGGCCCAGGCCTCCAGCACTTCCACCTGCTGCCCCTTGGTCACAGAGATCTCACCGGCGCCGGTGGCTGTGTGCTCTGCCACCACCCATGTGTCTGCACCCGCCTGCGACAACAGATTATATTTACATTACATACGGATGTTCACCCATAATGAGAATACCGAATTAGGATAAGAAGAAAAAAAAAAGGGCTGGTGATGTCCAAACGGCTGAACATATTTTCTTGGATCACATAACTAAGAACACTCTCGATAAAGTCACCTTTCAAATAAAAATAACGAAATCAAAATCGGTTCATTCGTTTGGGAGCTACGATGACAGATAGATACACAGATACAGGGTCGGGGCTTAAAACATTAAAACACATATAAATCTGAAAATGTGATTTTAAATTTTCTCAATGTAAAAATATGTGGCGATTTGGAGAAAAGGCCTTACTGAGATTCGGGAATAAACAGACTGAGTTGTAGTCATATAGGAAAGCGTTTATATCAGGAAGTGGTCATAGCGGGAAGTGGTCATAACGGAAAGTGGCCATAGCGGGAAGTGGTCATTCGGGGAATGGTCATACCTGGAAGTGACCGGGTCATGATGAATCGAAACATACCTATCTAACCGCGTAATTATACCGATTTGTGTAGTTTGTGTACTGAAACGCTTGTTTATGGTACGGATCCACTATAGGGATTCAGCAAATGATTCGAATTCGGTCTAATCCATAGGTACTAATCACTACCCATATTATAAATGCGAAAGTGTGTTTGTTTGTGGGTTTGTCCTTCAATCACGTTGTAATGGAGTAACGGATCGACGGGAATTTTGCATGGATATAGTTTAAAGACCTGGAGAGTGACATAGGTTACTATTAATTTGGAAAAATCAAAGCTTCCACAGGATTTTAAAACCTAAATCCACACGAACGAAGTCGCGGGCATCAGCTCGTATTCGAAAGTGTATCTGTCTTTAATCATACAGTCTGTCTGCTAACTTTGTACGGTCCAACCATTTATCCGATTTTGATAAAATTTGGTACAAATATGGTGGATCCCGACGAAGGACATTGGCTACTTTTGAAAATCAAAGAGTTTCCACGACATTCAATAAAATCTTAAATCCACGTGAACGAAGTTACAGGCATCGTCGAAATAATTAATTATGTCATACGGCAGTTGGCAATATTGTTCCTACTTAGCATTCATTTCTATTTTCGTAACAAACTCCAGGTTGCATGGTATTATTTTCCGCTATGTAACCCTTAAACAATCCATTAAAATAATATGCAAAAAGTTCTTTGTTTGTTTTAGTTTCATATGCATCTGTTTGTTTGTAAATTACTAATGAATTATTTGTTCTAGTTTCATATTCTACTGTTTGTTGAATTGTTAGTACAACACTACTGTGGACTGTATAATTGTCTTAACTTCGTCCGCATTAATTTAGGTTTTTGAAAATGAATTTAGGTTTAGATTCTGCGGCCCGTTGATTCGCCAAATCAACAGGCCATAGTATTCGGGATGCGGCGAATATTTTGTGCTTGGCGCATTCTTAATTTAATTTGACCGGCCTGCAGACTCCATATTCTTTGACAGCGAATAGACCCTGTGGTGTTTTGTATATCCCGGAAAAACGAAGAACTCCCGTACGATTTTTAAAAAACCTAACAGATTCAAAAATAATCCCATATCAGTAGAGTTTGCATTTATACTTTACAGTATCGATATTATAGTTATCCATACTATTGATACTGTAAATGCTTATATTGCAAATTTTTACATAACGTTGCCCTATCACTAGATATAAGTAATCGCAATACTCGTATGTGATTGTGACACGTAGCTCCTATGCGCAGCCCTAAATGCGTCCGAATATCTCTTACTACGTCTACGTATATACATATATGGGACTGGGACTCTACCATCTATCTATATGTATATTATCAAATGTATATCATCGCCATCGATGATAAAAGCCCTTAAAAGTGTGTTTCATACACTTCAAAGTGAAATGGCGTGTAAAAATTGTAAACATTCTTTTAGAACCTATCTAGTGACTAGTCCTTTCATAGCTTACATTTGACGCCTGCCAGTGTAGGTGAAGCTTTGAGGTTTTGTTACAAACATAACTGTCGTAAACTGTGTGTGCAATTAATTAATCCAACGAAACCGTCAGAAAGTAATATATTTACTGTACCAGTTGCTATTGACAATGGCTCTCGATATTGATAAGCTTTAGGAGCCGATAACGGCAATCGATCAACTCAGACGTGTATGCTGATAATGTTATACGTTCTGATACGTTTTTAGGGTTACCTTAAAAGGTAAAAAGGAAGCCTTATATAGGATCACATTGTTGTCTGTCTGTCTCTCTGTCTGTCTGTTTGTCCGTTACACGTTTACGTTGTAAGATAACTATACCAAGTGGGGTATCATATTATGAAAGCGCTTTACGTATGTACATTCTAAAACAGATTTTTATTTCTTTTTATGAATGATAGTTTTTGCAAAATGTTGGAAAAAAATACCCGAGTACGGAACCCTCAAGTCGCGAGTCTGACTCGCACTTGGCCGGTTTTTTTTGCAATAACAAGCTATTTGAACTGATGACGCTTAGATACTAATTTTCTTTATTCCAATCTCAAATAAGGAAATAACCCAATATATCGCTAGCATGACCAGAATTTAAAGATATATAAAGAGGTATAGAGGTAACAAATGAAAATAACATGTAGATACGACAATCTACACCTATAATAAAACTGTAACTGGACGAGGTCTATATATCACAACCCATAATATTACAAATTCGAACGCATGTATGTTTATTGGTTTGTTTGGTTTGTCCTTCAATCACGCTGCAACTGAGCAACGGATCGATGTGATTTTTGCATGAATGTAATTAAAGAGGACAGTAATATAGGCTACTTTTTATTTTGGAAAATCAAAGAGTTCCCAGTGGGGTTTTCAGCTGCATATTTGTATGTAAAATAGATAAGCGCAGCAGTGCAAAGCTAAGGCGGGTCAGCTAATTAAAAATTATATTTAAAAGTAAAGGTTGACAATTCTCTTGATCCCAAGCGACAGAAAAAAAAACTACATATAACATTGAACCTGCGCAGTGGGCGGTTTATCATTTCTTTGGTGGGACGAACAAGAAGTGGTCATAACGGGAAATGCTCATACAGGGAATGGACATACCGGGAAATAATCATATTGGGAAGTGGTCATAACAGGAAATGATCATACAGGTAATGGACATAACAGGAAATGGTCATATTGGGAAGTGGTCTTAAAGGACCCAAACGAAAGAGGCTGACTGTTTTACCACGCGATTGGTTATTCAAGTCACTGTAAACAGGTGACCCGAAAACTGGACAGTAAAACTAGCTTACACCTTTTTTTTAAACATATCCTCCAAATTTCGTACGAGTGTTTGGGTTGTAATTTTGTCAAGCTTTTATAACCTACATATACCTTGTACAGATAGATGTACATTGGCGGCGAAGGCGTCGGATAAGTCTGTCCATTCGTGCAGACGTCTATCTTTTTTTCATCAAGAAACAACACGGACAATTTTAGACGAAAATGCGCCAACCTTAAGAGCACTTACCTTGCTCAATGGCCTGATTGCTCAGCTCCAACAATTCGACGTATTTTAATATTGTTCTCAACTCTCAATTAATTTATGTAACCTAACTCAGTATGCAATTTAGCGTCACTGTAAGCATAGTCAGGATATTTATCAATAAATCAATAGTCATAATAAATTCCAATGAATTTGCAATTAATGCATAGCCTAAATAGCTCAACGGTTATAGGAGCGGACTGAAATCCGAAAGGTCGGCGGTTCATACAACGCCCTTTGCACTATTGCACAAGCTTTACGCTTAGTCGGAGAGGTAAGCGGAATGTTAGTAATGACTAATATTCTTTAAAAAAAATATATATTTCTTTCAATTTTATTCGCCACAAGGTGGTAAAAGAACGTAAAAGTAGCTAACCACCACTATCAAAATCACAGAATAAATGAATACTAATTAGCTGATTCCCCAATCCGTGATTAAAATAGTGCAAGTGCCATGCAACAAAAGAATACTATCTTTGAGATTGTACCTATACATATAATTTTGAACTCTGCCCTTTTAAATACTCGTAGTCTCGGAACTGTATGATGTCAGCCGTAGGTATATCCTATATCCTATTATAGGAAATTATAGTGTGCAGGTTATTGGCTCGAAAGCCCGTGGGAAATTTTAAGTAGGTGCTCGTAAAAGCTGCAAGTATTTAAAGAGATTCTTCTGCATAACCGGCCTGAGACAAATTAGAACTGATAGCTGGTCCGTGCTGGGTTCAAAATTTTCAGATGGATAAGTCAGGTATTTTGAATCGCCTCTTTCTGTTAATTATGATATTTATTGTGTAAATGTTTCAAGTTTTACAAGTAGTCGTAATTTAACAACAAAAAATCTTAAGCGAACTTCGATTTTTTCTATTTAACTAAATTCTATTTAACTAAATCCTTATGGCTTGACTGCAATCAGACCAAAAAGGTGATGATGCAGTATCAGAACGTGCAGCATCAGAACGGGCGGCGCTTGCCTAGAAGGTGCCTATTCATTCTTTCTTCTGTTTAAGGTCCCAATACTCTACAATAATATAATTGGCGGGGAAAACTAATACCCAGCAAAGATATACATTAACAAGTAAATCGTTCATTTTTAAAGATGTCATAATCTCGTACAATATACGAGTAATGGCTGTAAGTGCTTACCTACTGCTTCAAAATATTTCACGTTGCACGATGAAAAACAGACTTTTGAAGCTAGGTTTTATGGAATCATAGAATTGAGGAAGCATTTTACAAACTTTAAGCTTAAACAAAGCACTTCCTTAAAATTGTATCCGGCCTCTCTAGCGAATCGACAAATATGACCCATATTGATTTAAGCTGACTGCATATTTAATAACAACAAGCAAAAGGTGCAAGAACCGAACAGAACGCAATTCTACTCGGAAGTAGGTACTAAAAATGCGAATTACGTCACAGAAGGAATCGTTGGCATTGAAGCACCGACGTCTGCTGGCATGCTTTATATTTTTTATTTTAACTGCCTTTAATCTAGTGGCAAGCTTATGGCTGAGAATAATGATAGATAGATAGATAGAAACACTTGATTGCACACAAAAACACATGTAAAGGATCACAACACAGAAAGAAGAAAACAGAAAAAACAATTGTGTGCAAAGGCGGCCTTATTGCTTGGAGCAATCTCTACCAGGCAACCTTTGATAATAATGATGAAAGTTATTGAGTTTTTATATAGAGGAAGTCTCAAAAGCAGCTCGGAGTTGGGAAGCTGGCAGTGGACAAGCACTGCAAAAATCACCTAAAGTCATTAGTGTTGTGCTTGTTATCTCCGGTCATCTTGCATTGCCATCCTATCATATTGTAAGAAAAGAGAACGCACCTGTGTTTGCGCACACATGAAACACAGTACAGGTGTCTCACAATCTTGAAGGTGGAAGGTACTATTAATTAGTATTCTCCTGCATAGATCGCTAGACTCCGTTGAGAACAGCTGTCGTGACGGTCGACAAAGCATTGAATTGAGAAATGCTTTGCGTTCGGATCTTACGGCTCTTGGGACAGGTATGCAACCAGCTTTATTCTGCGGTGTATCATAGTGCTCACTAGAGTGAACAAAATCCGAACCGTTCCAGAGATGCGGGTAAATTAATGAGGATAAAATCCGTTGCATCACATATTATGTAAAGGTACGTAGTATCATAAGGTGTAGATACAATATATAATAATTATATATGTACCTATCTTATATTCCGTGGTATGAACATGTGCTCTTGTGTAATCGGATCTACTATGGAACGTTTTGCTAGTACTTACTTTGAAATCATTAAATCTATTTAGACCTGTCACATTGTATGGTTCGGAATTTTAGGCGGTAAAAGGGACTGATGAAAGACGAGTGAGTAGGTACATGTGACCGTAATGCTAGTTAGATGGATGTGTAACGTGACCAGAATGGATAAAATAAGGAATGAACATATAAAGGGAAACTTGATATTAGCGCCAGTGGTAGAAAATATAAGGGATACTAGGGCATGGTATGGGCATTGGGCATGTAATGCAGAAGAAAAAAAATCATATCACTAGAAGAATATTAAATATGCGAGCAAAAAAAGAGGAGAGGAAGACCAAAGAAAAGGTGGATGAATCGAGTGAAAGAGGATATGCGGGTTAAAGGGACTTCGGAGTAAAGTCTCTGGTAAAAGGGGTGGATAGTGCGTTGACGGATGACAGAAGCGAGTGGAACAAGAAGACAAATCGTGCCGACCCCACGTAGCATGGGGTAAGATCAGGAAGAAGAGACTTTCATATCATTTAAACTGTTTAAGGAGTTTTTAATTTTTAAATTATAATTTATAATATAACTCCGACAATGTTATAGGTACTACCAGGAACCTTGAGTAAATATTTCCATCTGTAAGATTCGTTGAAAGCGTTGGAAGCTCGCAGATCAGTAGGTACTCGTGATTGCTGACATAAATAGCAACATCCTATCTATACATTGTTATACTGATACTGCGTGTGAGCACTTGACTCGAGTAGTAGGTACCTATTGTTTTATACCTATCCATTTCGTTCAATATGGATCCATTTATACATTTCATTCATTAGTAAAAACGCTCAATGTAAGAGTTGAGAATCTCCTTTTTTTTGGAAGCACGAGTCTCCTCTCAGAATAGGGTTTGGCCAAAGTCCACCACGTTGGCCAAGTACGGTTTTGCATACCTCACACACCTTTGAGAACACTATGGAAAACTTTCAGATATGCAGGTTTTCTCACGATGTTTTCCTTCACCGTTAAAGCCAGTAAATGGTTAATTGCTTAAAACGCAGTACGCACATAACTCTGCTCTCTATGACAAAATTTTTCATCATCATGATCAACCGATAATCGTCCACAGCTGGACATAGGCCTCTTGAAGGGACTTCGCAACCAGTTGAGCTACGTCAGTTACTCTGGTCCGAGTGAACTGGTTCGATTCACACGACATCGAATTAACTGATTGACATAATTTTTTTGCATGGATACATTTAAAAACCTGGAAAGCGGCATAGGCTACTTTAATCCCGGAAAATCAGAAATCCCATTGGATTTTTAAACATAAATCGACACGGAGCAAAAGTCACGCTGCATCGTCTAGTATAATAATACAAGCAGATTTTGTACTCGTCTAAATAGTAAATCTGCGGCCACACCTGCGCGTGATGAACGCGGGATGTGGGACACGATGCAGGAGCGACAACGCAAATCTGTACATGCAGGTGTATAGATAGCTTTTCAAGGACAGTCGGTAAACCGATTTTGATGAAATTCAGTACAGAGATAGTATAGTATAGTAACCTTCGTCCCCGGGTAGGAAAGCTACTTTTGGTCCCGGATTTTGAAATTGATTGGTGGTTTCAAATGTGATTTTTAAAAATCTATCCATTAACCGATTTTGATGTAAAATGGTACGCTAGTAGTCATCCCGGGCATAACCACAGGATGCTTTTTATCCCGAAAAATAGAAAAGTTTGCACGGAATTTATGAAAATTCTAAATCCACACACGAAGTTGCGGGCATCATCTCGTAGTATAACAATGCTCATAATTTATTATAAGGAGGATGATTTGATAATGTGGCTGTATTTCATTATGACGCTAAGACTGATTTGGCGCTTTAGTTTATTTGGCGTTAAGGCTGATTTGGCGTTGTGGACGATTTTGCATTTATTCAGAAATGGCGTTTAGACCGAATAGGACTTTGGGCCAAGAGGCCGTTTAGACCAATTTAGCATTTAGGGTAATTTGGCGTTTAGGCTAATTTGGCATTTTGAATGATTTGGCTGATTGGTGTTTAGGCTGATTTGGCGTTAAGGTTGTGTGCCATTTTTGGATGGATCGAGGCTGTGTGGATTTTTGGATGGTTTGGCATTTAGGCTGATGTGCTATTTTTGGATGAATCGACGTTTAGGCTGGTTTGGCGTTTAGGCTGATTTTACATTTAGAACGATTTGGAGTTTAGACCGATTTGGATGTCAGGCCGATTGGTCATTAAGACCGATTTAGCGTAATGTGGCCTTAAAACTGATTGTGATAAGGCAATTGGGCTGATTTGGTGTTTAAGCTGATTTGGCGTTTAGGCTGATGTGAAGTTTCTGAATGGATCGACGTTTAGGCTGCTTTAACGTTAATGCTGGTGATTTGAAATATAGGCTAGTTTAGTAAAAAGTATTTTAGTGCATACTTTTATCAAGTCATTGTTTAGAGCAATCACTAATGCGCAAACATTAACTTAAATAATTATATTCCAAGATAACAAAGGAGGAGGATCACCATAATAATACATACCTAATTAATGTTTTGTTTATGATCAATAACATTGAATTACCAATGCTATAATAATTCTGTAATAATATAACTAAACGATAAGGAAAAACGTATTATTTCAAAATACATAACAATATTACCTAACGATGCCGCATTGTTTATTTACAATAAACTCGACAACAGATGCGCGGACCGGCATGCGCCGTTCCAAGTTCGGCCAAAAAATACATGAAAACTGTACATTACGCCAATGTTTTGTTATAATTGTAGCTCTGAAAGAGTAAAAAAATGTGGTGCTGTTTACTGTACCCAATAAAAAACTATCATAGCAACGAAAATACTACATCATCAGAAGTAGGTATAGCTCGTTGGTAGAGCAAGCGCGGGAAAATCCCGACTTTCGGCCAAAGACATGATGTACATGATGACAATAGTGGCTGTCGATGGTCACCTGGCGTTGATGGTTGCCCTTGAGGAGACGTGCGTGGAACGAGCCCGGAGTGTCGATGGTGTGTTGACGTGATAGTGCGGAATGGGGAGCGCTCACAGAACTTTGTCTGAACCATGGCAGTGATATTTTGCGTCGGGTTTTATGTTGTTTCGTCGACACGGCTACGGGGGAATGTAGAGGCGGTGTAGTAGCCATCGTGACGTGCACGTGGCGGCGGCGGCGGACAGTGCGCGGGCGCGAGGCGACCGTCCCGCCGATACGCGACCCGCCTCGACCGATGCGGCGCGCGGCGCTGTCGCCACTGCCGCGCAATACGCCGCCCGCTGATATCGCTCGCTATCTTACGGACGAAGACTCGTTCATTACGCAGCCTCCGTATCGAGCTACATTCCCAAATTCACATAATCTAAACCTCTGCGAAAGGAAGTCTAATCCGTTTTGTATCCGTTAGCTACGCAATGTTTTTGCACTGATGTTACAGCGGCGGCTTGCTGCGAGCGACGTCGAGTTGCGGTCAATAAATCAAAACAAGCAGCGTGCTTCAAGGTCAATGTTGTAAATGAGAGATAGTAAATTATTAAACGAGCGTTTATAATATTGCTGTCTTATGATTGAAGGTAGAATATAGGTGGACCAGAGAATTCTTCCCATTTTGGCTTAAAAACAAAACGAATAGACAATATATGCATATAAACCAATAGAAATGTTAAGAAAATTAATATACTTAATAGATTTTTACAAAATAGAAATGTTAAGAAAATTAATATAATAGATTTTTACAAATTTTTCTTTCTCATAGGCAATGCAGGTTTATAATGCCGAACTACCTTGCACCCGTACAGTTATATAATGCGACCTCTTGTTTGGTAGCGGTCATTGCTTTTTGAACCCCCAACGTTTAGAGAGCTCTTTGTAGGTTTATATTGTGTTATCGTAGCAGTTCCGGAATCTATACTGAATCAAAATGTTTTATTAATAACGTTTGGAAGCATACAGGATACAGTTCTTAATTAACGATTATGTTTATTTATTAGTCCGATTTTGTTAGTTAAAAGTTTCATGGAAGTTTCAATATCGCCACTGGTAGGGGTAATTGAAATCTATGATGTCCGTACCTCCAAGTGTACCTAACTCGATTACAATTTTCAACCGACTCTACATATTGCACTGCATCAGTTTGGTATCACTAACAAGGTTTTTGTATATGGTTACACACAATACTTTGGCAACCAAAATGTGATCTTTTTATCCCTCTCCCTAATAAACTTGCAAGCATTGTTCCAAAGGGTTAATTTCATTTAAAACTCTTCACGAGTTTCTAACTTTACTTGACCTTGTAAGTCAATGGATCGATCCTTCGCTTCAGGTGCAACATAACGATATAAAATGCGGCTCAAATTCATGTAAAAAGCAAAAATAATGGCACATTTCCGGTTACCACATCGACGAATTTAATCATCAACGAATTGAACGAATAAAACTGGAAACAGCTGATTTGAGCTGTTAACAATAGTAATTAAAAGGGGAAACTGATTGGCAAAACTGTAAAACTCCAGCCTTCCGTGAATGGAGTTATAAAATAAAAATGTTTGGCCGCCACTACAAAAAATCTCTGAAATTGATACTAGTACGCTACTATTAGTCAGGGATGGATACTAGTGTGCCTACATACCGATATTCGAAACGCCTTACTGAGCGTACCGGGTATTAAAATTAAGACGGTGTCAAATGGTCGTTGTTATGAAAGATGTCTTTTACGAACGTTCGTGTCGAACGAGTGTCGAACGTTCAATTATATAACATCCCTGAAGACATTTCACAATACTCACATTTATGCCTTTACACAGTGTATAGTGTATTATGTTTGAACGGTAGGTAAATAAATAATGATTCCTCTCATACGATACAGTTACGTCAATAACTGGCTTGTACTTACGGGAGCGTACACTTACGGGGAAAACCTATGATGTACCTATTCAATTATATTTCCGATAGCTTACAGTGAAACAACGTTTTCATAATACAATTTGTTTTAAAGAAGTGGAGCTTATGGCCCAAGGCACATTGCGACATCATCGAAAGAGCTGGTAACATATTTTCATCTTCGTCTTTTCAAAGATATTGCGTCGTGTCGAGTGAGACTCGCGTACTGAGGATTCCGTACTCGGGTATTTTTTCCGACATTTTGCACGATAAATCAAAAACTATTACGCATAAAAATAAATAAAAATCTGTTTTAGAATATACAGATAAAGCTCTTTTATATGATACCCATGATACCCTATTTGGTATAAGTTATCTTACTTTGAAAATTGAAACACATTTTCGGTGATAACCAAAAATTCACGGTTTTCGGATTTATTCCTTTACTTGTGCTATAAAACCTCAAATTTAATGATTCTAGGTCAACTGGAAGTACCCTATGGGTTTTCTTGACAGACACGAAGGACGGACAGACAGACAGACAACCAAGTGATGCTATAAGGGTTCCGTTTTTCCTTTTGAGGTACGGAACCCAAAAACTGTGTCATATTATTTTGTCTGTAAGTGGTAAAACAGGCCCTTAGTCTATATAGAGTAGAGTAGTAGGTCACAAAATCCATACTAATATTATAAAGGCGAAAGTGTGTCTGTCTGCTACCTTTTCAAGGCCCAACAGTTTAATCGATTCTGACGGGGTCCAGAGTTAGCTTATATCCCGGAGACGGACAACTTTTTACGTGCTACTTTTTATCTTTAAATCCACGCGGACGTAGTCGCGGGCATCCTCTAGTTATTAATAATAATTTAATCAAGACTAGCTGTTTCCTGGGACTTCATTAGCGTCATGTAATTTATAGCCTAAAGCACATAAAGCAGCTTTCTATCAGTCAAGAATTTTTGGAATCGAACTTTTAGGCTCGGAGATTACCCCTACACCCAAAACAAGCTTTACCTGTTTATAATATTGGTATTTAAAATCAGAAATTTCTTACAATGTTTTCATAAAATAAAATGAATTTATATGTCATTACATAGCGAGATCGAGATGCTCCAAGGAAACTGTTTGCAACTGCATTGTGTTCTGTTCAAAGAACAGCGCGACTAATTACTTAGTTTGTCAAGCGGAACCAAGACTCGTTAAGAATCGGCAAAAATTACTGCGCCTCGCATTGGTTGCATTACTTTCTTTTTGAATATTATATTTTTGTGAAATGGTGCTGATAATATTTTGTATGGAGTGCTGAAAACGATCACATCCGAAGCGCCTAGGAAATGCGAGTTAACTAGAGGCGTTGGCATTTAGTATGGACGGGCAAACGACGTAGTTTGGCATTTCTATACTAGAAGATTTTGCAACTCCGACGTGGTTTTAAACTTGCATTTTGAACTGAGAAAAGCGGTTGTTGCGCCTCCTTCGGCTCCTGGACAGCTTGCTTCTAGTGTACTATCAAGTTATAGCGGAACTTCCAGCTGTGCTGCAGTAACATCCATCACGATAAAATTGGATAAGGATACACTAACAACGTTTATAATAAACAACATTGTTTCCACAGTTTATTATTTTTACGCGCAATTTTATTTTAGGATGCTCTATCATAGGTACGAAGTCTCTAAACAAAAGCGCACACAAACATCCGCGAATCATTCCTAGACATTCACCGATTATACTGAAAGCTTTTTTTAATATTCGAAGGAGCGTTTTTAAGTTCATGAAATGAGGGGTAAGGAATGAAAATAGAAATACAAATTTATTTTTCTTTCTCAATATATTTACGTATGTAATGATTTGAAATCTTTACCAGTTGTTTTATTAAGGTGGTTAAACTTTCCGATTACGGGAAAAATCGTGTAGGAGTGGTACTAGATAAAGAGTTGAAGAAATGTGTAACGGATGTACATAGAGTAAATCGCCGAATTATAATTGTTAAGCTAGTTATACAAAACGTAGTTGCAAACATTATGAGTGTGTATGCCCCGCAGGTAGGATGTGACGATGAGATGAAAGAGGAGGAGTTTTAGAAGGATTTTGATGCCGTCATGACGGGTGTTCTACAAAGCGAAGAAATATATATAGGAGGTGATTTTAACAGTCATGTAGGAAAATTTAGTGAAAGTTTTGAAAGAGTGCATGGCAGCTGGGGTTGGACTCGTAACCGGGAGGGAGAAACATTACCGCAATCGGCATCTGCCTTTGATATGCCCATAGTAAATACATTTTTTGAGTAACGAGACCAGCATTTAATTACCTATCAAAGTGGTAATCACAGATCACAAATAAATTCTTTTCTAATTAAAGAAATTTCAACACAGACTTTTACAAATGGAAATGAAATTAAAGTTTAAAACCGTTACGCTGAAGCCTAAAACCCTCCCTAAAATAAAATGGGATATGATAGAAAAAGAAGAATGCGCGATAGAGTTTCAATATAGATAGACAAAGACACGTGGTGGTGGAGTAAGGACATACAAAACGTTCTGAAATAAAAAAAGGATGCCTTTAAAAGTGGGAAGTGTGAGTGATACTGACGTGATTATGAAGCAGAATAAAAAGGAAGTAGGTATATATGGAGACTAAAAGAGCTGTCGCTATCGCAAGGGGAAGGACAGAAGAAAAATTGTATAGATCTCTTGAAAGCCCCCAAGGCCAAAAAGATTTATACCGACTAGCAAGAGCGAAAGAAAAGAATGAAAGGGATACTACCCACATTAAACGCATAAACGATAACGAAAAGAAAGTTTTAACGAATGACGAGGACATAAAAGACCGTTGGAGAGAATATTTAACAAGTGTAAATTAAAAATTTATATCACCCCCGACAAGTGCAGGTTACAGTAACTAGAAAAGAGCTGATAACTTTCAAACGGCTGAACCGATTTTCTCGGACTATTCCGAGCCTACGATCCAAAGTATCTGAGTTTTCCAAAACATCATTTTCAAATAAATAATCATGTATCTAGGCAACGTCCATCTTGATAGCTTGACATTTGTCAATTGACATAATAATATTATGAACCTAACGGTTATCTAACCTTCTTTTCTACAAGAAAACTAGAAAAGAGCTGATAACTCTTAAACGGCTGAACCAATTTGTATGGATTATAGCTAAGAACACTCTCGATCAAGCCTTTCAAACAAAAAAACTAAATTAAAATCGGTTCATTCGTTTAGGCGCTACGGTGCCACAGACAGATACACAGACACACAGATACACACGTCAAACTTATAACACCCCTCTTTTTGGGTCGGGGGTTAAGAAATTAATGAATGATGAGAATGAGTGGAGTGGAAAGCTAGGTAATGTACCAACTAATTTGGATGTGGTGAAACAAGTGAGTATAGATGAAGTAAGAATGGCAATACAGAGTATGAAAAATGGTAGAGCGACAGGGCCAGATAGGTAGCTGAAGTAGGGAAGTTCCTAAAAGCTGGCTGGCTTTTTTCTTCAATAACTATTACATGAGGAGGAGATCCCAGAAGAGTGGTGCAACAGTTTACTGGTGCCCATTTACAAAAACAAGGGTGATGTACAAGACTGTAACAGCTACCGAGGAATAAAGCTCATGTCGCATAATATGAAGATTTGGGAAAAAGTGATAGAAAGAAGAATGAGACAGGAGACCGAGATCACACAAAACCAATGCGCTGGTTTTCTTATGTATTCGAAATCCTATTTGCACGGAACGTTTTTGTTCAACTTCTTATTAAAAAAAAACAACTCACATTTCTTTACGTCCAATGTATCTCATACTTAGGCAATGCTAAAAAAAATTTTCAGCTTCCTTTGGTGCTTAAAATAGTTCCGCTTTAAATATTGATGAGCACTCACCTTATCGGAATCTGTTGTGTTGCCGCTACCGAAAGACGCAAGAGAGTTGCGATCAAGGTTTTCTGTATCCGTGTCTTCAAAGTCTCTGCAACAATAATGATTGTTTAGTTTAACAAGGTCTTTGCACAGTACTAGCATTTTTATAAGTCCCATCGGCAAAATTTGTTTGCGCGGAAAAGCGCAACTTAACGGCGACTAAAAGCAAATGTACACCATACCTTATTGTTTGACTTTAAGATTTTAAACACAAAAACAACAGAGACTCGTGCTATCTCGCTCATAATTTGCGCGTACAAAACATGGCGCGTAGGCAACAACCAATAGCGGACGGCTGCACGCTATGATTGGCTGAGATATTGTTTTTAAACTTTTGAAAAAAGAAACTTTTTAAAACACTTCGTTACCCGTATAAAACTGTCCAGCAATTTCTATTACTATCCTGTTTGGTAATTGCTGGCGTACGCACAGTAAAGAGCCGATTGCCATTTTGCTTTTTAATAATGAAGCAGTTTAAGAGCAAGAGGGAGAAAAGAAGTTTTACTTACAAAACTAGCTTATACCCGCGACTTCATTTGCATGGACTAAACAAATTTGAAACCCCTATTTTACTAACTACTATACTACTAATTGTTGGATTCTCAAAACTACTTTCTTTTCCTGGCGGATGTCTTCTACGTTATAATAGCTACCTGTATGCCTTTCAGCCTAATCAGTTCAGTTTGAGATGTGCCTTCACAAATCAGTTAGTCAGTCAGTCACCTTTCCATTTTACATATTTAGATAAATAGTTACCGGCTCGAGCGCTGCGAGCTGGCCGGACGAGCTCGCGCGGGACTACGCGGCGGCTGCTGCAGGGCGCCACTGAAGTATGTTTCCTGTCAACAACAATCATAAGATTAATTTTCATTGTTACTGTTGTTCACAATCATTTGCTTACCACCAAATATTTAATTCGGTCACTTTGGTTCTCCTACAGATTTCCTCGTTACGGATTTTGTTCTTCAGAGAGACAGGTCTGAACTTGTGGAAACCGCCAACTTTCAGTGTCCACGTTTCAAAGTGACCAACATAGCTCAGCGAATTCGCCAACTAAAGTGGCAGTGGGCAAGCCATATACCTGTCGCAGAATCTATGGCCGTTAGGGCATACGTGTTCTGGAGTGATAATATAAACAGGGTAAGGTCAAAGCATATTACAGAGTGCACTGGAGTATTTTTTGATAGTAACTACATTCACTCCGAATAGTTTTAATTTGTATGATGAAAATAAAAAACGGGGGAGACTCAGTAATACTGCCACCGCTATGCTAAAGCAAATTAAGCTTAGTTTGAGTATTCATCTAAATGACTCCACTCCAATCTGCAGATATGCGTGTGACTAATAGACAAGATCCTACCTGAATGACTTCCCTGAGGCGTCGCACCCAGGTCTGTTTGACATCAAGTGAAGGCGCCTTCAGCACGATGCGACAGTCGCTCGCCATCGGCTCACGGCCCGTCCACACGGAGAATTTACACTCGTCACCCTCTATGTGCTCTGTGACACCCAACTCGGAGGTCTGCAACATATATACCAAATTAAAATCTGCCTTACAACAGGTACAGGTATAATAATTTAAAACAGGTAAATGTAGCTTCGATGAAGATGCAATAATATAGAACATGGCAAGACGGAGGTGGTCTAATGATGGAGCAAGGAGGATGCCATATTTGTCTTTTCATATCTTGATTCATTCGTTTTTAGTTTAGCTAATAAAAGCTAAACTAAAACGTATCTTATTCTAATACTCACCATGAATTTAGTCTTATAAATGTACTTTGCTTTCCCATGCGTGTCTTTGACCTCCTTCGCGAGGAGTAGGTGCAGATCAAATAGGAAAACTCTTCTCTCTCGACACTTCTTGATTATCTGGCGAAGGTCCCACACTTGGAACGAATCCTGGAGGACTACTTCACCGAGACTGTCCATAGGAACATCACATCCTTCTAAGTTTGATAGATGCATTGCGTCATTGGCCTTCTTTGGTACCGACAGCATAACTTCCAGACCGTCCTGTGAATAATAGATTAGAATGTAATCTTCATCAATTACTCGAAACTAAACTATCGTGAGTGGTATCCATATTGCCGTACATGGCAACATTTTAACGTGCAGTCAACACGCGTTTTACGAACGCAAGTCCACAGGAAAGTTCAAAGTGTTATGCGATACTATGGATAGTATTGCACTAGTTTTAGTTGCGCCTGGCGCATTTCAACTGCATTTACAAATGCCTCCGTGTACCTACTCAAAGACACTAATCGAAAAAACGGCTCAAATCCACGTTTCAATCGGAGTAAGCCCGATTAGTTTCAAATTAGTTTGGTTTTGTTAATCATGACCTACTTGAAAAGGTTCGGTACATGTTTCGTTTGAGCCGTTTTCTTATTGCAATCACTTGTTGAAAAATGAGCTATCTTTTTCAGCCAATACTATATAATTATATTGCATACCCAATACATAAGGTATAGTACGCGACAGGCCGAGATGGCAATGGGGGTGGGGACGCCCCGCATACCCGCACACCCGGTGCGGATGTGCGGGGAGTCCCCCCTCCTCATATCCCGATTACCGTCTTGACCTGTCGCCTACTATATCTATATAATAGCTATTTTACCACGCGGGATGGAATTAAACGATATAGGACGACAATTTTCTTTAAGAACAACGCTACTCCTCAAATTCAGTTCTTTAATCGCGAGACGCATAATCACGTACCCAAGCATTTTATAGTTCGTACCTAAGCATAGCTGTGTGAATATTTTTTCTCATGAAAGAACGACGAGAATGACTCAATGTGTTTAAAAAAATATACATACAAGTCCATCTTTTGAAGTAGGTCCAATTTTATTTGTGCGATAGTTATTTAAATACTTCAACATTATCAAAATTACACAATTTTCAACTACACCAACCATAACATGTCTTTTACTTTTAAATATTGCACTTGGAACATTTAGATGGATCTACACTTCTGGAAAACATTACACTTACTATGAGCACCAAGCGACTGTGATGCACGAAAATGAATCATGAGGAAAATACTGGTCGGCACTAATCGTTAATTTACAATTAATTTACAACAAACAGTGGACTAGTTTACTTTATTTTACGTATCGCGTTTACCGCACGCCAGTATAAATGAGAAACAAACTTCTAAAGCCGATAATGCCGTAATGGTTTTATGATATTACGAAACACCAAAGCTCGTTAAGAATGCAGATAAGTGACCAGTCAATGTGGCAGACAAAAACGAACTTATGTATACTCTGGGTCAAGTTTTCGCCATTGATTTTGTGGTGTGCAAGCAAATGGGATTGAGCGCGCCATCAACTTTGTGGGCGTAGGTAAATTAATAGGACTATGTCGCGTGTCGTGCTTACACAACGTTGTACTGACCAGCTGTTTTTTATGAAGCAATTATGCCCAAATAAATTGACGCTACACAAAAGACTTTTAATTAGAATACTGTATTGAATTTTGTACTGAGTTTTTTCCCTAGTTTTTGGGGTTTTACTGCCCATACGTCTGTCTTGCAGCGTTCTGTATCTCATGTATCGTAACAGGAGAGAGTTGTCAGTGTATATTTCTTTTGCCGCCAAGAAATCATAAAAAACCAAGATGGCAAATTTCAAAATGGTCGTCATGCAAAGTTTTTTTTTTAGTGTCTTGTAGGATGATACGGAACCCTTCGAGTGCGACTTGCACTTGACCGGTTTTTTGTTAACGGTTACAAAATATTAATTTGGTATAAATTACGTTCATTTATTATCACGAATTAATTATAGTTCTGACCATTATAAATATCCAAAGGAGGCCCGATAATTAGGTACATGTAATGTTAACAGTACCAGCAAACAATTTTTAAGTAACCCCAAATACTTTTAAGATGACAAAGATACAGAGACCTTCACGAATTCCCCTATTAAAAATCCCTATACACATTCAGTAGTACAATATGTACAGGTCACACATTATTCCGAGTATTTTTGTGAGTAATTTTAAACCAATCTCGTTCTTCGTGCTACTTGAGATAAGGAATGACGCCAAACTTGAGAAGGGTTCTCAGTTCTCATAAACACGCAACGGAGGCATTAAAGTAAATAAGCAATTACATGTACTCCTAATCGCAGTATCACCTAATAAGGTTTCTATGTATTAAATAAAGAATTGTACGTAAACCTTTATGATCTTATCACAAAAACACATTTTGAAGGTTAAATCCTTAACTATGATTAAACTTGAGTCTGTAATCTAATGCATAGCATTAATTCTAATTCTTCCTTTCGATTTCGTAAGATAAAGATGTAATGGTGATAATTAATTACGTAAGGTTCAAACTAAAATTTCGAGGGTTCCTAACGCACCGGCTTGAGAAGAGACCGCATTAAACGTTTTCACTTCAGTTCTCTAAATACGCTATGGAGACAAAAAAGTAAGAAGAAAAAACTAATAAAAGAAAGACTAGAAGTAAAAATTAAAGACTAATAAAAAAATTGAAACAAATATTTTCATAAGCATGTACTATAGTTACTTTTAATATAACAGGTGATCCGACTTAATAAATCAATAACAAATATATATTATAGTTTTTGTGAACACGAAATCGATTACGTAAACCGTACACACAGTATCAGTCGGCTTTTGATAATACAACGAAAGGTGAAAACTACATAAAGCGATGAATTTATAAGCGATAAACTCGGAATTTTAAGATTTGTTCTGATAGACATTTTAAAAACTACCTTAAGTGCCGAAAATCATTAATAGAGCAACAAGCATAAAATATTGTAATGTCCAATAAATAAGTTTTCCTACGATTTAAAATCATGTATCCATAAATTTTGCGTGCATTCATTAGGGCACTTACCAGGAGTTGCCCCCTATTTTGATAATTCTCTCAAATGGACACAACCAAGATAAATAGATTTTCAACAAAAAAAATTTAACACATAAACATTTTTGCTTCAGATATACGCCGTTCAGGGGGAATTCCAATACGGCGTCGTTATCTAATCGCGACGTCTTATCACTGAAGGTGAGTTTTACGTGATAAAGTTTTAACGATAAATTAATAACATCAACTAATTTTAGTCTCATATAACCTAAAACACTAATGGCCGTATTCACAATCATTACTATGAGGTCTGACAGTGCGCTCGAACGCATAGTGTAGATTCCACCAATCAGATCATTGTAAATTGACGTGATACAGTCATCTGATTAGTGGAATTCGCACTGTGCGTTCGAGCGCACTGTGAGACCTCAAAATAACGTTTGTGAATACGGGTGTAAGTCGACAGGCAAAAGGACTGAGATAATATTTTGTACGACAGCATTCTGATTCTAAATTGAATTTGATCTGTTTAGAGATATAGAAACAAACTAATAACTAAATGTAAAATTCTTGGGTGATAAGCTACCGTGTAGGTAATACTACAAAATTGAGACGTTCTTACCGAGCCTGTTTTATGGTCGTAGAACCTACATATCACAATGACTACAAAGCCAAATCCTAATAAATGAAAACACAAAAACAATCTATCTGTCCGTTATAGAATTTGAAAGCATCCAACCGATGTGCCCTATACCGGCTTCGTTAGAGAAAGGCAATAATGCGAAAAAAGTTGTAAACCACTAAAACAATGCATTAGGAACATTCTTTTTAGCGAAGTAGCACACGTGGAATATCCGCTAGAAATAAATAATTAAAGTTGTGTAGACTTTTTACGGTCGCGCCCCTGTCACCCCTCAGAATTGCCTACCTACCCATGGTTCTAAGTCATCCTATAGGTTTTCTTGACGGACAGATGGACAGACAGATAACAAAGTGATCCTATAAGTGTTCCGTTTTTCCTTTTGAGGTACAAAACACTAAAAAAGTGGTCACAGCACCCAAAAATCAGCCAAGGGCAAACTCGCTCATGATCGACATAATGCATTCCTACAATGGAAATGTCTGCCTAGACATCGCCCAACATTATGAAATATCTCTTTAGCAGTGGTACTACCCTAAAATAGTATAGTTTCGCATATCTTACCTTGATTTCTCCTTGCCCCTCGGCGCAGCAAGCTTGTAGGTCTTTCAATAGAAGCTGATATTTCGTTATCCTTTGCACGGGTTTTATTAGGTACGCTGCTAACGGATGTTCTAGTTTCTTCTTACGTTGCACCCTGTCAAAATAACATACTAATAATATGATTGGTTTTTTCGCGCTCGTAAGCTCATAAAAGGTCGTACATTACTAACACTTTTTTATGACGCATCGGGGAAATTCGTTTAGGCAGAGAAGTGCAACAAAAATTTATAGGTTTGTAACTCATTTTGTTTGCGATTCAGAGACACGTGACACGCAGACGGACAGCAAAGTGACATTAATTGACCTGCGTTTTATCTTTTGGGTACGGAACTCTTAAATTAAATAGATAGATAGAAAACTTTATTGCACATAAAACATGAAATCACACAAACAACACACACGCGCACACATATTAATCTAACATAATATTCATTGATTTTTAACTTTATTTTTTCTTTAGTACCTAATTTTCTCAATCTTGAGGTGGGCGTTAACCAATGTAACACAGTTTCTAACTGAAGAAGTTGTTACCGTTCTTAGCTTTTAACGCAATGTATAGAGAAAAAGAAAGTTTTTTTTCATTTTTCATTTAACCAAGATATAAGAAAGTAACTAAAACCTAAAACAATTGTATGCAAAGGCGGCCTTATTGCTCAGAGCAATCTCCACCAGGCAACTTTTGATGAAAGGTTGTTATTGTGTAAGTACGTGCCTGTCAAAATAATCGCCGGCGTGTTGCACGACGGCAGCGTTGCTGTCGGGCTTGTTGCGGCAGTACGACACGTACATGTCGAACTCTCGCGCCCACGTCACGAAGCAATGACCGACATCCTCCGGCATCGTCTCGTACTTGTCCAGCTCGCGTAGAAACACGCGCTCGTGGAATCGGTGTATCTCCTCTATGTTGCCGAATATTAACTCCTCCTAAACAATCAAATACCTTTTTTTAAATAAAAAGTAAAATAAGCTTTGTACGCGTGTTTTTTATTCTAACCCTGACAGATTTCCCATACAAAACCGGCCAAGTGCGAGTCAGACTCGCGCACTGAGGGTTCCGTACTCGGGTATTTTTTCCAACATTTTGCACGATAAATCAAAATCTGTTTTGGAACGTACAGGGAAAGCCCTTTCATAGGATACCCCACTTGGTATAGTTATTTTACTTTGAAAATTGAAACATATTTTAGTTTTTTATAATTTTTTTTTTGTAACTTTATCCAAATTGCAAATTTTTTGTCAGAAGACACTATTTTTACTACAAAAAGTTTTTGATTTTTGACTACACACTCCCATGTTCCTTTATTCATGACCAATAGCTACAACACACCTTTCCTTGAAGCGCAGGCGGCACAGACGCGGGATCCGTACGCATCTCCCGCAAGTAGCACGTGATGCACGTCTCGAGATCTTTGACGTACGCGCGCTCTGTCTGTAGTAATTCCGCCATTATGAACCTGTATGAATAAAATTATTCTCTTTATTCTGGTAATGCTCAATTGGTTTCATCGATTAAAACTGAATTAGTATTATGTATAAAGTGCATTTAAGAGTCATTGCACCCAGACTGATTTGAGTAGAACCGAATCTTTTTGATATCGTTTTTTAACCATCTAAAATTTCTCAAAATAATTGTGTCTATTGAACGTTAATCCCCAGAGGAATACGATCCAAAATGAGAAGATCCGCAAGAGAACCAAGGTCACTGAGCATATCCAAACTATTATCAAGTTAAGTGGCAGTGTGCAGAGCATGCCTGTCATAGAGGCGATGGCCGTTGGAGCCGGTAAGTCCTTGAGTGGAGACCGCGTATACGAGTATATTGAGTGGAGACGCCCTCTAGCACGATGAACCGACAATACAAAGCAGCAGGCGGGAAGTGGCTTCCTCTTTAGGGAAGGACTATGTCTAAGAGTGGGCGTCCACAGGCTGATGATGATTGAATGTTTATAGCACTCACTCTTTCCGGCGCGCGCTGCGTCGCTTCTCATCGATGTGCGCGGCGGTAGGCGCCTCGACGCGCGGCTCCGCTTCGCTCGTCTGCACGGAACTTAAAGACGCGGCAACACCCGAGTCACTCTCCGCCTCGCTCTCACCGCCTTCCATAGAACCACTGAATTCCGCATATCTGACCCAACAAAATATTTGTCAAAAAAGACCATATAATTTTAATCATTTAACAACGTGGTTGAGTTACTCAAGAAAGTTATTATTTGTCATCGACAAATTCCTAGAAGCCTCAATTGGTCAAAGTAGTAGCACTGTAATATGAATTTTGTGACTTCTTTCACATCATCATTGCAAAGAAGAATCACCTTTGCGCCTTCCTCAAATTACTTGATACTGGTACAGTGCATTGTGCTGATTAGGTACTGGGAAAAACCACAAATCACGAAAAGGAGTGCATTTCAAGTAACTAAGACGTCAAAGTACCTTGCGTCAACCGCAGCGACCCATTCTTTGATCTGCACAGCGTGTGGATGGCCTTTTTCGACAAGCCCGTCGGCAAGTTGCGCGAGCAAACGCACACGTTCGCGCGACTCTCGCGCGACCCCGCCCGCAGCGGCCGCCGCCGCAGCGCCGCACCGCTCTTGCGTCTCGCGAATCCACTCGACGGCGGCGCGAGCCGAGCGCTCGAACAGGGCGAACTGCTGGCACTGCTCTAAACGCTTCTTACGTACTGTCCAATGTTCTAAGACCTATAAAACCAAAAGCAATTTTATATTACATCCTTAGGGTTTACATGGAAGTTGTGACAATCACATTGGGATCATTGCAATCGATTTGATTGGATAAAAATAATAGCCCATGAACAATAGCCGACTTTTTTGAAATTTGTTTGGAAGCAGGTTACACTATTTGCAGGTTTGCAATAATTCAATGTGACGAGAGTGTTAACCAACGGAAAGTGATTGCGATTATTACAATGTAGCTTTCAAACTTTGATGCACCAGGAGTCGTATGCTTGATATTCAAACATATATTTAACATGGTAAAATGTCAGTCACGGTTTTTTGAACACGAAACTTTGAACACAAGTATCATAACACACACAAATCCTAAAATTTTTTGCATCTCGTCAACGGTCCGAAACGACTAAAACAAATTAAAATCGTAAAACAAGAACTAAAGTTATTTAATAAAAAATATAACGAACATATAAATGTACTGGTTGCAACAAAATCATCATTACAATGGTCAGCATCACGGATTTGAGTGATTAATGTTTCTCAGAGCGGAACCGTGGCGCCGGCATCATCACCGGCTTTGCTATTAAAAACCTCCACACTATTGTCTCTACTTTCATCCAAGCGCACGAGTTAAAGCACCGAATTGATTCGAAACTATGCAACAATCTCCCAACGTTTTACTCCCGGTAATTTTTGCAACGTACAGGACGCTAGTCAATACGTAGGAGTAAAGAATTTATAAAATAAATATTTTCGCGTGACAATCTGAATTGTATAAACAGATGTAAACAAACAATGCCCGATCGCAATCACATTCCAATGTTGTTTGTACTTGTATTCCAGTGCAGTGAATACTATTATGAATAATGTATTATTATGGATTGTATCTCGTAGGTTTCAGGGCTATTTTTATATTATGTACCCGGAAAACAATAGAAGACGAGATAGTTTATAAATAAGTTCATATAATAATTACTGTACTACCGGTATTGTCTAGGAATAATGCTATACACCATTCAACCAAATAACTAATAATGATTTTCTCACAAAACTATCGGGAACCATAACATTATTTGTTGTACGTAATCAAAGATCTATTGATGATGAGAGATGAGCAGTATCTTATGATATGGGTATCTCGTTTTTTTTTTTACATAAAGTGATCTCAGGCCAATTTCTACTCGTAACTCTACCTGTATCCTGCGACAATATTACTTTTGAAAGCAAAACCTTACAAAAACTTACAAACAGACAGATACACACTTTCGGATTCATAATATTAACACATATTAGTATGGATTTCAGTATTAACCCACCTTGTTCTCTTGCGCGAGCAGCGTATCCAGAATGGCGCGCGTTTGTTCGTGATGCGCCTTGCTTGCCGCGGCGGTCTGACCGTGGACTTGAGCCGAGCGCGCCGCGTACTTGAGAAACGTCTCTGCCGTGCGTCGTGCGAGCGTGCAAGCTTTCAGGAAAGCCTCCTTTTGCTCGCCGTGCTTCACTATTAACGCGGCCACCTGATAAACAAATGGGACAATAATTTATATACACATTCATTTCGTAGATTGCTTGCACAAGACGGGACGGGAGGGTTATCTTTAGTAAAACCAGCTAGTTTTCTCTTGCCCGTCGATTAAAACGCCTAATACACGGTCGGAACCAACCATCGACAGAGATCACCTTGGATGCATCAACGAAATTGGTAACGAGTTGGTCGTAGACACACCAGTTCTCATCAGGTCGGCACTCCTATCATGGAGTCTAAGCTAACCTAGTTTGGGAAAACGTTTGAAAACCCCTACATAGCGAAAGAACAAATTTTTTCGTACCTGAGACGCCTTATCCAAGTTCTGCGTATGCTCGTCCGAGTCTCCAGCAGATGAAGCAGATATATTGGAAGTGGAGGATGCAACGGAGGCAGAAGCCTGCGCGGCGTTGACGGGCGCAGTCGTAGACCCGCACCAGTCCTCATCACGCCGGTACTCCCGCTCCAGGGAGTCAAGAACGGAGCACACCTGCTCTGCCGTTTTATAGAAGTTGAGGGATGCCGTCACCAGTTTGTGGCGTTCCTCCGCGCATGTTACTAGTCGTTGCCACCTTTCGGTCACTTCCTCGGATATTTCTCTGTAATATACAAAATATTTCAATACAAACTTTTAGCCTTATCTAGAATTGGCGGATGATTCTGTAGACAGTTTTTCCTCCTAGTAAGTATCACCAACGTGCATATGGAAAGCTGAGACTTGCGTGGGACGATACATGCAAAATAAGCTTTTTTTTGAACCAGGTGTCGTTCTCTATTCCAAATATTCAAATTATATCACTCTTCTCCCAAAAATTTTCTCCATGCCATTTCTTTTAAACTGAATTCAGAGGGCGCCACGATATGTCCGGCCAATGCAAGCTATCATTTTCATAGTATCTTACTTAGATTAAGGAGATCGTATGTTTAAATGATTTTTTTTAATTATGGCGCTTGACAGCTCAGTATTGTCAGTTCCACAGATACTACCCCTATGGCCGGTTCGGTTATGCGCCATCTGTCGGGATAAATTGACAGTGTAGATGCCCATTCAGCGGAGTTCGGGATTCCTGTACAGCCGAATGAGGGCTTAAAGCCTTAAGGCTCAGATAGCAGTCATTTTAACCAACAAATTAAACTTTGTTCTCACCTTATGGTATGGGGATCATAATGGTTAGCGGCACGTAGAGCGTCCGCCCTGTATTTGACTTGTACTGCACTCGCGTGAGTCTTCTCCACCGCCACTTGAAACTGATCGTGCTCACGCTTCAGCTGCTCGGCCTCGGGCAATGTTCCCGGGATCGAGAATGAGGCGGACAGCATCGCTTCACCATTTCTAATCCAGCTCACCACTTGAGCCGCATCCTTTTGGAACTGGCCTGTTGAATGTGAAAATAAAGTTATTGAAAATCTGTTACAACAAAAAACTCAAGTTCAAAAAACTATATATTGCTGAGAGAAAAGATTTATTTCGTTTATTTTAAAAAGCTGGGCTGACATTAAAAATGTAGCGGGGAACGGATGAAGTAAGCGGGGGCTGTGTATGGTGGCACCTTCTCGGGAAGATCTATGTCCAGCAGTGGGCACAAACAGGTTTATTAATTGAATGATTGATTCAAAAATAGTCTGAATAAGCTACGCCAAGCGCGGCTTTTCTCATATTAAAATGATGATGACATCAAACACCCTCACTGTTCTTGGCACCCATACTTACAGCTCGATCAAGCTAAGTTTGCACCTCGCGTCGATTACGCCACACTGACGCTTAGGTGCGGTATACGAACTAAGGTTCACACCGTACGGTCAGTACGCTGACGCGTCAAGACGACCGCGGGGAAGTGAGCGGGGAAGTGAGAGAGGCGCTGCATTCCAGCGAGGTGCAAACTTAACGCGACCAAGTTATATGTTGGAATACGTAAACTCAAAGCACTTTTGCCAGTATTGCACAAAATATTTTCAAGAAGTCTATACAATTTGATTTCGTAACTGTTCGAATATGTATCATTTCTTATTATACTACTACCTGATGCCCGCGACTTCATCTGCGTGGATTTAGATTTACAATAATCCCGGGGGACCTCTTTGATTTTGCGGGATAAAAAGTATCTTATGTCGCTCTCCAGGTCCTCAACTATACCCATGCAAAAAACAGGGCAATCCGTTGCGACGTGATTGCAGGACCAACCAACAAATAAACACAATTTCGCATTTATAATATGGGTAGTGATAATACTAGTAGATGTAGAAAAGCCATCCTTACCAAGTTGGACGCACTGTTCAAAACGTGCACGTCTCTCTTCGGCCAGTTCCTCCAGATCTAGTTGTCTATCGTGTAAGAATTCGAGTAGTAACTGCACGCGAGCCTGCGCGTCTGTTGGTGCACCTTCCGAACTGTCCGAACTTGAAGCCATAATATCTGAGGCTTCTGCAATTGCTGCTGCCAATTCTTGTCCTTGCTGTACCACCTTTTAATACAAAAAAGAATTTTGTTACATACCTAAGGCTCAATCAAACTTTCCACAAGTTTAAAAAATCTATCAAAAGTATGGTCCTGAAAAATGACAAATCCAAATGAAATGATTACAGAATCCAAGATTATGGAAATGATAAAATAGCGTGGAGTTGACCAGAAGCTCGCTCCATTGCCCGCATTCGCGCAGGACAGCAATCACTTTTATACACGGCATATATCAAATCTTTGAAAAGATCTTTAGGAAAAGGTAGGAAAGGTATTTCGAACCAGTGGTAGATTTGACGATCCATAAGTACTTCTAAAAGTTTAATAGAATATTTTTTTTATCATATTCTATTCTAAAAGGTGAAAATCAAAATCATGCAAGTCTGATATTGTATCTCTTACAACCAAGTCGACCCTCTCAAGAAGCATAGCCAGGCTTTAGTGGAAATATCTATGGACATTGGACGTATATTTGTTTACATGGGGATGGATCCTATGTGATTCATGGAAAGGGGGCTATCAAGAAGAGAACTGTTTAAGACAGATTGGAATTATTGCAAATTATCTAAAATGTTAACAGGGTCTTTAGGCACATTTTTGAGCGGTACTCACCTGAAACGTTGCATGCTGCATCCTTGCAACGCTTTCATTGTGGGCAGCGAGCGCTTGTTCAGCTTGCTGGGGATCGCGCGGTGGTTCCGTGCGCTGTAGTTCGTCACCCCATAGCTCAAGCCGCGATGATACCTATCAACACAACATGACCTTAAATAACCACTATTTTTTAAGTCTGAAACACACTCAACGGCTTTATCGGGCTCAAACTGGTTGGAATACAAGGAATGGTAAAGTAGCGTCTTCTTCCTTCGTTGTCATGCTTTTTAAAGTGACTTGAACAAATCCAACTCCTTGTATTACAAATAATACACACCTACGCCAAACAATGACTAAACTATTATAACAAATTAGTATAATGCATAATTTTTGAGAACTCACTCGCCATTTCTCTGTGTCGAGTGTCAAAAAGTACGGATCACTTATAAATTAAGGACTGAAATTGTACTGTACACGACAGTTGAAACATAGAGCATATGGCTCGAAATGTATGAACTATAATTTGAGTTCCGCTTTTGTGTTTTTCGTTTTTTTTTCATATCATTTATTGAAAGTGTAGAGCCGTTCAATTTCGAAGAACACTTACTGGCAATCAATTTTAAACCCGTTTTAGTTTTAGGACAGTTGTCATTATCTATCTAAATTAAATGCAAATTTCAGAAGAATATTCACTTTCCACACAAATAGTTAAATTCTTATCAGCGTTAAACATGCGCAGAGTAATAAATTAGGAATTTCATTGTTTGAAGCTAGTAAAGCGTAAACATAGCTGCCGTTTCAATATCACTGGAGCTCACGAAATTTTCTCGATATCACTGTTTGATTTCTATTGTAAAAAACGCTGACAAAATAAGTGCGTGTTCATGACAAAAGCGCGAGCGTGGTGACGTACGTCAAATTTTGTATGAAACCGCAAGCGACAACTAAATTTTCTAAATGCCTCTTTACGTCAAAACACGGGCAGGGTGCGAGCCCAATCATGAAATATCAAACTTATTAAGATTTGTACGAGAGTTAATGTACAAGTACCACTTAGCTGACGATTTTATACGTGAACTCTTATACCCGTTTTAATAAGTTTGATATTTCATGAGTACACCAGCACCCTGTCCGTATTTTGATCTAAACACACATTTAGAACATTAACATATAGTGACATTGTCAGATCAGATCTCAAGTTCATTTTTGTGAAAGTGCAATGAAAATCGATATGCAACTTGAGTTACATTTTGATAACATTGACCTGGGTATCAGTTTAACTCTAGGATAATCTAACATTAGTATGGAATTTTATTTAATTTAGAAATATTGCTTGAATGGGCAGTGTCAATGACATAACGAACTCGCATGTAGATAAACGTTCCTAGTATTTTAGTACATCGTAACTTGATCTTGTCAACAAGTCTAGCATGACCACTGTGAGAATACCTACTTTACTGCGTCACACCTTTATCGACTTATATGGCACATGTTATATAGAAAATAATACGATATTCTGAAAACATTGAATTTAAAATTTAACCATACAAAAATTTCCATGCTTATGCTGGATGGTAAACGGGTTCTGTATAATAAGGTTTCAAATCCCATCCCATCAAAACCCATGTCACCACACTTTCAGTCATTTTTGCAGCATTATAAGTTTATAGTACTATCATTTTTAAGAACTTAGAACAGTTAACCTTAGAAAAAGAACTTAGCCCAGTGGTACGGAAAAAATATCAGATACTTGTACCACGCAGCAGAGTTCCAAGTGCAGAGATCTCTAAGGTTTGTCAACCTCCGATAGAAGATGTTACTAAAAGAAGATTATGTTTATCTTTACCTCAAGCGCATCTCTTTCAAAATGGCGGAGCTGCAGAGTAAGCTCGAGCCGGCGCTCGCGGTCCGACCAAAGCTCCTCGAGCGCACTGCGGGTACCACGCAACCGCTCTAGCGTCGATTCCACCGCCGCCGTACTCGCCGCCTCTGTTTCTCCGGATGATCTGTTACAACAATAAACGAGGTCTGAAATCATCTACTCACAATAAACTACAGAAATGAGATAAAATAGATAAATTAAACGTGTACACTGACTGTCCACAAGTTCAAAGACGCTCAACGTGCTATGGAAAGGGGTTTATTGGTTGTCTCTCTGAGGGACAAAATCCGTAACGAGGAAATCCACAGAAGTAACCAAAGTAACCAAGTAAGTATAAGTTATAGCTCAACGAATAAGCTAAGCTGAAGAAGCAATGTGTAGGCCATTTCCACTGCAGAGCCGATGGCCATTGGGGCAGAGTGTTCTGGAGTGGAGACCGCGTACAGCAAGCGCAGTTTGGGACGACCTCCAACCCGTTGGACTGACAATCTTAAGGAAGTAGGAGGAAGTGGGTGGATGAGGAAGGCGGAGGACCGTAAGTGGTGGTGCGCTCCCGGGAACGCATATGACCAGCAGTGTACGCAAAAAGAACTGATTTAAATTTAGGGTCAAGTCTGCATCCCCGCTTACCAGGACGAGACTAATATGTTACGGATGTCGCACAAAGGAAGCCACTGATATGACCTTCAGAGATAGCGAAGCGTCTTTATATGCGCTAAGAGCACCCACCTAAAGAATTCAAGTGTTTAAGGGGCCAATATAATCCCGTCTCTACTCCAGAAGTTCCAAGTTACCAAAAAAGTTAGTGCTTCCTCGTTTAAAATATGTATTCTTTGGTTTCGTTGATTGAGCTCTTAACAATGTTATATACCTACTAATATATCACTACCATGATTAATATGAAGATGTGTATTTAAAACCAGGTCATTGATACTTTGGTAACAAAAATATTTACACATTTAGAAACCAAGTATGTAATTACAGTGTCGCCATTATTGGTAAGTTACCTTATTTGCCAATGCGTTCAATTACATGCCACATCAACTGCGGTAAATACACACTAAATAAATCATGATACTCCTTACAATTTGCACAAATATATGTAAAATGTCGAAACGTTTAGCATACAAACCTCCATCGCAAACACTGCACCGGTGACTTATGCCTGTGCGACCGCCGATGATACTTGAGCATTTTATACAAAAATGATCATTTCATCAGGTACTAAGTTGAAAAGTTCGTTCACTAATCGTTAAATACTGTAAATGCTAATCTACTTAAAAAAATTAACACTGATACAGTCAGTAGCGCGCATCTTAAACCGGTGTTTAACACAGCTTAATCCTAACGTAGATAGGCACTTAAATTTCGTTTTTAATTCACTTTCCTAAGGAGGTTGAATAGGGGATGAAGTTTTAGAGTTAGAAATGTGGAAATTGGTGTTTTATAAATAAAGTCAATAATTTCATCGTTATTCCTTAAGCGGGTAAAATAAGGAACGAAAGTTTATGTTTGTTACAAAGTTATTGATGACTTATAAAAAAATTAGCCTTCAACCGTGACCTAGACTGCGATGCGTCTACTGTTATGTTACGGTCGGTTAGAACTCTCTTACGCGATGCTTCGAGGAGGCCAAGCAAACGGGTAATAAATACAAATCTATTGTATGCATAAGACCAAGACACAATTGACCATTCAGAAAGTGATGTTGGTAAATATAAGAAATTCGTCTTTTTGTCTCAAGATCTTGTATCCCAAATCCAAAGCAAAAATATGGTGCTTCTTTGACTAGGTAGACAATACAGTGCGAAGGTAATCAGATTCAAGACCAAGAGGTTCATAAATCTTTGAAAACGATGTCGTAAACGGAAGGGACAAATCGCCATATCCCGCCATTGTAATTTGTAAGGTAAGCCTTGCAATTAGTGACAAAACACTTTTTTTGAATGGAAAACCTTTATTAGTAACGATCAAAAGGACAGTGTGGGGTTTTCATTCCTTGTCTATTAGAGACAGATTCAATTTCAGTTAAACAATTGGTAAGATGCCTACCAATTTTTTCTCAATCAAACAATCAATGAAATATAAATATTTTGTTAGTATGAAAGGAAACAGTTTAGGCAGAAAGTATTGAGTTTTAATGTGTGTCGCTGTGAATCATTCAATAAAAAGAGGGCTCGACTCGTCAGACATGTTTCTGCGTATACGAGCGTCGTTTTTTACTGTGAAAGGTAAATCGTTGGACACATTTAATTAAATTAGTCAATATAAACGTAAATAGTGTTTGGATCTGAAAGCAGCGTTTGCAGACCCTCCAATAGGTGGACAAATGACATCAAGAGAGTGGCAGGGAGCCCCTGGATTTAGGGCCGCAAGATCGTGGCGAATGGAAGTCTCAACAAGACACCTGTGCCTAGCAATGAACGTCTATCGGACGACGGATCGAAATGTTGGTACTGATTACACAGAAATCTCTAAGCTTAAGTAAACTGATAGATAAAAATCGGTCAAGTGCCAGTCGAAATCGCACTGGAAGGTTTCCGTACCATCGTACAAGAAATAACACTTTTTTGATTTTCATGTCATTTTGAAATTTTCATTGTTTGTTATTATGGCGGCAATAGAAATACACGTTCTGTGAAATTTCCACTCTTTTACTCATTAAGGTTCACGAAATACAACCCGCTGACAGACAGACGGACAGACGGACGTACGAACGGACAGGAAGGCTTAGTAATAAAAAGGGTCCGGTCGCGCGGCACCCTCGGCTTCGGAACCATAAAAATAGATGCAAATCTTCACAGAATATTGTGGAAAAGACGCGATTTGTTTTATATCAATGGAATTGTTTAAATATTTTTTTCCAGGCAAATGAGCATAGAGTTGCACAGAATTTGGGTGGATAGGTATATTAGCGCGATTAGGAGATGAATATTTCGTGCGAGGACGTTTTCTAATGTCGCCGGAGCGCGGCATTCCTCACGCGTCGGCAGCCAATCGGAACCGGGAGATATGCATCGCTCTCGCGACTGCTGCATGCGGGACCGCAGCCACACTATATCGCTATATGCCATGCTTGGACTTGGACCTATCGCTTTTTAACCGGAAAAAAGGATGTTTACAATTTTTCAAGTCATAACTTCTTTAGTAGGTACCTTCTTTTTCTTCTTAGGTCTTATAGGATTTAGCCTGCGTAAGAATGAGATAGAATACATTATACAGTGTTTCCTATTATTTCATACTTTAGTTACCTAATATGTATCTAATGTACCTAATATGTATCTAATGTAATATATTATGTAGAATAAAGTGTAAATATTTTTTAAACTTTGTAACAATATTATAGTAAATAAACCTTAAATTATCCTAGCCCTGAGAATAATCTGCATTCGTCTTACTTTCGAAGTTAAGTTTTCTGCAGGTTTCACGATTAACGCGTGGTAACTGCACACGTTTTTTTGGCGGTGTTACTTTATTACTCCAATAAACCTGAACGAGTTTGAGTCATTCAGTAGAATCAGGTATCGTCAGGTTAGTTCCACTTAATGTCGGTGATGATTTGATAATGGGAAGATCTTCAGCAATGGAGAACGGAACTACCCAGTGGATACGCAAAATTCCCTCGCGATTAATGCAATGGAAGTAGGCTTTCACTATATAAGTACATTTTCCAATGAGTGCTCTCTTTGGCGCTAATACCCTACGGCTTTTTTCTGTAAAGATTTGAGTAAACAGGAACGAAGTATACGATAAAATAGCTCATCTTATAAAATGCCAAACATTCTTTCGATTCTCGCTACCGTTTGAGAAATAATTACTTTACGATTCATTAAAGTTTGTTTCTAAACATGTTGGAATTACGCAGTTTCTCTATGTAAAGAATTTAACGTACGCACTTGCTTAATGTGAACGCACTTAAATATTGCGTTATTATTTACTCGAAACTAGAAAATGGCAAATTCGCCACATATTTTAATAAACACTTATCGGTGCCTATTCGTACGTCACAGTTGTATTTTTAACCGACTTTAAAAAAGAGGAGGAGATTCTCAATTCGACTGTATGTTTTTGTGTTTGTTACGCGATTACTCCGCCAAAGAACCAATTTTGATGATTCTTTTTGTTCGGTAGTTCATACTTCAGAGGTCCTATTTTTGTTTGGTAAAGGTTTGATGAATATCTTCGAAGATGGAGAATAGAACTCCTCTTAGCTAAGTAAACAGTAGGTTTTTAACCAGGCATAGCATATTTTAATACACTGGGGCCACTGAAAATTGTAAAATAAAAAAAACAAAAAATAAATAAAAGCCGACTTCAATAACCACAAACACTAAAGTGTTGTTGTGGTTATTGAAGTCGGTTTATACATTTTTTTTTTTGATTTTTAGTTATTAAATCTTTGTAGGTACAGAAATTATTTAAAGCTCCGTAGACAATATATGACAATGTATTAGACACAATAACTACGCAGGTACGGACCTGGCGTCCCCTAGTCGTGCAATTATTTTAATTTTAGCACTAGACGCAAGAAGATGGAGTAGAAGACGTCCAATTTTCCAAAATTACCGCGGCTCCGTTATTGTCGTAAAGTGCTATTCACATAATTCGAATCAGCGTAAGATTTTAATTGTCCATTCAGGTTTTGAATGTTTTTAGCCCTTATTCTTTTGTTGAAAATAATTTTGTTTGAAGCAGTGTGCCTGTCTGGCTAGTTGAAATACAAAAGCAATTATTTAGTCAGTAAACGATGTCGCCAATGTCCCTTCAATAACTGTACTTGTCGTCAATAGCCGCTTAAAATATAGATAAGCTTGTTAGACAGTTCAGAGTGTTTATTAACAGGGCATAAAACTTTAATGGCATGCGGCCCATAAAAAGCTGCTCGCGACGGACAGTAGTCTTCGAAGAGCTGCCCAACAATTAGGGCTCTGTGGTTTTATGGGACGTTAAAACGCATCCATAGTGGATACTTTATATCCGGTTTTATAGGCGTCCAGGCGTGCAAGGGATTAAAATTGATTGTTGGACAGTCAATAGTCACCCAACCCAGTACCTACCGTATCGTAAATAGTACCTATCTACTACACACTTATTTGCTTTTGTGTTAACAGCGCGCGTTTGTTAAGTATTAATAACAAGATGGGATGTGGGTTATATTTCTAAAGCAAAAGCGAGGCTTTGTTGACTTTTTGTTACTTTTCTTTTTTTTTTGTTCTAGCGGGAGAAAAGAGCAGTCTCGCGTGGAAACATAACGTTAAATATTATGATATCGAAGTAGCGCACGACCGGCGACAGCATTGTCTGGAGCGGACGCCTGCTGTACCTACATCCAACGATACACGTAATTTATACTGCAAACATGTGCCCGGCGCACGACGGCATTGTCCACCCTTGTACCAATTAAATCGGTAATACAAATATCACACTAATATTATAAAGGCGAAAATTTGTGTGTATGTATGTTTGTTACCCTTTTTGGCTGAAATTCGAAATGGAGATAGATGATGATGAGTTTGACGTGTGTATCTGTGTATCTGTCTGTGGCATCGTAGCTCCTAAACTAATGAACCGATTTTAATTTAGTTTTTTTTGCTTGAAAGGTGGCTTGATCGAGAGTGTTCTTAGCTATAATCCAAGAAAATAGTTTCAGTCGTTTGAAAGTTATCAGCTCTTTTCCAGTTATTGTAACCTTCACTTATCGGGGGTGTTATAAATTTTTAATTTACACTTGTTGTTATTGTTTTTTCTTAAACTTTTCCAAAGAACGTCCTCGTCGAAGGTCGATAGCTGAGCCATAGCGGTAGTCAACATTATCGACAAATGAACGAACCAAATTAGCGACTATTAATGCCGGTTGCGACTAGCAATTCATTAGCAGGTGCGGTTCAGTGCGCGGTGGAGCATGCACTTTACCGTCCACCGTTATTAATGAGCCGCTACAAATAAAGAGCGAAATGTTAAAACGGGTTCCAAAGTTGATGGAATCGAAGATAATTTGATCACAAAAAGATTCACCTTCTAGTCAGTACCGTAAGATTAAAAGATCCAAAAATGTAATTTGTATGTGAAAAGAATACACGCAACTTCAAAGAGTTCCCAATCAATTTAAAGGTTTAAAGGAGTTCATAATCAATCTATGCGTGGAAAATAATGAAAGGTGCGTTAAAAGATTTTAACGATTAGCAGGAAATTACAATCAAGTATTAACTCCATGAAACCTGCTCTTTTACCGCCACGATGTTTATTTAACAGAGCACTTTCTAAGGGGAACAGTGATTTCGCGTGCCGAGAATAAAGTATGCGACAATATCATGTCAATCACGCTAGCCTACGCATAAAAACCCGTTATTAAGGACATAGATTTAATTTTTTCTGTCAAAATAGGTTCACTTTTCGAAGATAAGCACTGAACCATATACACACATTACTTAGATTCCACAGATACAATGACTTCTACGGCTACATATATTCTGAATCCAGCGACAAGAGACTTAAGTTTAATTTTAATCACAAATTATTTTAAAATTATTATCAACATCTTCATCGTCGTCAGGCTGTGGACTTACTGTTAGATATAGGTTCTGCTAAATTACATTTTTTCGTTTTTAATTGTAATTTTGTAAAATTGCAAACGCACGAAATAGATCAATATTTTATGGTCCGTATAAAGATCCTTTATGGAAGCTCTCAACGAGGTATTCATCATAGAGCTTTGAATTGGATTAAAGTTAATTTCGCAATAATTCCGTGCTTTTTGAATTTTAATCGATTTAATTTTACCCCAATGAGCAGCCCTTAAAACTCTTCGCGCTTTGCAAATGCCCTGTCTAGACATCGGATTACATTATGCTCCATCATGAAATATTAATTTGATGAATGCTCCAACTTTTGTTGATATTTTCCCGCATTTTCCCGATATTAATCCTAACTGATTAAAAATTAATATTTATTCCAAAATATTATACTAAATACTAACATGTGATTTTTTGGGATATAATTTTGATATTTCGTTGTGATTGGTTAAAATTATATTCGTTTTGCATTAGTGCATTTGAGCCAATAGTGAGTGAGTGTCAGCCAATCAGAGATGACTCAATGAGAGGGTGTCACTTTGTAGTTTTGTACTCATGCTCCTATATTTGCAACTAAATAAATTTCTTTTAGCTTGACAGTTGAAATGAACTGTCGTGAAAGATACTAGCAAAAATGTGTGAACGGATAATTATGAGTAGGTATTAGAGACCTTGAAAGATGGTGTAATCTACCAACTGACTTCCGATTCCCATACGCCTTATGCTATCACAATGCACTTACGAGGGCTTTCTCCATATCTAATGGCAACACGACAATAACATACAAGTGAAGACAATTGTTCCGCATCAATAATAATTAGAAGTAGGTAATTTCATGTAATTCACGATATGCTGCGAATTGCGGATGGGAAACACGCGTAAACGCGTAACTAATCGTCATGGAGTGCACCCATTGTTGAAGTACATCACAGTTCACATACGGCATAGTTTTACCTTTCTCAAAAAGAAAGCGAATTAATTATGTGCTATACGTCAAACAATTGACTTAATATTAAACGCTATACTTTAACCAACTAAATATTTCGACTGACGATCATAAGACGGTGGCGGGAAGTATGAGCGAGAACCATGTGTAATGGTATACCTACTCTCGAAAAGGCCTATGCCCAACCGTGGCCGCAAACACGCTTATTGGTTGTTCTATTCAGAATCGACACATGGTCCTCGCAGTTTAAGAATACATTATTCCTATAGCATCAGGAAAAATTATATCCCCCGATTATATCCACTGATGTCATACAAATCAGTGGATATAATCGGGGATATAATTTTTATCTACTGCCCATGCTAGCCGGGCAGGAGTGTTCCATTGACAGAAATATATGAAGAGTAATTCATATTGCTATTAATATACGCTTCACGTACCAAATATCTAAATTATCCTTGACTTTTAAACTCATCATTATATCTTTACTACTCATCATTATGTCTAACAGTAACAACGCCACAGTATAGATACCGGAACATTAATTTGCATCTTGTTACATTTAATAAAGAGCCTATTGTATAAATATTACTAAGTAGAAATTCTCAAGAAACGTTACCATAATCATAATATCACATTGCTATACAAGAATATAAGCACACAATACTTAGCATTGAAATTGTTGATTTCATTTCGGATGACGAATTTTGTATCCACGTGTAGCTCAATGGATCAGACTCGGTCGTTATAGTCTCGTTGTTGGAAAGAGCGAATATGCTTTTCAATAAGGTGAAATGATGCAGGGGAGCGTAAGCGAGGGAAGGCCAAGGGCTCTCCACTGTACAGAGCTGGGAGGGGAATGGCTACCATATGCACCTTTTTTGTCTGCTATTTTATGTTGGCGAAATAAGAGGAATTTTATGAGTTTCACGCGTTTGTCTCCATGCTGGTTTTTGGCATAGTAAATGGACTGACGGGACGGTTTGTATAGATGGCCAGAAGGACGGACGTATGACATAAGGGATGGATAGATCTATCCGACAGTTTAATGACTTACAACAGATGTATTAAGTAAACCTCATTGGTTGGGTTTCGATGAATTCTTGGCGTATAGATTGAGACTGAAGTCTAAAGATGGTGCAGGAAGGCAATCACAGAAAGAGAGCTTTATTGAGAGTTGATCCACTAAGTTGACCGATCATTCGTTAGATAAACCTTGACGAGTAGTTAGTAGACACTGGACTCATAGTGTTATAAATATAGAAGAATCCACTCGCGTGTGTAACCCCGACTAGTTTTGAACCCATCCGGGGTATATCGTAGAGAGTGATCAATATCTGATGATAGAGCAAGGTGGACGCCTTAATTTAGTCTTGTCATAAGACCTAAAAACTTAAACAGTTACCTGAATATTCAAGTCAAGGTAACATTCTCTGTGGATAATAGGTTTAATGGGTGGCTTTAGAAAACACCGTAAAATACTCGATAGATTTTAAGCTCCTTGCATAATAATCCGAAAATCGCAATCATACCGAAGCGAAATAACCGTGAGAAAGTTACGGTTGGCTATTTAGGTATCTTGCGTACAAATACTTTTATTATGTAAAGGGAATAATTACTTTTGAGGAGTGTTTGCCACTTCATGTTCCTGTTGTTGGTAATTGTCTTGTTAATTGTATCAATACAACTTTGTCCAAGGGCGCGATTACACTTGTAAGTTTTACTTACGTAAATAACTTACGTGATTAACTTACAACGCATTTACTAATGTAAACGCTCTTATACACGTAAGTAGGTACGTTTACATTAGTAAATTTGTTGTAAATTAATTACAAGCGACTTACGTGAGTACGAGTAAAACTTACAGCTGTAATTGCGGCCATACAATAGTTTTGCATCACGAGAGGAATAGCAAAAGTGTTGCCGGATTTGGATGATTTGTTGAGATATCATAAGAAACCCAATTATTTTCGTATTTTCATACAACTAAACCTAGTTCTCAATCAGTTTATAAGCAATTTGGGTATGATATGAAATAATACGAAATAAATCGCATATCTACTCATAACTCATCTAATTGGCACTGACTACTGCAGAATACTTTTACCCAAGAGTACATGTAACTTTATTCGCAAGCGGTATTTATTTTGCGGGTGCTCGAGACGAGTGTACCTACAACATAGCGATATAAATGTCCCACTAGATGCGGCGCTTTGTAATAAAAACATCTTCCAACGAACATCATCCGCTTTAGGCGCAGTACGTTTCTATATACATACATCCTACTAATATTGTAAACGCGAAAGTTTATAAATATGTATGGATGGGTGTTTGTTACTCTTTCACGCATAACTGGACGGATTTGGCTGAAATTTGGATTAACACATAGGCTACTTTTTATTCCAGTAAATCAATGAGTTTCCACGGGATTTTCAAAACCTATATTCACGAGAACGAAGTCGCGGGCATCAGCTAATTAGCTAATTACCTATATCTAGTCAAATATGATAACGTGAACAATAATTTAGTTATCGCACAAGTTTAAATTGGTTTAGTCCGCCAATCCCCACTTGGCCAGCGTAGCGGACTATGGCCTTAACCCTCTCCTGGTCTGTGCTCAGTAGTGGGCTGGCGATAGGTTGATCATGATGATGATGTTGCACAAATTTAATAAACGACTGGGAAAAATAAAAGGGAGTGCCATTGGCAGGAATGCAGACAGCGGACACCGATGTTTGTTGGAGCAAGTTATTATAAAGCGCCGCATCTAGTAGAACATTTACATCGGTGCTACAATATCAATAAAGTGTGGGGGTGGAGACTCGACGTACAGATCTCAGGCCCGCTCGCCCCAACCGACGATCGCCGGAAAAAGCGATTGTGAGACAATTTAAATCACTCGCGAGACCCATCAACTATTGTTGTCGACTTCCCGGCAAAGTGATGATCCCACTTTGGCGTCTCCGTCATCTAGTTGTATGCTATCAAATTGGCCTGTTATTTCTAGCCTTTGCATGACCTAATAGTATAGGTGACCTTTTTAGTTTTTAGCAAACGGTTTGAGATGTTTAGGGGACTAGGTAACTATAATCACTAGATCAAGCTCGCGACCGGGATGACCTATGGCCGTTTCAGGGATGTAATCTATCTCTGTACCAAATTTCGTCAAAATCAGACGATTTGTTGATATGTAACAGACAAACTAGACGATACCGTTTTCCATTAATAATATGGATACGAATTTTAAGTCTGTATGGACACAAGTGAGAGTTTATGAAAAAATTTCCCCTATAAAACAATACAGATTTGAAAGAACATGTTTACAGCAAGAGTTACAAGTTGATTATGAAATTCCATTTAGGAAATAATGCACGCCTCTCAGACTTCGGTATTGATTTGAAAATGGTTACAATTTTTCCGTAAGCCGTAATAAATCGATTTAGCATTCGACATTTTACCTTAGTACGTTCATAGCTATAAGCTTGTTAAATAGTTGTCCAAAATAAAAACGTGAAGCATTGGTACTCAAGTATGTCGACAAATTTTTAACAACCATCCGAAGGGGAGCATAAAACTCGATACAAGTGTAAATATTAACAAGGGCTGGCTGGGAGCAATTTGGTAGTTCCGTAACTCTGACTGTACAATACCTATGTATAAATCAATGATATTCTTTATCCAGGGACGGCTCTAGCCCATGTAGCGCCCAGATACAATATCCTGATGCCTTTTAGCAGGCACACGATCAAATGGGATATGTTTCCACCAGGGATCGAAATTCGATTGGCCTGTTTACTTCGTTTGCAATATGCCCCCGTGGACCCACGGTATATACGAGTGAAAAGGAAGTATATTTTTAAGGAAGGGCTTACAAGAGTAAAAAGGACACTTTTGTTGTTAATTCAAAGGCAGATATTTAATTTAAGAGAGAGCGCCGCACGCTCTTTTGGAGGCGACGCGAGCGGCCCTCGACGCCTTCTAAGGCACTGCACCCATATGCGCTACACATCTTGGATCACAGATAAAGCCCGCACTGTTTTATCCCCCAAATTTATCGTAGGTCTTATGTGCTATTACAGGATATTATGATTACAAAAACGTTCCCTCTTGGAAACATCGTAGTTATGAATTTGGTTGACAATATTTACACGATTGTGAATCAAAAATTTGGTGTGTTAGTGTAACAAAAATTCAAACTTTCGCATTTAGCATATTTCGCATTAGTAATATTAGCAGGAAATAGGATGGTTAAGTTCAATGGTAATACGGAAGAAGCAACAATTAAAAATTTAAATTGATTGCCTACTTACTTATAACTTTGTATTGTATAAGTAGTACTAAGTATGCAAAATTATTGTGATCTATCGTAGAAAATGGGTATCATAAATGTTGAAGGGTTAGCAAAATACCATTTTCGGATTACAGAATGAAACATCGTCCAGTATTTATTTCAAAAAACATGAGATACAAATTAGGCATGAAAATTTCTTCAAAATTAATAACCCCAATTTCATTCAATAGCAGAGTAAAATTAACCAGATTGCTCCTAGAACATACCCTTGCTGCAAACATTTGTGACAAGTACCACTAGACGGAATTTCAATAGAAACAAAACCACCTACAAATGTTAGGGTCCTCACCCCAATTCAATACGAAACCTAAATATTTGAACATGGCTATAGGTATTATATATATCCATATTAATTTCCATTGCAAAAGTGAGTGTGTCTGTCTGTCTGTCTGTCTGTCTGCTGAATGTTCAGGGATAGGCCATTTTAGACAATTTGGCACAAAGATAGATTGGCTCGAGGAAGGAAATAGACTATGTACTTTTTGTCTCGGAAAATCAAGGAATTCTCCCAGGATTTTTAAAAAACTAAAGCCACAGCGACATAATCGTCAATATAATATGTTACGGAGACGGGTATAGGCTATTTTTTATTCCGGAAAATCAAGGAGTATCCACAGGATTTTTATAAACCGAAACTTACGCAAACGAAGTTGCGTAAATCATCTAGTACTTTTATAAAACTGACGAATAAAGTAGACTTGTACTTAATTCATATTAAAAGACCTGTGAGTAGGTACTTATTTAAAGCTATTCAAATGTATTTCTTGAACCTGCATACCTACTATTCTAATTGTTTCAAGGGCTAACTTTAATAATAAATTATAATATGGATGCACATAGAATAAGTAAATAATGTAATAGGGTTCAACCTTTGTTATAAAACTACAACCTTACAGTTTCAATCTTAATATTAAATCACCAAAAAATCATATCGTTTATTTATTTTCAAGAGATCAATTGTAATATTCAATTCGATTTACTTGGCGCGAAACCACGTAAGAGTGCGGTAGCGAGAAAACGGTATACGTCGCTCCGCGGTCTTACCCGATGGTAAACTGCGCGACTCACAAGCCATAGAAACTTGCAGTGCATTGCAACGGATGCAACTTGGCAACCTGGCATGAAATCGCTTTACTCCTATGGTCAACATTACAATTACGTCATAAAATTTATCAAAATTAACAAGCCCCTCTCTTTTTTTCTGGTGCTGGTCGGTGAAGAAATAAATTAAAAATTTACAACACCCCCGACAAGTGAAGGTTACAGTAACTAGAAAAAAGCTGATAACTTTCAAACGGCTGCACCGATTTTCTTGAATGATCTGTGTATCTGTCTGTGGCATCGTAGCGCCTAAACGAATGAACCGATTTTAATTTACTTTTTTTTGTTTGAAAGATGGCTTGATCGAGAGTATTCTTAGCTATAATCCAAAAAAATTGGTTCAGCCGTTTAAAAGTTATCAGCTATTTTCTAGTTTTCTTGTAGAAAAGAAGGTCAGATAACCCTTAGGTTCATAATATTCAAGTGTCAATTGACAAATGTCAAGCTGTCAAGCTGGCCTTTGCCTAGATATACATAATTATTTGTTTGAAAATTATTTGTCGGGGGTGTTGAAAATTTTTAATTTACACTTGTATAATTTAGATAGGAACGCGCAAACGTCGTGATTTGTCATATCCATATACAAATGCTAGTAGCTAATCACGTAATCTTATCTTGGGTGTCTAGTTTTTAACTTGAAAACTTATACTAAGGGCTCAGGACAAAAATAAAGCTTGGAAGAATAGCCCGCATAGTGAAAGGCTTGATAAGGGCATGAAACTCCCAGTCATCCTGTAGTCTGGCGCCAGTGGTAGAGCCACTTATCCTCTTACGGTAAACAAGTCGGACAGGAGCTGAATCATTGTACACCGCAAGCAAATGACTACATTACTAGTAGTAACCGAGAAATAAATTAAAACCATTAATATTAAGAGTTTAGCTCAACGCATACCTACGGAGCGAAGTGGATCCGAGGCGCAGCGTCTCTGATAACAACACACTTTGACACACAGTTGTAATTGGTATAATGGAAACAAAACACGGAGGAAACTGATGGACTCAACTTTGAAGGTGTGCGTTGCGCCTTAAGGTAAAACGTTCGGTCTGTTACTTTTATGAATACACCATCATTGATGACCAATTCATAAAAGAATTATAAAACTACAGAATAAATTACGAAACTGCTTCAATATCTCAATATTCCATCACAGATTCATCAACGGAAAGTTATCATTGTAGCTTAGTAAGGAATTTTAGAATTTGCCTCAAGTCTGTCGCAAATCAATCAGTCGTATTCAGTTGTTGTGAGCAATGCGAGACACGCGTAAAAGGAACTGCAGGCAAAAACTAGTTACAGTTTTTCCTCTTCCGGCGACATGTTATTTTTAGCTTACAATTCGACGTTAAGCATCGATAACAGACGACGAAAATTCAAATAAAATGATGCGTAAGAAGATTTTCTTTGTGCTATACTAATAAAAACTTTTAAAATATTGACCAATTAGTCATTTAACATGGCTAATATTCTTTAAAAAAAAAAACTATGAATAAAAAATATTATAACTACTTCACAAGACGGAGCGAATGTTGAAGTTTTTATCTACCATTAATTATTACCATAAACTAATGCATTTAGTTCACTTCCATGACAGACGGTTAAAGTTAATTTACAGTTACCGTTAAACTATAAACAATAAAAACTGTTCAAGCACGAGTCGGACTCGCACACGAAGGCGTCCGTACCTTCGTATAAGATGTTTCAAACCAGTCTAATAAAAAATAAAATTGCTCTAACAGCTGTACAACTTTGCAAATTAATGATGGATAATGCCATCATATGATTTAATAAACTTATATTTGGTTTTAAACACTAATTTTTAATTTTATTTCGATGTAACTACAATTCATGGTTGTCGGATTTTTTCTTTTACTTGTGTTATAAGACATTGCTGCCTGCCAAATTTCATGCTTCTAGGTCAACAGGAAGTACCATATAGGTTTTAATTCCCCCAAATTGACACTACCGAATTGATCCTATAATTGTTTCTTTTCTCCCTCTTGATGTACGGAAACCTTAAAAGTCGGGTTTTACAAGTGTCAGTATTCATCCAAAGTTAACAAACTGTGATATATTGTGCAACGATTAAGCTATTATCGACGATCAAATTTAACTGTAACTGCGATGTAACTTTAACTTTGATATGCAACTGGGCCGGAGTAATCGCCACATTTTGGCACAGGCTATCATTAAGTCTGACCTTTTAAGGAATATGTTTATTTTAACATTCTGTATTGGTAAAAAAAAAAAAACTACCGGACGTTAGAGGACATTGCTAATCTAATCTAGATACATTTTAATCAACTGCGCATTTGTTTTACCAAGTATCGGCAGTCAATTTTACTTCTTTTAGTTGCAAGTGTTCTTGCGCAATCAGTATTTTGTAATAAAAAAAGTCTCCTTGCTGTGAACATTTAAGATTACCTATTCACTACAAAACGAAACTGTTATGTGTTCCGAAACATTAAAAAAATTACTTGAATAAGGTAAAGCTTAAAGTAAAAAAAAGTCTCAAAATCTAAAATTTTACTATAAGCAAAATTCGACTTCTATAGAGTTTGTGCCAACTTGATTCCAGATCTTGGTTGATTCTATAATCAACAGAGTTACTAAGACCTTCAATAGTGACAATAATTTTTGTCAAAGCCCAAGAATTTTCAGGAATTTTTGCTGAATGCATTATATGGTTTGGCAGCAAACATGATTTGACGTAAACATGATGACGCGTTGAAGAACTAGTTTTTGATGCCGAACTCTTTCGAGATGCATAGGTACATGAAACAATTTGCTTTTGATCGGTCTCCAGCAGAATTGCGTGTTAGGTATATTTCCACTGAAAATATGTACACATTGTATGTACACATCACGGTATATTGCATGTTATTTGTTTGTGCGTAAACATGGGTAGAATTCCAGAAATAAGAGCGTATTTAATAACTTTACAAAGTAATCTAGCTAAAAGGGCTGACTAACCTTAGATACTGCAGCAACGCTTCGCCGTGGGTAATTTAAAAAGCACAAGTGTCGATCAAAGCGGCCTGATGTTGCGCATCGCTTCGTCACCGCTTGTCTGAGCGCTCGTCGCACTGCTTCAAGGCTTTCATCAGTCACGCCAGTGACACCAACGTCAACATTTCGCAGCGTCTCCCGCAATTTTAATAACTTTACAAAATAACCTAGCACTAAAGAGTCGACTAGCCTTAGAATATAGCTCCTGCAGCAACGCTTCGCGTTGGGCAATGGTAGCAGCACAAGCGACGAGCGAAGCAGCGCTATGCTACACGCAGCTTCGCTACTGATTGTTCGAGCGCACGCCGCGCTGCTTCGGGGCTTTCATTAGTCACACCGGTGACACTAATGTTGCCAATTCAGAGCGTCTTCAGCTATTTTAATAACTTTACTAAAAACCCAAGCATAAGAGAGTCGACTAACCTTAGATCCTGCACCAACGCTTCGCCGTGGGCAATGATAGTAGCGCAAGCGACGAGCGAAGCAGCGCGATGCTGCGCATTAGTCACATCGGTGACACCAAACGCCGCAACTTTAGAGCGTCTCCAGCCATTTAAATAATTTACAGAATAATCTAGTCTAAGAGAATTGACTAACCTTAAGTCTTGCAGCATTGCTTCGCCGTGAGCAATGGTAGCAGCACAAGCGTCGAGCGAAGCAGCGTTATACTGCACGCCACTTCGCTACTGATTGTTTGAGCGCACGCCGCGGATCTTTCATTAGTCACACCGGTGATACCAAACCTACCATTTTGGAGCGTCTCCCGCCATTTGAATAACTTTACAAAGAACCTAGTACTAAAGAGTCGACTAACCTTAGGTCCTGCAGCAACGCTTCGCCGTGAGCAATGGTAGCAGCACAAGCGTCAAGCGAAGCGGCGCGATGCTGCGCGCATTGTTCGAGCGCCCGTCGCGCTGCTTCGGGGCTTTCATCAGTCACGCCGCTAGCGCCGCCACCGCCACTCCGAAGCGTCTCCAGCCATTGTAGTAACTGTACAAATGAAATTAAATAGTTGCCAGAATTTTTTATCGAAATCCGAAATACACGAGGAAAATAATTTCAAGAATAGAATATAGAATGCTTGCCTCGCTAGCTAATATTGGTAACTACCTTTAAAAGAAGAGTAAATAAGTTAATTCTAGGCGAACGCGCTCCACCTTAGAGTGCAAGCCTATTTTTAAAACCTATCCATACATACATACCTAAATCTAAATTATAAATAAATATGTATATGGAAAGGATGCCCTAATAAGGTGGCGGGGAGCGGGTGGATGAGGAAGGCGGAGGACCGTGTTTGGTGGCGCGCTCTTGGAAAGGCCTATGTGCAGCAGTGGACGCATACAGGCTGATGGATGGATGGATGGATGGATGTATATGGAAAAGTTATATACCTCTTTTTCATGCGTGTAGAGTAAGACAGCGAGATCTAGCCGTCTTCTTCGTCTATCGCCCCTAGCTGCAAATGCGGCCACGTGTGCTTCTAATTCCCGCGCCACGCCTAAAACTTCTTCGGCGTCGCATTCACCAGATCTTGCCAGCTCTTCTGCTGCCGCTAAAAGCTTCTCGGCGTTTGTATACGTATTCTGATAAAAGGGAAAAAGTTTTTAGTATTTCTGCGTTACATATATAACTAGCTTATGAATACAACTCGTTCGTGTGGACTACTCAAATTTCAAACCCCCCTTTTACCGCCTTAGCAGTTGGTTTTCCAAAAATCCTTTCTTACGGGGTTTCAACGTCATAATAGCTTTTTCTCCAAATTTTAGCTCCATCCGTCCAGTAGTTTGAGCTGTGCGTTGATAGATCAGTCAATCAATCAGTCAGTCAGTTTTCCTTTTTCAGCTTTTGCTTTTATATAGTTAGTCTAACATCGGAAGATCCTTTGTAACACTTTAAGCTCAGAGTAAGCATATATTACTCCATACAGAAATTCGACGAAGCAGACTAGACAGAACAATCGTGCAGTAAGTGGGGGACAAAGGAGTGACCCAAACTGGCTTACATAGCGCCATATATTTAAGGGCTGTCGTGGTCGTCATTTAACACCACATCAAAGAAGACGTAGGACTGCTGTCTCTCTTTACACTGTACTATAGTTGTCAATTTTTTACCACTTACAATAATATTTTCGCTTGGTTTATTTTTTATGTTCTTATTTTAATCACCAAAAGATTAGCAAGACGATGAATAAAAATTTTATATTGTAAAAAAACCGCTATTTTACTTTAAACAAACATATAATTATAAGATTGCAAATACATTTTAAAGGCGCAACGTACCTGTGCAACATTTTCGAAGTGTTCATGAGATTTCTGGTATGTCCTAGCCTTGTGGAGATTCTTTCCAATTCCTGTGTTTTTCATCAAGAACTTCTCACCATGGTTTCCTAGCCAATCCAAAACCTAAGACAAATTATAAGCTACATTAATTTTTATATTGAAAAAGGATACCAATCAAAGCCGACCTCCCATGCGCAGTGGTGTGCGCTATAAGCAGCAGGTCCCAGGTTTGATTTTCGACCAAGGCAATTTGGAATATTACAATTTCAAAATTTTCTCTGGTCTGGTCTGATGGTAGGCTTCGGTCGTGGCTAGTTACCACCCTACCGGCAAAAACGTGCTACCAAGCGATTTAGGGTTATGGTACAATGCAGTGTAGAAACTGCCATGAATAAAAACTGCCATACCCTTTCAAGGTTAGCCCATTTCCATCTTAGACTGTATTACCACTTACACGAGGTAAGATTGCAGTCAAGGGGTAACTTACATATGAATAATGAAAAATAAAAATAAATAGAGCTCCCGGGGGGGGTAGGGCTCCCGGAGAGTACGGGGTAGCTTTATTAGGTAGTGGCAAGTGGACACCAACCTGTCTACAGTCCTCCTTGTACAGGAGCAGCGCAAGTCGCTGGTGCAGCTTGAGCCGCGCCTGGTGGTAGCGCGACTCGAGCGCCCGGTGATGGCCGAGGATTTGGTGGATGACGGCCAGCACGTGGTTGGCACCCGAGCTGTAGTCCGCGGCAGGGTCGCCTCCACTGCCTCCCGCGGAACTTACGGAGCCTTCATTCTGCAGGAATGATTAATTTCTTAGTAAATAACTCCAAGTCCTCTGATCATTATTGGTAAGTAGTAACCAATAATGCTATACATAACTAGTGACCCGCCCCGACATCGCACGGGGGCAATGTAGATTATCGTAAATTAAGAAATTATCAAGCATTCTCTCTTATCGAGAGTTACATTTTCAGTTTCATTTGCCGTGGAGACCATGGGGCCATGGAGTCTTGGTGCTAAAAGAAATTTGCGAGACATTTAACCGAGATTAGCTTCATCGGATGACAGAAGGGCTGGCTCATTTTTTGCACAACGGATCAGCCTGGCTGTCCAGCGCGAAAATGCGGCCAGTATTCTGGCCACCATTCCACGCGCACATACAGACAGCGGGAAGCGACTTTATTCTATACTATGTAGTAAATTAGAGATTTAAAAAGCATTACTAATTTATTGACGGAGCGAAGCGAGGTCTCCGATTCTACTTGGGTGAATTTAAATACTACTCTGTCTGCCCGTCTGTCTATGTCAGTCTTATAACTTCTTAACATACTAGTCGTCAGATGAATTAATATAACAAAATAGACTCACCATGTCTGCGGGATCTGTCTGATGACAAACTTGCACTAAATGGTCAAGTTGGTATAGCAGTTTCTTACTTGTTGAATGAACCTGTATACAAAATATGTAATATAGCAAGATTTTACATGTTTAAACAAATGGAATACTCTAAGGATTGAAACACATGACCAACATCCAATGGAGCCGGACGAATCAAGATTCGTCACCAATCAAATGGTTTCAATTGTTACCATATCTCAATAGATATGGGCATTTTTTGTCATAAAACGCGTATACAAAACGATAGTTTGAAACCAACCTCACTAATGCAAATGTAAATCAGCCTTATAAGTCATCTCAACTCAGTATACGCATGTCACATATGCGGTCCTACAGCTGCCTGCGTCTCTGCGCCTGACATTACTAATGCCAATGTAAATTAGCATTAAATATCGGCTCATCTCAGTTTATGCCTGGCACAAATTGTGTTTGTACAGCTGCCTCAGCGCGTGTTGCTCGAAAGCGGGTCTGTGCAGGGCGGCGCGCCCGGCTTTCCCGTTACTCTAGTGGACCACAACCGACAGGACGGCTGAACGCTCCTGCGGACCTACGAGTAACTGATGCAGCCGTCCTAAGGAGTCGACTCACCTCAGTATACGCCTGGCACATGTGTTCATATAGCTGCCGGTGCCTTTGTGCGTGTTGCTCGAGAGCGCGCGGGTCTGCGCAGGGCGGCGCGCCCGGCCCGCCCGTCGCCAGCTGCAGCGCCACGGAACACTGCGCGCCCCAGCCGCCCACCGCACTCGCGTACGCTTCCGCCTTGTGGTGGAACACAACCGACAGCGATAGCACAGCGGAACGCTCCTCCAAACCTGCGAATCACACTAATATTATAAAGGCGAAAGTTTGTGTGTATGTTTGTTAGTCCTTCACGCAAAAACTACTACACAGATTTGACTGAAATTTGGTATGAAGGTAGATAATATCCACCGAGTTTTTGCTGCCTCTTCTCAGTAGAGAAGGCATTCTGAACCAGCGGTAGATGCATTTGACAAAAGTACTTGTAAAGCTTGTGCGAATGAGGCTAATAAGTAGTATTATAGTAACCTAAACTTATAAACATACTTATACCTTAAAATCGGTCCATTGACTTATCTTATTTTAAAGTTAAGAGATTTATTGGCCGACACATTGATCTTGTATTGTTCTTTGTAGTTTATCTAAATAAAAATGTTTCTATTCTAAAAGCAAACTAATGCTAGCGATCTGGTTACTCCCTGTATATAACAACCTGCAGAAAGCTGTTTGTAGGCGCGTTCGAGGCGATGCGCGAGTGCTGTTATTTGCGGTTCCGCGTAGTGTCTCTTGTCGGCAAGTCTACGCGCAGCGGCCGTCACGCGCGCTACACTCGGCCGTCCGCCGCCCGTACAAGCGGCTGCGAACCTGGTAAATATAAAATCTTTATTATTATGTGCAACTTTATGGAAAAACTAGCCGAATTGCTCTGGCTTCGCACAAGAGAGCCTAGAAGGCATATTTTTTTTAATTTATAGTCTACCGCTTGGCTGAAATCAGAACTGCTGGTAAGTCATGATGCAGCCTTAGATGAAGCGCGCGTGCTTGAAGATGCATATTCACTCTTGACTTGAAGATACCGATATTAAAATTGGAGGAGAGAACTAGGCAATTCGAATTCAAGACGAGGAGGCAATGTTTCCTATATTGTGTCCGTGGAAGTTTGACAAGGTATGGGTGCAGAGCCAATGTCTTTCAACAAGTTCAAAGTTTAAAACGCAAACTTATTGCAAAATAATTTATTGTGCTAACGTTATATAAAAAGGAATATTAAAATGATAAGAAAGCTTGGGAATGAGTTAATGGTAAAAAGAATATATGACTGAGTTAATTGCGACTTGTGGGCTCTTATACCAGGGCGCATTTGGAACCCTCGAAGCTTTAGTTTTAAGTTTACGAATTCTCAAGGAAACAGGGCGTGAATTTTAAGAAAAGGAAACGTTATTTCCTGTTGTAATCTACGATTACATAACATAACCCGAATGTTATTTTGCTCGCTATTCATGGAAATAAACCTCCACGTGACAAATTCGTAAACAAACGCCCCCTGACATTGGGTTGGAAAACTTTACCCATTTTCTTGAATAAACAGAGTAATATCTGGAACAACATGAAGGCGTCCGAGTGGGTTTTCAGGTTTTGTTATAAGGTTTTGTTGCATACAATTCGGGACTTGTATATAAGCTTTAAACCATTGGCAAACAACCATTGTCCAGAGTCTACCGACTCTTGCTGACGTCAGTCTAGAGGGTTTTTAATGGTTTTTAATAGAAAAGCTTTAAGCTATTGTTTACAGACACACTTAGAGTAGTTCTCAGCTTAGTGCAGTGAAATACTAAACCGTAAGTTAGCGCATACCGTTCTACTGAGATGGCTTGTGAGGTAGGACGCGTATTGATGAATGACAATTGACGTAAAATATAAGAATTTCAACGTCACTGTCACTTACCGCAGTCTGAATCATACGGACCCCACCTCACGTACCGTCTCAGTTAAGCGGTATACCTATAGTGAACTGAGGAACGAAGACGTTTCGATAGTTTTCGTATTGCATTTATGTCGTTTTGTGTTGGTTTTTGGGGTGTTTACAAGATGATACAAATCCTAATAATTAAAAACACGTCAGCCCTACCAAAACAAGTACTTCAATCCGAAGTTGCAACATGGCTGCTTGCGCAGGTCATATACTAAGGACACATAAGCCTGTGAGAGATATTTTTGTGCAATGCGCAGTCAGAAAACGCGTGTTCAAGATTGGACTACTTGTTTTGATATAACACCACGTCGATACAAGATGGCGGGCTCAAAACAGATGATGTGTTTGGCAAAGTGTGATTGTCAGATGAAGATGTGAATGGCATGTATGAACGTCCCCAACGCTAGCACTCTATCTAGTCGCGCCTAAAGAAGTTTAGCTTTTAAAATTTCTAGATTTGATGCACATACAAACAGCATTGCAGAATTCAATTAATAATATTATGTATTATTGCTACTTAACGACTTGAAAATTTCAACATGCTTATGTTTGAATTTAAAATTTCTTTGTGCTTCGTTTTATAAGTCTCGAACGGATGTGTTATATAACCAAAACAGTTTATTTTATTTCATATTACATAGTTATAATGCCTGGCATGTGTTGCAATGACTCTTTGGACGAACGACTCACGCATCACGTGTTGATGGTTCTTAAGTATGGGTTGCCTGAAAGAGATCACTACAGTGATAAGATTGGCCTTTGTTTTTAAGTCCAACTTGTTTTTTAATCCTTGTCATGTATTAAGCAATAAAGTTGTTTAAATGAATAAATTGGTACTACGCAAGTCCCAACAGCAACTGTAAATAGTTCCATCGCAATCGGACTAATGGTATAGTACCACATAAGGGACAAACAAACAAAAAAATATATCATCCGCTTGTAGGAAACAATGTTTTATATTAAATTTTCAATCAATAAAACATTGCCAGCCAGTGTATGAAGAAGTAATTAAAAATTAGTAAAAGGAAATCCCTTTAGCAACAGTAAAGATTTAATTGACTCTGCATTAACTAAAAAAAATGTATACCTTGTCAGTTTCTTAATAATCTGGATTTCACTACTGCAACTACATCCAGTTCCTTTTATAATCGAAACCACTTATATTTTACTGATCTAATATCTGATAACTAGTCAGTATTTATAAATACCATTCTTGGCTAAACAAGGCGTTTCTTTAATATATCAACTTATGCAAAGAGCCAGTTAGGGTCAGACCTTCATTATTTAATATACTAATTGTTTAATAACAATGTTGCTAAGTAACTTATTGACAGATTACAAACAGATTGATTAATTTTAGTCGTTAATATATATGGTATATGATGGCAGACAAGAAATGAAAAAGAAAACATTACATATACATTCGAACATACATATCGCGTATTTGTGTGTGAGTGTATGTGTGTGTGTCTTTCAGGTAATACAAAGAAAATAAATTTGTATTTACCGAGCATGCTCTTCCTGAAGGCGTTTGGCTGCGGCGCATGATCGGCCGATCTCTACGTAAGTCGCGAGGAATGCCGTGCGATGATTCACTATCCATTCCAGCATCTAGATGAAAATACCTATTAGTAATCTTAATCATAAAGAGGATTTTGGAGCTGGTGTAAAGGTGCGTACTGACTAGGAGCTCTCTTGTAATGTAACAGCTCGGATTTGAGCGTTACATTGATAACTACGCCAAGCCGAGCTTTAGATTGCGCAGTTTGTTATCAAATCCATACATCTTTGAACATTTCTGTGGTGAATGAACGTTACAAAAGCGTGTTCCTCCGGTCAGTATGCACGTTTATAAAGATACATTTTTGCAAATTTATTTCTAGTAGCTCTATGTTCTCTCTTTCGTAATAAGATTAAAAAGTCCACGAAATAAATTTTTACAAGAAAGTAACACCCGTATTCAGACCGTTACTATGAGAGGTCTTATAGTGCGCTCGAAAGCACATTGTCCGTTCCACCAATCAGATGACTGTATCACGTCAATTTACAATGATCTGATTGGTGGAACCTACACTATGCGTTCGAGCTTACTGTGAGACCTCATAGTAACGTTTGTGAATACGGCCGTAAGAGTGAGAGAGTTCCGTGAAAGCTGTTGAAATTTCACTGTTACTGTACCATTTTAGTCGAACTCAGTTCGGACTAAATAGCACAGTGTTAGGTCGTTTTGCTTGGAAATGAATTTAGATTTGTATTCAGTAGACCAAAAACCTCCAGATTAAAGAAAAAAAAATTGGTTGTCTGTAAAGTCGGTTTACTGACGATAGTTGAACGTGACAACAAAGGCCGATTGTGCTTCTTTGTCGCTCGTTCCGCGCTCTCGCTTGCACTTCAAGCCTTACATGGAACGCCTCAGAGCGAGGTAACGCCGCATAAGTCATGTTTTTTTGTGCGTGCAGCCGGCTCTATCGAATTATAAGACGTTGTCACGTCAAAAGTATTTTAATCAGAATTGTACACTGTTGTGTTCACCAGCTCCTCACTTTAAATATCGATACCTAAACGTTACTTCACTAATGTACGTGCCTGTTGCATCCAAAATATTTAAAAAGAAAAATTAAATTCAATGCATTCACACTTGATACCTTTTCGCAATCCTGTTCAAATAGCCTGAGTTGAAAGCACTGGTCGAGTTGCATCTTCTTGTGTTGCCACAGTTTATGGGCGTGGGCGTGCGCCGAACGGACGGCCGAGAGTTGCGCTCGCAAGGCGGCGGGCGAACCGCAGTGGAACGCGGCTTCCGTAGCCGCGCCGCCGCTTGCCTCCGCGCATGCCGCTGCGGCGGATTCCAGCCGTTGAACTACGCGTTCGCCTGAGAAATATCGATAAATCTTAGAACCTAGCATGGCACTAGCATGTTTAGGTTGGGTATTAGGTTCCGATAACACCTGTAAGTTTTGCTTACGTGATTAACTTACGATTTTACTAATATACTATACGTAAATTTACATTCGTTAGTTTGTTGTAAATCAATTACGCAAGCATCCTTACGTGAGTGAAACTTACAGGTGTAATCGCGGCTTTACAGTTGTGGGATTACAGCAATATTTAAAATATTTGATCGTTTTCTATACTAATATTATAAAGAGGATAGATTTGCTTGTAATTGATGAACTCTTAACCGATTTTAATAATTTTTTCACTCTTACAAAGCTGTTTTATTCAGAAGTAATAACTATTTGCATGCACAAAATCACATCGACGTGTTTGCTCTATTGAGGCGGGATTAAAGAACGAACCAAACAAACACACATAATATTTAATGGAATACAGAATACCTGTTACTTTCGGTTTTTTTCAACATGGATTTTTTTTATTGTCAGTAGCTGTCTGTCAGAGCCTAAATACTTCCGAAATACTGACTTGAAAGTTATACGAATAGCTAGTTTTTTCTCGCGTGTATCCAAGTCAATAACAAACAAACAATAAAAATTCTTTACAATCAAATTGAAAAAAAAAAAAACACTTCCGAAACGCATGAATTGTTTTTAGTTTTCACTTAGTTTGCTTTGAACACCACGCCACTTCTTATTATTATTTATGAATGTTCTAATATTATATTAAAAAAAACGTACGGCCAGAATCGGAAACCCGCAAACAATCAAAGCACATGTCGACTCGCCAACATCCTTCAATGTGTTATGATTATGAAACAATCGTGTGCAACATTGCACTGAAACTTGAACACTCAACAAACAGAGACTACATTATACACAATAATTATTCACGCAATCGACGCGCATACACTATTTTAAAGAAGAGCTAAATTTGACTGAGCATATTAAAGATATATAAACATAGAACTTGCACTTAATGCGAGGCACTTCTGCCTTCGCTCCAGTCCATTCTTTTTACCATTCTACCGGTTGCAAGTCACTCAGGCGTAAGGAGTCACGATACAATACTTTGTAAATTTTTGACATACAATTTAATACAGCCTTTTTTAATTTTTTTTAATGAACATCGCGTGGCTTTCTATGCAAAGGAAATCATATTTTATATCAGTTAATAGAGGCGAGGTTAATTTTTATGGCATGACATTGCGAAACTGTTTTGCTAAGTAAGATTTAAAACGTAATTAATTAAAATTGCGATGTCTCGGAGCGTTTCACGGTTGCTTTAATACCGCTCTTAACATTTACATTGGAGTAATATGTAAATGTAATATTATGACTGGACGCCCATCGGCTACTTTCGCCTGGCCGATCGCTTCTGTTCAGCATCTGAGCGTCTGGTTTCGAGCAGCTTAGGTTTTCATCAAGTATAATAGAAGTATTTTGAGTATCTTCAGGCATTATGCATCAGATATACATACATTACATTACCTATTATCTGACACGGCCCTGCTGAAAATCCTTACTTGATGGTCTATGGTAAAGAGAAAACAAACATGCAAAATGTCAAGTTTAGAAAGCCAACGGTTTGAGCTGTACTTTGATATGTCAGTCAGTCAATTCATCCTTTTACTAGGTTATAATCGTGACTTCGTCGCCTAGACTACACAAATTTCAAACCCATGCTTTACCCCTTCAGGGATTGAATTTTCAAAAGTCCGTTCTTAGCGGATATCACAATAGCTATCTTAATGCCAAATTTCAGCCAGATTAATCTAGTAGTTTGAGCTGTGTGTTGATAGATCAATCAGTCAGTCAATTTTCATTATCAAAAGAGACGTTCCGTCTAATTTACTGATTGAATCAGTGCCCAGCCAAATCTTTAGGTTTAGAAAGCGGTGCACAGTGGTGCTCTTTGTAATGTACATTAACTAGAAATAAGACTGAATTTGTCGGAATTCCCACGGGATACGGAATAAAGAGAATTTATATTTTGACTGAGAAAACCGCGAGCGGTCACTAGGGTCTAAGTAGAGAGTAAAAGTAAGCACTCAGGCGACAGTAGGAAAGAGATATCTGTGATATGTAAATGGGTTTCTTACCCTGAGCTTCTAGTTCATCCACTGGTACTTTGGCAAGCCGCTTATTTATATCCGCATGCGCGTCTATAGCCCTTCTCGCGCCTGTTACGTCATCGGCAAAGTCCGCCCGAGCCACGTCCTCTTGTAAGTCGTCCAATCGGTCCAGTAACTCTCCTGCTTGCCACATCAACTCTTCTAGGGCCTACAATAGTGATAAAAATAAGATTTCATAGTATGAACACATTTTAACAGTTTACTTTACGGATTAAAGTTCCTAAAAATAATAATAAATAATTAATCATAACTTTTTTTGAATCCAAAATTAGATAATACCCACAATTTTATCTGTGTGGATTTTATCTTTGAAAAATCCCATAAGAATGTCAAATGTCTATGTCCGTCCCTCAGATGCAACCTTTGTGCAAATCAGTTAAACAGATAGGCTGTGTAAAGCGAGCAGACAGAGACACTTTCGCATTTACAATATTAGTATGGATTATAACAGTCATATAACTATTTATATAAATCGTTGTAATATCCCCTTTGCATGTTTCTAAGATTTATATATTATGATAATAAATCTTATCCTATTATTTTGAAATTACACTAAAACTACAATACACTACTTTAAAAATTAGACTAACCAATCGCAGATCTATCCATTGTGCATGATCATATTGTAAGGTGCCATCTAAATCTGGTGTCAGCTGAGAACTATCTATCACTTTGGGAAGTGCTTCTAAGCTGATCATGGTAGTCTGAAATAATACACATTAATTTAATAATAAATAATAAAATTGTTGTGTAGACTTGTCTAAAATTTTAGTAAGTATTTTATTTCTGTTTTTCAGCAAACAGTCTTGCTACATTTTTGTGCGATTGTGGGTATAGATTTGTATTTCTAGAGATAGGTATCTGTCCATAGATGAAGTTTCCTATTTGGAAACACATCCGAAAGACTAATGCGTAATTAATACTGATTATTATTAGTTCATGAACACATTTTTTTTGTGATGTCCCAAATTCACGGTTTCCGGATTTCATCCTTTACTTGTGCTATAAGACCTACCTATCTGCTAAATTTCATGATTCTAGGTCATCGGGAAGTACCCTCTGGTTTTCTTGACAGACAGACGAACGGACAGACAGGCAGACACAGACAGAAAGTCATAAAACCAGCACAGTGATCTTATGAGGATTCCTTTTTTCTTTTTGATATATGGAACTCTAACAATATACTACAGATTATTATAAAGTAGTTTTATATACCTCAAACTTATATTTATGTGCTCCTATCGTTGTGCGCTGCTTCTGCCAGAAATTATCAGGCTTCACTACAAGTGCCTGATGGACGGATGAAGAGAAGTGCTCTTGCAATACTTTTAATATAGGTTTTATTGCTGCCCATGCTGAACCTCTCATATCAATTAAAATTATAAAGCCATGGGATCTGACAGTATCACTAAAAATAAAATATAATATTGAATTTCATAATTTTCTATATTTCCATTAGTTTTGGTTACATATATAAAACAATAATAAACGCAAAAAATATAACTATTGTAATTGATTGAATTTATGGTACTTTTGCTACAACTGTGCATTTAGTCAATCATGAGAGTGTTCGTCAGATCATCACATTATCTAACTTTGGTGCTAGGCCAACTTGATTGCGGTAGAATGACAGCTACAATGTCACAATCGCAATCTTCTGATTGGTTGACGCTTGCTCACTATTGGCTACAATGCATTGTTGCAACAATAGCATAAATTTAGCCAATAACAACAATTGCAATTGTAATAATGATTGATGCAGATTCGTTCGGCATTGAACTGGAAATGCCCGGGGCCGGATGGGTTGCACAACTTCTGGCTAAAATGGTTCCAGTGCACATTCTGTCGTAACAACACAATTCCAGAACTCCATTGACTCTGGATCGTTACCGACACTCATGAAAACTGGTGTCACGTTCTTGGTACAAAAAACTATCGCCCTATAACCTGCTTACCGACCATCTATAAGCTACTAACATCTATTCTAACCACAAAAATAACTATGCATGTTGTGAAAAATAATGTTGTTTCTGTTATTTTATTTCTCTTTTGTTTCTGTTATTTATTGATTTTGTTGTTGCTGTTATTTTATTTTTTGTTCTTTCTGTGTTTCTGTTATTTTTTCTGGTGTTTTTGTTATTTTATTGTTTGTTGTTTTTGTTATTGCTGTTATTTTTGAACATTTTTTAAAAATAGGGTAAAATGTGCAAAATAAATAAATGAGAGTAAAAAAAATTGATGCAGATTTAACGGAATCAATCTTCAGCTAATTTATAGTCCAGATGTGACTTATTATTAATCAACTTATTCCTTTAATGTACAAATATGTTAGTGATTAAGGGTTTATTAATAGGACCTGACTGCGGATTTTGATAATTAATACGGCAAATGTACCAAAAGGGAAACATCTGAAAAGAGTTAGCTTTGCAACACTGGCCGAAGAGTATTTTCTTACCTAGGTATGCTAATTAAGTAATGAAGCAAGCGGCGATAGTCATCTGGCGTGACGCGATCACGTCTTGAGTTTGCGGGGAACCATATTATAGGCCCGCCGCGACGGTCTCGGCCACCAGTGAGCGAAGCTACCCTCTCTTGTAGGAGGGGCAAAACGTCCAGTGCACGCGCTCCCACCTCCATAACTGGCCCTCTTCTCAGAGGCTTTGCGATGAGCCTGATGCAGGAAACAAAAACTTGTTGTACTTAAAATTGTTGAGCTGTTATATCCTTGGAGTGTCTATTTAGTCTCAAATTTGAAAAAGAAAGAGTTGTATACATCATTTCGGTCCATATCTTTACTAAGAGAACAAGCTAATAGGGAGTTGCAGATAATGGGCACAGACCAAGTTCACCAATGTGAACTTGTCTACAATTGACTAAAAAGTCAATCTTAACTGTCTCTTGTGTGGTATGGATGTTGTCTTTTGGTGCTCCTTACTTTTCAGTTTTTGAGTTTACTTGACCTGCCTACTGATTTGCTAACTCAGTGTCTAACACTGAATGATTGCCATCGAGCTCAATTTTTATCTCATTGACAGTTTTTTATGAAAAATTACTTTAATATGACTTAATAAAGCAGCAATATAGAACAACCAAAGTCAAATAAGCATGGTGGCTATCATTTAGTATACACTGAGTTGAGTGAGTGGTCATTTGACTGTATTCTTGACTCAGTGAACAAAGTATAGTCAGATATTCTCAGACAAAAAAGTGAGTGTAAGGCTATTTGTATACATATATTTATGAGAAATATTTATTGTTTAGTTCAATCTCTTTTCTTTGCAATTTCAAATCTAAAAGAATGAATATATGAGACAACTAATCTAACAATGGTTAAAAATAAACTCATTACAAGTTTGTCATTCATGTTTTTATTTTTATGCATTTATACATTGTTCATCCAATTGAGTTGAAACTTTGTACAATTATTGTTGTTACTTGTGTGTAGGTTTCTGATATAGTACTATATAGAAGTCATATTTTAACACATGCCAGGCATTAGCTAGTCCACCATAAAAATCAGAATATATTTAAGTACTTAGTTAACACTTAACAAAAGACAATAAGTTTCAACATATTGAAATACTTAAATAAGTATATTACAAAAACCGTTGATCAAAAATAAGTTTATACAGCATTAGTATTAAATAATGCACCAATATAATTTTAACAAAATATTTTTTACGAAAGATATGAACAACTGATACTTACTAAATATCTGCTTACAATTATAGGTAACAATATGCAACACTTTCCTAAACTTATACAACACATAATAATTATATATACATATATACTTAAACAAAAATGCTGATCAGCATGCAAGCAGTAAAAAAATAACAAAAAAAAAAACAATGAATGCACCTTTATATGCTTTTCAGAACATTGAATGGAAATTATGTTCGTTTCTTTACAAAGCGAAAGACCAACGCCAAGTAAAGAGCAGGGGAGTAAGCACTGCCGACATCCTATTGTGTTTACGTAAATCATCGGTCAGCATTGATGAAACGAAACAGCACATATTACGAGCGAGTTAATGAATAAAAATTTTACTTGTACAGTTACACAAGATATTTTAATTAAAATAATCGCCTCGGCGGCGATGACAAATTGTTGTAGATATATTTATACTACATGTCACAACAAATAACCTCGACGAGCCATCAATTTGAACTAACCGTGGTGACTCAAAGATGCCAATTCAGTCAGGAATAAAAGGTTCGGCACACATTATTGTCACAGTTATAATTTTCACTAAAACATTTAAAAAATAAACACATTGACGTTAAAATTTATTAAAAACCATTTAACCATTTATTTCGTATTCAGCTGAAGATATTAAACACACAGACTGCTCATTACCATTCTAATCACAGACTAACAACATATAATTTTAATGTCACTATCTCAACCACAGATTTAACGGATTTAACCGTCACTGTACCTCCTAAGATGTCGCTACACTATTCGGACATGACTATAAAGCATGACTCGGACGGATAGGACGATCGTAATGAGTGTGATGATCGATGGTGTAACCAGATATAAATTACTAGCTAACGTCCGTGACTTCGTTCGTGTGGATCAAGGTTTTTCAAAATCGCATAAGAACTTTTTGATTTTCCGGAATAAGAAAGTAGCCTGTGTTACTCTCCATCCTTTCAACGAAGTCGTAGGCATCAGCTAGTAATTGATAAGTTCTCTAATTTTTCAAATTTTTGTTGATTACGATGCCCTCTGCTAGTCAGAGGGGCATGCAGAGAAACCTCCCTCCCTGCCAGTTCATTAGCCAATTTATCAGTTTAACCGATTCCGACAAAATTTGCTACAGAGTTAGCTATATCCCGGGAATGGACATAGGCTACTTTTTATCCCGGAAAATCAAAGAGTTCCCACGGGATTCCTAATGACCCATCCGCTCAACCGATTTGTATGTTTGGTACCGAGGTAGCTTGCATCCATGTTATTGGCATATACAACTTTTGACCCCGAAAAAACAAACGGTCCCCACGGGATCTTCAAAAATTTACATCCAAGCGGACGAAGTTGCAGTCATCCTCTACTATGAAATGTATTGTAAATTTTTCAGGTACTTCTGGAATCAATTAACTCCACAAAATAGACCAATCAAATACGTTAATTACCCTCAAATGTAAGTACGTTAAAAACCCCCGCTGTTCCATAAGTAAATCTTATCATGGATGCCCTTGTACAGTAGAAATAGATAAGAAGAATACACGGAAACCTAAATTTGGATGTTTCTTGTCGGGTTGGGTTGGAGTTTGAGTTGGAATGTGTGAAGCTTGCTAATGTCTATAGATAGAGGCTGTATGCAAATATGTCGAATGATGTCGACTTTATCAGCTGTCATCCTAGGATATCCTGTCTCTGTCTGTGGTTTTCGTTATTGATTTTTTGACGTTACAATTATGAAAACTACAAAAATTGTCGGTTTTTAGTTTTCTTTGACTGCAGATGAGTTGATTTTTAAATACCTACAGTGTAAATGATTATAGAAAAATAAAAAACACCATGTGCTTGATGAGGTTTAAGGTATGTAAGTTATTCGATCATTTTTAGTCTTCAATTTATAAAAACAAATGTTAAAAACGATGCAGTTGTTTATTAACTTTTTATAATTGAGCTGTAGAGCAAGACTCAGTAGGCTTACATGAATTTAATAAAATAAAACAGAAGCTGTTGCGACTGGTAATATACTCCCCATGCGTGTGCAACAGTTATTGATTACTTATTGATTTATTAGTGTTAGGACAATGAACTCTTAAAACATTTTGTGATTCGATCATGTAAGTTCTTAGATTTACTAGAAATACTAGTATTTGTCAGGGCTTCATTGCTTGTTTAAATACCTAGACGACTAATTGTACCTTTGACTGTATAATTGTTTTAATTTGCCTAAGCGAAAGTTTAGAAATACTTATTGAAAAGTGCGAATTCTTTTGAGCAGTGTGTTTGTTTTTAAACTTCAAGTTGCAGCTCAACCGTTTATTTTCAGGGATAAATCGTCAAAAAAGAATATTGTCAAGATGGATGAAAAAATAGATACTCCAGAGTTAAAATGCATGGATGTTGTAAACTATCGAAAATATTTTCGGACTCTTTGTTGGGGTGAATACAGGTAATTAAGTTAATGGTTAAAACTTAGATTCCTTTGGCATGAGGGAGGTGAGGGCAAGAGAGCAAGCTGCTCCCTCCCTCTGACACCACTCCCTTTACATGATCACATCATGACAAAACCGTAAATAATATTGTAGTATTCCCAGTCAGAGATGTTTTGTTTTCCTTGAATGAACTTGTGTCATGTTACAAGCTATCTCTGTTGTAAAGTTTGTTGAATAGCTATTGCATAAAGAAGTAACTAATCTTATTCTTTTCAGAGGAATTGATAGAATTCCAAAAAAAGTACTAAAGTCGAAAGATAAACTGAAAAAATGGAGGGCACCTAACCCTCTTGCAACTTGTTTTGCCCCATCCCTATTAGGGAATCCGTCACACTTTGCTGCCTTTGCTACCGTCCGTAGAACTATTTTAGCTCGAAGCCGTGAACTTCAGGCTGCAGTATTTGATCTATCTGATGATAGTGAAGGCGACAATTTGATGCAACAAGTAACTGTAACTAATTTACCAAAGGTAATTATTTTCTTTTGTTATTCTTACTGATAACAATGATATATATATATTGCTCTATAAGTACATATACAATGAACGAATATGTTTAGCTACAAGATTATTCTGTAAGCAATAAGGGCACCTTTGCATGTAGTTTGAAGTTATTTATAATTTATGAATGTCTCTATCTTGTGTGCAATAAAGTATTTATCTATCTATCTGAATGATAAACGGGTTGGTTCAAATTACAGATTACATGCATTGGACTGCGCACAGTTTTTGCTCTTATATCTGAGGCAAGGTTTTCAGATGCCCAGTTCTGTGAACAATCACTTAAAGCCTTATTAGATGTTCTACAAGGGCATGCGCCTGAAGACCTGGGTCATGAACCTAGTGAGGTATCTATATTCACATATTATTTTCAACACCTGTCTTCTGTAATTATATAGAGGGGACACTACAATGTTGATCAGGTAGTTGATTGCTGTAGTTTTTTTTAAAGCTAGAGAGACAATGGCAACTATCTCTGGTTGGCCGACTCTCTCTTGCTATTGGCTAAAATGCTTTGTTGCAGCAAAAAATACATAAATGCAGCCAGTCATAATAATTGAGATGGTAGCAATAGCTCATGTAACTTTCCATAATTGACTAGTTAGTGTCTAATATCCGCAAATTGTTTTCTTGCACAGATTATGTCAAACTTACACATCATGCTAGTGGAGATATCTGGCGGTACCGGGCCTACAGGACGGCTGGAAACGCCCTCAGCGCTTACAGCGCTTAGCAGTTCCTGTCTGATAGCATTAGCAGTTGCCCGTGGGGAAGCTGAACTAGTGCTTGGTGCTGTAACATCACTTATTATGGCCCCACCCTCACTGACTGAACAAAATATACAGGTATAATTATATGCATATTTATGGTTAAGGATAAGTCATAACTTATTAGGAAGATGTAGAAGCTAGTGTTGGCTGGACTGGTGGTGTGAAGAAAAACATGAGAATATTTAAGCTGAAGAAAGTTGATGCCTAAATTTGGAGAAGTTTGCTTGACCAAGCCCATGCTCACTCAAGGCTGAGCAAGGTCTAATAGTTTTTTTTTAATAAAAATAGTGAGCAAATGAGCAGGCGGGTCACCTGGTGTTAAGTGATTACCGCGGCCCATGAACATTTCCAGTACCAGAGAAACCACCAATGCTTTGCCGCCCTCTCAGGAATTTGTTAGTCCGCCTCTTAATAACCCCATGCTGTAAATTATGGAGTCCTGAAATAACGGACACTCCTGCTTTGCTCCCTTTGCTTACCCTGACTATTGTATTTATTTTTAAGTTTCTGTTAAATGTCGAAAACTTTGTTCTAGATACCAACAAATTTAACCATTTTGCAACGAAGCGTACAGTCCGTGATTCTGGGCTCACCGTCTCGCAACTTGTGGCTAAACTATGGAGTGCCCCATAAGTCTCTCATAACAAGTTTCCCTGTCGACTTGCCTTCACAGTTAACAATTGGCTCAGGGGAACTCGTAGTGCGAGCTCTGGTGTCTGATGGTTGCTTTTTATACGTATATACCTCTAAAGGTCTGTTGAAAATTGGTTCTGGTTATGGTAGTTCCATAAGACAACATGTCTACCTGTACAACCCGGACTTTTTTGCTAGCGACCGCCACGGTTGGCTGGGCTATTGCCGAGTGAGTACATTTTTTTTAAATAATAATAATTACTGAAATGTTAATAAATTAACATGAGGCCATCAGCAAAGATCTTTCGTAGATCTTATAGTTTGCAACCATTTTTTTTGGTTTTTTTTTTTCAATTTTTATTTTTAAAGAAAACATACAAAAAATACCAAAAGTACATATTATTATAAAATAAGTAAAACAACAAAAAACTCTAATTAAAGATTGATACTTCAAGTATGCTGGTTTTCACTTAATTTATAGCAATACGAATATAATAAACAATAAAATTTCACGATTAAATATTTGAAATGAATTATGTACAAAATACAACAAAAAAATAATGTTTTTGTTTTTTTTTTTTTTCAGAATAAATTATATGTAAGAATTGGAAGGAAAAAGAGTGAAGTACTCGAAGTTGATAAAGACACTTTGGAAGTGAAGAGTGTGTTGCATTTGGACACTGGCCATCCTGGACCTTCGGAACCCAAGTCCGCCATCTTCACTGATAGCAATCAGCTTGGATCTATCACGCTATCAAACTATGTGAGTTTAACTGTGTACGTTTTTATAATAGCAGACGGCAGACAAGAGTTGTCTTTCAACAAGTTCAAAGATTTTATAATGTAATCCATTGAAAATCCTAATAAGTACATAGTGAAGGATTATTTAAATGATATGAAAGCTAAGGAAATGAGATGCTTGACAGCTTTGATAGTTCCAATAAGTTTAAGTGATTTGTGAAATGGTGATGATAAAAAAAAATACCTGGCTGAGTTGTGGGCTCTTCTCAGACCTGGGTGCGTTAGGAACCTTTAGTAAACTTTTAGATTTAAGTTTATGTAATTAATTAACACCATTACATCCAGTGTAATGTCCAGTCCAGTCTACCTTGACTAAATGCTTCTATTTTTGAGTAATACATATACTGTAAGTAGAAATACCATAATATTATCACTATGGTTAATTATTATTACTACAACAGATTGACGAAACTCTTTACAGGGTTTATCGATTTCACAGGCTATTTTAGAGATAAAACAGTCGTAATTGCAAACTTTAGAGGCGGATGGATATTATAATAAAAATTACAAGCATGCATTGCAATGTGACTTATTGACTACAATTTGAGTCACAAACCTTCTTGCAAGTGCCAACAACAATTTTACCCCTTTAGGGGTTAAATTTTCAAAAATTATTTTTTAGCAGATTTCTACCTCATAATAGATAGCATGCCAAATTGCTCGAATTCATCCAATAATTTACTTAAAAAAAATTACCATACATACAGGACAATCTCATCATAAAAATGTATGACGTGGAGACGAGCGGAGTGGAAAGGACGCAAGGCGCTCGGCACACGTTGACCGCACGTCGAGAGTTCCACGTGCATTTACTTCGGCGCCGGACTTTGGTCCTCGGAAGACCGCCATTTGACGACGGTCTGTCAAGGCGAATGGTGGACCTCGATGCCCCTGTGGCAATGCAGCTTGATGACAACGATGATGATCCACTGGTGGGCATAAGCTCTGGGCAAGATTTTGGACTTTTGACCACATCGTCAGGGAAGGTATGTGAAATTTTATATATATATATAAATAAAAGTATAATATTTTTATATACATAAAAGTATTTAAATCTTGCAATTTTATAATGTTTTGTTGGATTTGAGTCTGCCCAATTTTTTTCTAAGTAATCGTTTTTCAGGTCTACTACACTGGCAAAGGTACCACTCTGGGCTACAAGGTGCCTTCGCCTCATACCGGTCGCTGGACTCTAATAAAAGAGACTCTATTCAACAAGAACGAAGCGCCGAATATTAAGAAGAGCAAAGTTGTGCAGGTATTATTGACCTGTTGATTTCCTTTTTTAATTACATTATCCTCTGAAATTGTGTTTTTGCGAATTATATTCTCAAACGGGTGCCCATTCACAGTGATCATAAAAATAATTTTTTTTTTCTGGTATAAGTGATACTTTTAGCTGCATTAATTTCGCCGGAGCTGTTTGCTGTTTGCTTAGAACAGCAATATCATTGTTCATATCCAAAGTTCAGCTTTTCTGAGAATGATTCCGGAATCAAGACTTTAATTTCTTTAGGTAATTTTATAACTACGAGTCTGATGCAGTTTTTTTTCTCTTGTTTTATGGTTTTTCTCAGTGCCTCTAACTACTCTACTATTAAAAACCTCGCCTGCGGCTCAGTCGTAGTAACTCACACTCATGTGTTAATTACCCCTATTATCCAACCGTTTCATAAACTTCTATATTATTAGTGTTTGTTTAATTGTAAAAAAATCATCCTAGGTCTATAAACTATCTAGGAATCCTAGTCTATCTAGGAATGTTGAACGAATGGTTTGTTGAAGGTGGCGTTAGGGCATGAAGGTGTCCACGCTATCCTCGTGTTGGACAATGGTTCGGCACTATTCACAGGCATCGCGAGACGCGGGGAAGACGGGGATGCCATAAAGCACAGACGGACACCAAAGCCTACGCGACCGAAAAAAATTCTTAGGGTAAATATAGTCAAATGGCACCCTTAATGATATAGTAATCGAATTCAAGAAAATAGTTTTTGACAAATCGCAGAAAACGTTTTGCAATGGGGATCCACAGGCAAAACTATCTCTGGAAGCGCCACTAGAGCTCCGGCCAATGCAAGCTGTCATAGTTTCATAGCAGGTTTCAAACGAGGAGGTTTAACATGGCAATTTTTTTTAAATTACGAGGTGTGTTCAAAAAGTACCCGGAATTTTCGTTTTTTTCAAAAAAATATTTATTTATTCGTCTACATCAATATGGTCCCCTTCAAATTAGTCCCCCCCAGATATAATACACTTATGCAAGCGTTTTTTCCAATCTTCGAAGCACTCTTGATATTCACTTTTTGGTATGTCCTTGATCACTCTCAGCGATTCGGCCTTTATTTCTTCAATCGAGGAAAAACGCCGTTCTTTCATGGGTCTCTTCAACTTTGGGAACAGGAAAAATTCACACGGAGCCATATCTGGTGAATATGGAGGTTGTTTTTGGCCAAAAAATTACGAACATGCAACGACGAGTGAGAACGACGAGTGAGTTTTGGAATGAATTTTGCTGCCACTCGTTTCATGCCCAAAACATTTGAAAAAAATGTTATGATATGAGCCAATTGATATGCCAACTTCATCAGCAACTTCTCTAATTGTGATTCGGCGTTCATTCATAACCATTTTTTCCACTTTTTTTCACATTTTCATCGATTTTATTGACGTGCTGGGTCGACCGGAGCGTTCGTCATCTTCAACGTCTTCGCAGTAATCTTGGAAACGCTTATACCACTCGTAAACACTTGTTTTTTTCATAGCAGACTCACCATAGGCTTTTTGTAACAGTTCACACACTTTGTTACACTTCATTTCATTTTATACGCAAAATTTAATACAAATTCTTCGACTCTTCCATTGTTTAAACAAGCAAAAATCGCCGAACTCATAAAAACACGTCGGACCTTAGCGACTACCACAGACAAAGTAAACAGTAAATATAGCTGAAAATTTTATCATACTTTAGGGGCATGAATAACAACACAATACAAAAATAATTTTGACAATCGGTCTCTCCAGACCCGCGAAATTTAAAAATTCCGGGTACTTTTTGAACACACCTCGTATGTGTTTGACAGTTCAGTATAGCTGGTTCCACTTATTATACTATACGGCTAGTCCGCTGAATTGGATAATAATGGATGCATTGGCAGTATGGACCCCCATTAGGACGCGACTGTTTATTTGAACATAAATGTCCTAAGATGTTACTTGTAAAGAGTGCGTAAAACAAGTAGTCCAGTGAGAATACCATGCGTGTGACTGCGTTTAATTGTAGAGCAGATCTTACCTACGCTTCTGCTTTATGATCCGAGCGAGAGACTTACAGTCCGATCCCTCCAGTGGTTTCTTCTGTGTGGCCTGTGTTGATATATCAGTCAGTCAGTCACCTCTTCCTTTCCTTGGTGACGAAATATTTTTTTACTTTTATCAATAACTGACTGGTCTGTTAATTAAGGCTTCTGTAACTTGTAGGCGGAAAAACACCACGTCATATACGCGGCATGTAACTACGGATCGACTGCTCTGGTGACTCGTTCGGGCGAGTTACTCATGTTCGGAAAAGACACGCAGCATTGTGACGAGAACGGGCTCGTAACTGATTTGCGAGACGTGAGAGTTATTCAGGTAAATATGGCTTTAATTTTTTTTTGACTAAAGTTAACCAAGGACTAAAATAAACATAAACACCACACCATTGTCTATGTTGACTGACTATATAAATAGGCTATGTTGACTGAGTATATAAAAAGTTGTATAGGGCACTGTATATTTTTCAAATGACTCCCACATAATATTACGTTGATATATATCTCACAAACTCTAGTGAAGTTAACCATATAGTCCAGATATATTTAACATTTCACTCTATACAAAGAAACAGGGGCTTATGAATGTATTTTTCATAGGTGGCGTTAGGAAAAGCCCATGCAGTAGCGCTCACAAACTTTGGTGAAGTGTACACGTTTGGCATTAACAACAAAGGACAATGTGGCAGAGAATTTGGCTACACAAGAGAAAGTGAGTATTGTAATGTTAGATCAATCGTGTTTTATATCTATCGAAATGTTATATAAGATAAGTTGTATAATAAGTTTGTTTTTAGGAAGTAATGCCTAGAACTACTGAACCGATTTTGAAAATACGTTCACCATTAGAAAACTATCTAGTTATTCTTTTCACAATGTTCCCGGGAGAAAAGAACGGCATTGCTTTAAAATCGAATTAGTATATTGCCGTCGATTGTGATGTTTTACTCTAAACTAAAAGAGCATCTGCATATTTTTCGTAGTGTGCTTTACAAATTTAAACAATAGGCTCACGACTGGCGCCTAGACTCACGAGGTTTGACAGTTCTAAATCAAATTAGGTTTGTATGTCCTCTGCTTTTTCCAATGGTAAGAAACAGATGTTAACACTATAAAATTTAGTTGCGCTCAGAGTCTACCAATATTGGATGCCTGTGGCATGATATGTTTTGGTTTGCAGAGCCCTACAGAAGTACAAGCGCAAGTAGTGGCAAAGAAGAAGCACGTCTTTGCGTCGGCGTACACTCGTGGAGTATGGAGTATTGTAGAGTATGCGTACTGTGCCGAGAATGTACAGGTTTTGCGAGCGCTTGCAGTTACGCTGCATCACCGAACCGATTGCCTGGAGAGTGAGTGATTAGATTTTTTGAAATTAATTAGCGCTAATTTCATTTAATTCTTAATTAGGTTGTCCGTATTCATTTATTGCTATAGTAATAAAACCGCATCTGCATCCTTCTGTATTTTGTATTGTTTTCCTGTCTGATTACCCTAAAGGATTTATCACTACATAGGATAAAACAAAGTCGTATAGCTGTCTGTCAATCAAGTCGAGTCAAGCTGACATGGAGCGCACAGGTTAAACTAAAATAAAAAACTGTAAACAAAAGTACGCAGCACCGAATAACAACGTCCGCACCGCAAGGGAGACAGTTAAGATTGACATTTTGATCGCAACGTGAAAGTGCTTCATGTCATTATCTACGTCCAATGACGTGGGGTTATTTACATCCCTATTAGCTCGACTCCAAGAGCGATAGTACAAAATTAACGATGAGTATTATTTTTGACCGATAATTTCTGGTAAGAGCCTCGATAGCTCAGCGGTTGAGGAGCGGACTGAATTCTGCGGTCGGCGGTTCAAAACCCACCCGTTGCACTATTGTCGCACCCACTCCTGGCACAAGCTTTACGCTTAATTGGAGGGGAAAGGGGAGTATTCACGATTAGCATGGCTAATATTCTTTAAAAAAAAATATATAGCAGGTTTAAGCTTGTATTATAGGATTGTGTACTTGTGCATAGGAAATGTGGTTGCGGGGAAGGCGACCCGGGTTGTACTATCTGCGGCGCTTGTCGGAGATGCGCGGAGGCCTCCACGTCAGGCGTTCAAAAATCACGCACTGACCAATCCGCCTATAACAATGGTAGGTAACAATAAATAGGTATTTTGTCTCAAAAGTACTAGCAAATAAATCTATGCTCCGCACCTACATTTTTTTTAATTTTTTTTATTCACTATAAGCAAGCGCTTGACTACAATCACACCTGATGGAAAGTGATGATGTGGTCTAAGATGGGACGCGTTTATCTAGAAGGTGCCTATTCACTCAGTTCAGTTCAGTATTTACAGATCCTAAATTCCTATAGTTTAGGAGTGCTGTATCTTTCATTATCAGCTTGAGGAGTTGGAATTTAGAGTTCAATCATGAAGTTATATTGCTAGGTGGTATTGGATAATATCAATCATCAGCAATAGTTTTTGAATCAACTTAGGCGAGGAGTAACTCTGCAGATTAAAGAATTGGGCCCAAAAGTTTTAAGTATGAATGTATTTCATGAACTTCCTCTACTGAATGAGACAAAATTTTTGTAAATCAGTCCAGAAATCTCAGAAAAATAGGTATAAATGCTTAAAAAAGGGGCAAATTGAAAACTATCTTCTTTTTGGAAATAGGTTATAAAGAGTAATTGATGAGTTTCTTTCTGGCTCTTCTCAGTGGTGCTTTCCGAATCGGTGATAGAAATCTGACATATCATAAGTGGTTCAACTTGTTCTACATGAAATAAACAGTGAACAGAACCAGATTAGTTCTCTTTTAACTAATTTTTTAAAATCGTATTTTATCTTGATCCGGTTTTAAATTATTTTCGGTGAAACCGGCCATGAAGTGGGGCACAAATAACCTTAAAAAGTGCATTTTTAAATAAAACCGGATAGGTCCAATATTAAAGATGCAATAGTAGTAATTTTTGTGCTCTCCTGTAAAATTTAATTACGTGGACTAGTCCTAGTTCGCCAGCTCAGTGAATTTAATTTCAAAATCTCTTGGTGTGTCCAGAAAAAGATTCGAGTCAAAGTGAAGGTGAGACAGGGTCGGGACTGGGATCAGCGGGGACCGCGGGATCAGGGCCGGACTCGGAACGGGAGACCGTGAAAGTTAACTGCTTGCCTCCGGCTCGCGTCGTTGTGCCTGGGGGACATCGAATCAATGCCGTCGCGTGTGGCTTACATCACACTATGTTGCTCTCTGAACTCGGTTAGTCAATTTGTTTTACTAAAAACCTTTTTGATTATTATAATCACTCGTTCCCTGCATTTATTTTCAGGAAAGCTAAAATAGGAATTATTTCTTGCACGCTATTTTGACCTCTATTTTAGTATTGATTTAGTTCATTATCAATGAAAACTGCTTGATTATATTACTGCTCAGTATGCGCTTACTGTAACTGTCACTTGGCAAGACAGTACGATCCAACCATAAGCCGGTTACGATTTAAACAGACGTGAGTTTGTGGCTGGTATTTTCGAATGAGAATTTGTAAGAAGCGCGCCTTGTGTGGTTTGTCGTTGATTGTTAAATGTTTGTTATATAGGCGAGGTGTTCACATTCGGGTCGAATCAATGGGGCGCGCTGGGTGCGGGCGACCTCGTGATTCATCACCGCGTGGTGCGCGTGCGCGTACCGCGGGCCATGGCCGTCGCCGCCGGCAGCAACCACTCCGCTGTACTCACTAGAGACGGCGAAGTATATACTTTCGGCAGTTATCAGGTAAGACCCGAGAAACCCCTTCAGTGGACCCCCCTGGACCCCTTCAACCGCTTAAAGGCGTAAACAAATTATAAGACACGGCTGACGGACGCAACTGACAGCCGCGACTTTTAGCTATGTGGATAATACATACTACACTGAACTGTGCGTTTCGAACGTAAATCGTGGACGTAACCTTGAGCGTCAGTGAAGACGCTATTCAAAAATAGTCATTAAAATCAGTATGGCCCCTTCGGCAACCTGGGCTACTGGAGTGTAGACTTCGGCGGGGACAACAGACGGAACGTTTAAGTGCGGAAACCAGCCCAGAGAGAATAAAGAAAGAAGAAGAATCAATATGGCCACTACAGTTAAAAGTGTGTTACTCTTTCAGAAAGGATCTCTTGGTCGAGCTCGTCAAGAGGAACCGCGGTCGGACCGCAGCCCAGTGTGGTACGCCACGCCCGGCCGCTTACCGAACATCGGTACTCAGTACGGCTGCCGCGCTGTGTGGGTGACTGCCTCAGGCGATCAGACTTTTGTCCAAGTCTCGCAGGCTTTAATTAACACTGATACGCTCTTTAGCTCCACGATCACCGCCAATTCTAACAGTATAGGTTGGTATGAACTATCAAGTATATTCATCATCCATTCAGCCTATCGAAATCTGTCTTTCTTTAAGGAACTATTTCCGTGCTGGGTTTTGTGTTATTCGTTTTATAATTTGAAACTTAAACAAAATAAAGTTTGTGGTAAAATCTTGCAACTGAATTTCATCAATATCGGTTAAGCGGATGGGTCATGAAATCCTAGCAGACAGACATACATACACGCTTTCGCATTTATAATATTAGAATGGATATGGATAAATACTTAATAAAACTTTTGTAAAATTTCTTTGACAGTGATTCTCCCAAATCGACCAGAGCACACTTTCAAGTGCATAACGATAAATAAATCCGACGGTTCCTGTAACGCTTGGACGGGTCCTGAACAAGTCGACTTTGTTAATACACTGGCCTGTCTTGATCCCTTGTACGACGTATTATGGTGCTACCAACCACAAATGCGAGTCATGAAATGCTTCAACATATTAGCGTTCGATTCACACAAACTCCAGAGATGCTGTTCCAATGACCCCGAAGCGTTCTCGGATGTCGAATTCGAATATCCAAATTACGGATGTATGAAAAGGTTGGAGGATTTTAGACAGTTGGAAAATTTTGAGTGGATCTCGAACAAGGAAGATCAGCCTGCAGATAACATAGCGCTGTCAAATATGTCGGTTCTTAACCAGGAACTAGCCATTCCTTGCACACCGGGTTGCCAAGTTACGAGAATACATGCGGCGCTACATTTGCTTGGATGCCTGGATTCACTTACGTACGCTCACGAAACCAAGTAAGTCGATGTTTTATTATAGTTGTACATCTTGACTAAAATGGTTCGTGCGGTAACTGGTTGCGGGGGTTTTTTTAATGTATGTTTTGCTGGCAACCCTCCGACATGGTTATCGGAGACTGTATAGCTTAACACGGCATTTTTTTAACCTTATTCTGTTCAGATTGTCATGAAACAGGTTCTTTTTTTTAACTGTAACGGGTTGCGGGTTGCGGAAGGGTGCAGCGACGTTGAGAGCGATGGTTTTTGACAACCTCTTTGGTATGAGCACTGTGGTCTTGAAGTCCTGGGTTCTACGCAGCATAATACCGAAACGCTAAACTGATTTGTAACGGAATTTCAAAATAAATACATCAAACTCACCCTCCCTCCACCCGTGCCTTACCTCACAAGGCATCTCATTGAAACGATGTACTACCCATACCTATTCAAGCAGATTTTTTTTGTATTTTTAATTCTCACACTGGTATATTTGTTTATAGACCATCGATGGTGGAATGTAAGCGTGACAACGCTGTACAACCGATAATATCTGTCGTTGAGGACTACCTAACCGTGAACCGGTTTGAGAACCACGGCGCAGGTTGGGGTTATTCAGGACATTCGGTCGAAGCCATCCGTTTCATGTGCGACAGCGATATTTTGCTTGGTAAGTAATTATGTGAAGCTTATCATGTGTATGATAAAGCTATCTTTCACACCAAAATGAAAAATGCCTCGTGTGTCGTACGCTACATATGGTGTAAATATTTTTGCTATAAATTCAAATCTTTTTCAAGTAAAGATGAACATTTATGAAAATAATCAACGCTCATTTATACTAGTAGGTCCCTGGCGTGTGCTATTACGCTAAAAAGAATGTATTGTTTGAAACCATCTTCGCATTATTGCCTTTCTAATGGTTTTGGGCACATCGGTTGGATGGTTTCAAAGTCTATAATGGGCATAGGTAGACATATTTTTTGTGTTTTATATATTAGGATATACCAAACTAAATGATCTATCATGGAGAGATGGAAACTAAGAATATTTTATCGTTCAAAAATTATATTATTGTAATAATAAAGGTGGAGTTGGACTTTACGGAGGTCGAGGCGACTATACGGCGAAGATACACCTTTTCGACATCGGCACGGAAGGCGGAGACCAAGAGGGGGATGGCGAGTTAATGTTTGAGACCGACGAGATTTTTTACGAGTGCGCCCCTAAAGACAAGTACCCGCTGATGTTCGAATCCCCAGTAGCCTTAGCAGTAAGTGAACAAGTCGTACTTATACGCCAAAAACGAACCAAAAAGTAAAAAATTTAACATTATGAAAATGGCGCCGTATAGCTGCCATATATATTTTTTTCATTTATAGCCGGTGGTACTCGGGATGATGTAAAGACTCCATACATCTAAATCTCTCCAGACATTTAGAAGTTATTGTGGAATAAAGAAACTCACAACATAGTCATATGAATCATCAATACGATATTTTTTTTGATACATATACATTTTAAAGATATTTTTGACCTCATGGATTTTATAATGCAAACTTTTCCAGGCCAACAGGTGGTATGTTGTGTCAGCTACTATCAATGGACCATCCTCCGATTGTGGATCCTCAGGACAAGCCACGGTTATCAACGACGATATAGGCTTCCACTTCAAAACTTCCAAAAAGTCTAACAACGGCACGGACGTGAATGGGGGTCAAATTCCCTGTCTATTGTACAACACTATGGGGCCGGATCATCCGATGCCCATCAAACACTTGGACCCGGCGGAGCCAGTCATCGTTCTGAGCAAGAATCTATCGAGGAAAGTTACGGTGTCGTGCTTCCGCTCCCTGATCGTCCTATTGCGTTGGAGTTGGAAGACCTTCAAGGAGATCATACTGGACACAAACGGCCAATTACCCATAAACATACAGAAACTCACCATAATGAAGCATCAGAAGCGACTGGTGTACATTATCAGAGCTGCACTGAGACTTGTGAAATCTTACATCAAGGAAGTATATCCCCAGAGTATAAAAAAGAGGAACGCTCTTGACTATATGTCTTATTTCGAGTCCATAGCGGATGTTCGGAATTTCATCCAAAGTGTGATAGCCGAGGAGACTCCGACGTGCGCGATTTTGCCTCGGAAGCAACGGCGTAGCAAGCCGCATAGATTATGCTATGTGCAGTTCGCTCTGGAGATGACGCATTCCATATTACAGGAAGCACATGACACATTTAACGCTTGCTTTTACGCGTTTTTCCCCTCACCGATACTCAAATGGAATCATCTCTGCTATATGCTGTACAACATTAAAGTAAGTAGATTATAAAAACCAACTCCTTAATTCAATTTCAATTTATATTATTATTAACTTTTGAGAAAGAACTTTCTGTATAGGATGAGTAATCTCGAAGATTACTTCACACATCTAAACTGACACACTTTATTACTTTGTGGGAATTCTTTGACTTTCCGAAATAAAATGAAGAGATCACTGGGGAAAAATAAGGAATGTCAATTAAACAAAGAACAAACTGCAATTCTAAGTACAAAAGTTAAATATATGAAATTTCAATATTTACCTTATAACTATGGCTGTCAAATTTAATTTTCTTTGAATAAAATAAATAAATGTATAAATAAAAGAGTAATAGCCACTGTCAGCGACGGTTGTTGATAAAGCGACAACGACAGGATGAAAGTATTCTCAACAGCTATTAGATGGAATTGTTAACTCAATTGCCGCTGGATGTTAAAAACGTAAATTCACGCGTGTGAAGTCGCGGGCATCAGCTAGTTGTAAATAATTGTTAATTCTTCTAAATTATAGGAAGGGAGTGTTGCTCCAAACCAGATTCGCGAGTTGACGGCGACGTGTACGGCGATGTGTCAATCGCAGAGTCTCCGTGACGTCTTGCAGTACATAGTGCCGATGACACAAAACTACACATCGCAGCAAGAGGCACGTCGTTCTGACTCTAAGGTATCGTACCTTATCATAATCATTAGAATATATAAAAGCGACTGACTGACTGATTGAGTGATCTGTCAACGCATATCTGAAACTACCGCTATTATGTGTGTGTGAGCGTACGTGCGTGCGTGCTTGTTTGTTTGTGTTGACTTTGAATGATTCATTTGTTATTGTTTTCTGAGTGAACAGTTTCTGGGCGGTCATGGTATTAAAATGTTTATAAGTATAAAAAAATAAGCGGCACATTTTTTATTGCAGACAATGAAAGATGTACCGTGCAAATCGGCGACGGTACCAAGATCATCACACGCGCCAAAGCCACCGCCAGTTCCGCCGCGAGCGAAGGATTCTCACAAGGTCCGCCTATTTACATACACGCAATACAATTACATATACGCCTATGTACATAATATCCATAATATTATAAACCGATTGACTGACTGGTTTGGCAACTCATAGCTTACACAGTTAGGTCTGGGAACTGGAGAATAAATAAAACTCAAATGCACCACATGCATACTAATATACGCCATTGCAGCTTCAGGATTCGTTTTGGCCTAGAGATATACAAATATCAGTTTTTGACAAAGAGTAGCCTTTAGTGGACTTTGGTTTTGATTTTCCGAGGCAAAAAGTTGCTAATGTCCGGTCGCAGATGCAAATAGTAGTAAATATTTTCGAAATCAGTTAAACGGATGGGCCGTTAGCCTAGCAGATAGACTACTCTTGCTATATAATTATATTAATACGGATTGTACATCGTCGTACTTCGTGTCCGACTAGGCATTGAAATAATGTGTACTTTTTTGTTATAATAGAGTCAGGAGGGCGAAGGAAAGTCGAGCTATTTAGAATGGCAATTACTGGACGTAGTACCGAGACTCTTGGATGTGGTGTTGAACCCGATCAAGCAACAGTTGTCGCAACGACAATGTGCGACGGCGCACGACCATGGCGAATTGCAGACGCAAGAGAGGCTGGCTGATTCTTGCTGCAAGTTAGCCGCACGCATTATTGCCGAGATGTCTTTCAGTGCATTAATGCTTAGGGTATGTATACTCCAAATTGTAAGAGATACCTACTTGTCAACAAATAAAAATGAATCAATTTTAGTTAGAATTATTAAGTCAAATAATATTGGTGTTCACATAAATAATAGTTAGGTCATATTGTGTATTAGGTGTTTATATTGTATTGTGTACATAGACTTTATTTATAATAACTAATCGTGCTTTAAACCCTATACAATAAGATCAAAATGTGGTATTTAAGAATTAGGTTAGAATTATAAAATATATCGAATAAAACATTTTTGTGAAGCACAAGGAATCTTTTTTTTTTAATATAAAAAGCGAGCAAAAGAGTAGGTGGGTCAGCTGATGTTAAGTGATTACCGCCCAAGAACATTTGCAGCACCTGAGGAACTGCTATTCAAGCTTAAAGATCTCGTTGTCTTTAAGCCTTAATAATTAGTATGATCGTTTAAGCAAAAAGGCTTCAATTTGTTACAAGACAACTTCAATTCTTAAAAAATGATGTATAGTAATTACTACTATACTATACTTAACTTTGTGGAGGAAAAAAGACAGTCATAAAATTTACAATTGTGGTCTCACCATCATTTGAACAATGTGTTCAAGCATTGGTGACTCGCTTACATGTTCAGGATAGGGTTGGTACTTGAGAGAAGCCTTGTCAGCAGTGATGATAACTTCTTTAACATAATGGCAAAGAAGTCATCAGTCCCCTCATTTGTGAAAATACCTAATAAATAATCAAATAATAATAAATAAATGAACGCTGTATGAATAATAATAATAAGAAAATGACGCTGAATGAAGCCCAACAGCATGCGGAACTCATTATCAAATTGCACCCTTAGAGGGTCTATGGCCTTCGAATAATCGACCCCCATGATTTCCAGAGTCGAAATTTTGGCTGTGTGCTCAAAACAACGTTACTTTTGCATCTTTCCTGTTTGTGTATGTGTGTAATAATGTTGGTTTTAATTACTTTTCTGACAGACAGACAGACAACAAAGTGATCCTATAAGGGTTCCGTTTTTCTTAACAGGAAGAGGTCGAGTCAAGGACGATGAAGCCCATAATATCGCCGCCTCGTTTCATGCGCGTAAACTCAGCGCGTACCTGGAGCACGGGCAACGGAAGCCCGGAAGCGATCTGCTTCACGATCGACCGGCGCGGAGTAGCGCTCGCCGGCGCCTGCGTCTACGCCGGCGCGGGACATTACGACTACTTCATGGAATTGTTGTACGATGTATGTATCTGCGTATGTCTATATTTGAAGCTGTGATAGCCTATAGTTGAGCAATTATAAACGTGCGAATCGGGTAATGTATCATTTTTATCGAACCTCTCGCTTGCACTTACACGCCCTTAAAGGTCGGTGAACAAGAGCTGCCGTGTTCGCAGTACTCAGACAAAGGCAATTTTATTATACAGCATGCTTTAGAAATATGTTTTAATATTATATTTAATAGTTAGTTTACATTATTAGATACACTTCATTCATTCTTTCTTTTTTGTTTATCTTTATCCACTTAATTATCATCGTTGTACCTATTATTATTTTTTTTGTAACTTTGTTGTTGTAAATGTTGTGTTCACTTGTAAATAGCGACTACATTTATCAAATAAGTTTAGATTATGTACTATTGTTAATGTTTAATGTAAGTAGCTGTAAGTGAACCTAATTAATAAAATAAAAATAAAATAAAAATATTATTATTATTTTATAATCAAATCAAATAGTATCTACGGGGTTTTTAAAAACCTAAATCCACGTGGATGAAGTCGCGAGCATCGTCTAGTAAATAATACCTATGTCCATTTGGAATAATCATCCTTTCAAATGGTGAAATAATTTTTCACTCAGGTGCAGTAATTCTAGAGATTACCCTCGTCATTTACACAAACTAACAAAATTTGAACTCTTCTAAAATATAAAAGGAAAAGACTGACTGACTGAGTGACTAATAAACTGATCTATTAACACACAGCTCAAAATACTGAACGGATCGGCTGAAATTTCAAATTTAGCTATTTTAGACATTTGTTAAGAAAAGATTTTTGGAAATTCAATTCCTAAGAGGGGTTAAATAGGGGTTTAGGATTTGTCTAGTCGACGCGAACAGATTTGGTATTAAGCTAGTCTCTCTAATATTAGTATAGATTTTTTTGTTGAAATTTTCTTGTGTTTCTATGTAAGATTCGGACTACTACGGAGGACGCGAATCAGACTCATTGTTGGGTGACGGAAGTGGCCGTGGAGGGCTCCTTCTCCGCCGCAGACGCGAACCACGATATGGTCCAAATCAAGTTTGAGACACCCGTTCTACTAAAGGTATCTTTATCTTGTTACTTTTGATTTTTTTTATTAATGCTCTAATACACACACTTATTTTAAGTTTTTAGGGTTCCGTACCTCAAAAGGAAAAATGGAACTCTTATAGGATCACTTTGTTGTCTATCTGTCTGTCCGTCTGTCGTGTCTGTCAAGAAAACCTATAGGATATTTCCCGTGACGTCCACGACCAAATCATATTCTTTTTATTGCTGCTATTTTTTTACAAGTTCTGTCAAAAACTAGTTTAAAACTAGTTGTGTAGTGTAAACAGTAGGATCACCAGTAATTTTAATAATCTAGATCTATTTTTTTTGTTGAAAAATACTCATAATTTACGTTCTTACGTAATTTGTAATAGGAAGACACCCTGTACGCACTGCGTTTGAGTTGCGAAGGTGCCCGGACCGCTAGCGGCGATTGCGGGCTTCCGGCAGTTACGGGACCAGACGGCACCACTTTCCAGTTCTCGTCCTGCCCCCTGAGCTTCAATGGCACTACTCTAGCACGGGGACAGCTGCCGTGCCTTATTTACTTCAGGTATCTTCATAATTATCCAAGATTATACTATATGCATCAGAGACATGGTCGCTAACTAAGGGCCTCATAAGAAAGTTTAGAGTCACGGAGATGGGCGATGGAGAGAGCCATGCTTGGAATTTCTTTACGACAAGTCATTAAAATAGATGCTTAAAACTATACCCATGCAAACGTTCAGGTTGATCCGTTGCGATATGACTGAAAGACAAACCAAGAAACCAATAAACTAACAAATAAACACACTTTCGCATTTATAAGAGTATGAGTACTGAGTAGTGATTAGCCTTCATGTTATTGTCTCGTGACGTGTGAAAAGTAGAATATTGAACGGAGGGGTAATGCTGTCTTCATCTTGGGAGCCTCTAAACACCGGCGTTTATTCAGCGGCTTGATCGAGAGCTAGATTATAGCTTAGCTATAATCCAAGAAAATCGGTTCAGCCGTTTGAAAGTTATCAGCTCTTTTCTAGTTACTGTAACCTCCACTTGTCGGGGGTGTTATAAATTTTTAATTTACACTTGTTAATGATGGCAATGTCTGCGCAGAACAAGTACGATCGACACATTACTTGGCATAGACGAAAGGCCCTGTACGACCAACTCGGACATAGCGAACACCGGTCGTATCGAGACCGATATCGCAACTATTCGCAAAGCTGCCGTGGCCGTGGCAACGTTAGTGGCAGAACGGGCGGCGATGTTGCTAGCGGCTTTAAGAGGACTGTCCATTGATGATTTGCGACGCATAGCTCCTACGTTGGCAACCGCTCCGGCGCTTAACACGCTGTTGCCCTTTGCATTGGCTAACTTGGAAGGCCTCCATGACTCAAAGGTGAGACAAATAGACAATGTCACTAATTATGTTGTAGCCGTCTCTAAAATTTATTGGCAGGTCTAAATCGAATGCTATCCTTTTCTGCAGGAAGCATAATGAAAGGGATGGCAGTATATTTAGATCTGTGACATTGTGTACACGAGAGTTAGCCACAATATTTTTTAGTGTTTAAGCAATTAAATATCACTTGCTTTAAAGATGAGTTAAGAACATCGTGAGATGAACATGCCTGCGATTTAAAATTATTACTGCAGGCTGAACAGTGGTAGTCTAATTGTTACGAAGTGTACGTTCTATTAGGGGTGTGGGGATTGATACCGGACTAATAAATAACCTTTCGGTTTAGATTATAGCCAAGAACTGTTTCTTGTGTAGAAAATATGTTGATCATTACATGCGATGTAAGGTAAATGTAATAACGTGGTTTGGTTTTAGAGTGTCATTCGCCTGCTGGAATTGGTCCACAAACTCCTTCCTCATGTGGCGGCTATGAACCTCATGATTCCGAGCAGTGAGGAAATCACCAACACCACGACAAGCCATTATTACACTTGGTTAGAAAGCGACCACCCATATAAACAGGCCACCGTCACCAATAAAAGGTACAATTGTATTTAATAATCGTCGATTATTTCATTTTTAACCCCCGACCCAAAAAGAGGGGTGTTATAAGTTTGACGTGTGTATCTGTGTGTCTGTGTATCTGTGTGTCTATGTATCTGTGTGTCTGTGTATCTGTGTATCTGTCTGTGGCATCGTAGCGCCTAAACGAATGAACCGATTCAATTTAGTTTTTTTTGTTTGAAAGGTGGCTTGATCGAGAGTGTTCTTAGCTATAATCTAAAAAAATTGGTTCAGCCGTTTAAGAGTTATCAGCTCTTTTCTAGTTTTCTTGTAGAAAAGAAGGTTAGATAACCGTTAGGTTCATAATATTATGTCAATAGACAAATGTCAAGCTGTCAAGATGGACGTTGCCTAAATACATAATTATTTATTTGAAAATGATGTTTTGGAAAACTCAGATACTTTGGATCGTCGGGGGTGTTATAAATTTTTAATTTACACTTGTTATTCTACGAAAACTACATAATTTTGCTAAGTTCGGTATTAAAGGCTAAGGCCGAGTTTCTTGCTGGTTCTTCTCGGTAGGAACAGCATTCCGAACCAGTGGTAGATTATTTTGACGATTCAAAAGCACTTGTAAAAGTTTAATTGAATAAAAATAATTTGAAAAAATAATTTGAAAGCTACGTGAATATTTTGAGTGAATAGTCATTTAAATTTTACTTTTTAGGGTGCTGTTCCCTCCACAAGTGGCCTGGATTGTACTCGAAATGGATCCACGCAGCATCACTGCGCAGCCTGAAGATACCTTAACTATTTACGCAGTGGCGGGCGCACCCAAGCACCGATGTCATTGCACTAACGACACCCGCATGGCTGATCCGCCCTTCCGTAAGGTATATAAGGTAGAGATCGTTCATTTGCTCATTCATTCAACACTAGGATGATGTTTACATGGAACACTACATCGAAGACTGCCAATAGGTAGGCGACTCTTATAGGTATGCCTATTCACTCTTAACTCAAAGTCAAGAATGAATAGGCATCTTAAGGCAAGCCATACATGCGGACAATCAAACCTGGGAGTATATTTTCTGTGTATCCATCATTCAAGTTTGTGTCATATTGCTATTACAATGCACACCACGCATGCACTTTTCAATTAACTGTTTGGGACGTGTGATGCACTCATAGTGCCAAGGCTTCGACGTCATTCACGACCATAGGTAGATAAGTAGTAAAATAGGCTTGCGTGGCATTGGCACATTGGCCATTGGTACTTGGTACATTGGCTGGTAAGCGAATTTTTTAAAGAGTGTATTGTGATTGATGCATTAGAGCTGTTTTAAGTGCACTTTTGGCTTGCTATAATAATAATAATTAAAACTGGCAGCTTCGGGTTTACCTCGCTGAAGCTGGTGGGTTCGTTTGATCGTATATTTTTCAATGAATGTTTCTGTTACTAGTATTTTATTTTTGTAAACGTTAAAAATGTGATTATGATGAGCATAGTGTAAATAAACGAAACAAATAATAGTACTTAACTCGGCTAGGACAGTACGCCGATTTCTCTACCCGTTGCCCTGATCCCGGCCGTCTGGTCTCGGCTGTTTTGTAATATTCCGCCTGGCACCAATATTATATGTATGTTTATGTAATGTTTATGTAAGTACATTTATTGTTATGTTATAAGTAGTAATAATAAATAAATTTTTATTAATTTTTCTAACCCTATTAGCAAAGCCTTAGTAAGGCCCTGCGACCTGCGGAAGTCAAAACTGTGTTACATGAGGCAGTGTCTTCTCTTAGTATTTAATAACAAACAACAATCACTTTTGAAAAATTATACTGCGTAAATAATATTAATTATTCATAACATGTAGTATTTCTATGAAGTATGTTATATTTCTTATATTATATTATTATATTCGTAGTATATTACATTTCTTTGTGGTTTTTATATGTATTTATTTATTTTCCGTTCCGTATAAAATTGGAGCCAGTCCGATCAGTTTGTTACATTCAAGATCAAAGACAAAGATAAGATAAAGACGTGTAAGAAAATAGAACATGGTACCACAAGACCATGATCCCAGAGACTCGCTTGAGATCATCCTTCCTCTTATTGTAATGCTGCGTTTTGCTATGCTGATTGCAGCATTTTAAGATAAATTTCAGCCTCCCAAAAAATCTCAAAACTAATATATTTTAGAACAATTATTGTATTATATACATTATTTTATTGGAAAAAGGCACACAAAACAGGTTGTAACTCTAAATAGTCTAAACATAAAAACAATAGATCCAGATCTTTGTGATACACAGCCTAACAGGTGTACACAGCATTACTATACTTAAATAAATATATGCATTAAACAAGATATACACAGAATTTGTAAAATAAAGGCTTAGTAAAAATTTACAATACAATAGTAACTAATTACATTATTATAGATAGTAACATAAGTTAGTTATAGCGAATGTTTGATTGCAGCGAATAGTCCAGCTGACGTCGGAGTCCGGTGAGGCTGAAGAACTAGAGGAGACAATTTCAGACGCTCCATGTATGCATTATAGCTGCACATATCTCAGCGTGACACCCAAATTGTCAAATATGTAAGTAATTTCCATTTTAAATTTGGAATGTACCGGTTATATTCACGTATTAAGTCGATGCTGGTTTCTTGCTGGTTCTTCTCGGTAAGAAAGGCATTCCGAACCAGTGGTAGATGCTCTTCACGATTCAAAAGTAGGTACTTGTAAAAGTCTAATGGAATAAAAATATTTTGAATTTGATGTAAGCCCCGAGCTTCTAAATACGTGAGATAGCTGGTACATTTTATACTTAAAATGTGAATAATAATTTTTTAAACATTATTTATTAGTTAGACTGTTTTATTTTATTCATAATATTTTCTAAATTCATTACTGATAAATCCCATCCATTATCACTGTACAATGTATGAGTATATAAGAGTTTGAAGTTGGAGGGTCTATAATTAATTATATACTTCTACATTTGATATCCAAAATCATGATCACAAAATAATATCGCATCGTAGTTTAATTCCACAACCTAGACCGTTTAATTTTTTATTTCTTTTTTAGACCTTCGGACTGGCCGCAAAAAGCTTTATTAATACCTGGAAATGAAGTTATCTTCTCATTGGAGACCGCGTCGGACTATTTGAATGGATATAACAAGTCTAATAAGTAAGTATTTTTAAGTCTGCCTCATTGTTACTAATTTCTTAAACAGGACACTTTCAAGTAAAGATTTTTTATGAACCTGTGGAGATGATAATGCCATTGGCGCAATTAGGATATGGCATAAGCCTACTTTGTCGTATTAGTTTACAAATTGCGAAAAATGAAATTATTTGAATTTCGCGGGTAGACCCGTCCAGTGCAACTTAAGGGTACAGATCATTATGAACAATTTTTTACATTATTTTGTAGCGAAGAAAGCCGCTTCGGATTTCGCTGCTTGTGCGTTGGATACGAGGACGCTCCGGTCGCGAGCGCACGAGCCGGATGCGGAATGGGTCTCGCCACATTGGAGATGGAGCTTGTACACCTTGGAGCCTCGTGCGCAGCTCGCCTCTTGGCCCCCGAGGTGGACCTACCGCCTCTCACTCGAGGTGAGATACTTCAAATTCTTGTAGTACTGTCTCCTATTGTTTTTTTTTTTAAAGAATATTAGCCATGCTAATCACGACTAATACTCCCCCTTCCCTTCTAATTAAGCGTAAAGCTTGTGCCAGGAGTGGGTACGACAATAGTGCAACGGGAAGGGTTTGAACCGCCGACCTTTCGGAATGAGTCCGCTCCTCAACCGTTGAGCTATTCAGGTTTGCTCTTCATATTGATAACGCAGCACTTGCAAAATAACGGTTCGGAAAAACTGCACTTTTCCTTAGCACAGCTAAACTTTCATGCAAGTACTGCCAAAATCCCTAGCAAAAAACATATTTCCAATGAAAATTTTCCTGAAAATTGAGTCCACTTCTCCGAACCGTTATTTTGCAAGTGCTGCGTTTTCAATATGAAGGGCAGGTAGTTGTCGTCGTTTGATTGACAAACAACTTATTAAACTAGAAAATGATCTCGTACATTTTGGTGTCTCGTGCGCCGCTCGCCTTCCTTGATTCCTTGATTTGGATATACTGTCCCTTAATAACGCTAAGGTTATTTTTTTTCTCATTTGGGCCAACTAAGCGGCCGAAATTTGTACTCGTACAACTAACACAGTGACAAAATGACTTACGCACAAAAAAAAAATCAAAAGAAAAACAAAACCGACTTCAAAAACCACAAACACTGTTTTCTGAGGAGTTCTGTTCTCCATCTCCGAAGATATTCATCAGATCTTCACCAAATTTATATGGGACCACCTGCACAGTATACCCTTTCAAACTAAAAAAATATTTCCAAATCGGTTCAGGGGTCTTTGAGTAATCGGGGAACATACATAAAAAAAAAAGATTCCGACGAATTGAGAACCTCCTCCTTTTTTGGAAGTCGGTTAAAAATGATTGACACGCATTTTCAGCTTACTATCAGTCTAGTTAATCTTGGTCCATGGTTTTCGTGCTGTGAACCTTGCATATTACTATATTACTCGAGTCGTCTGCAATATAGCAGATAATAATCTTATATAAGTATAATATGTTAACGTCAAGGCCTTGTTATGCCTTCGTCATTCTATAATAGCGTCGGCGTCTATTAGGTGCTATATTACTTCCTGAGCTGTTACACTGTTAAATGCAGTTGTTAATTTTAAATGACCACTTTGTAGAGCAAAATGCATATTAATTAATTTATATTTTGCATATATAAAAGTCTACGGGTTTCTTCATGTTTCATTATAATTGTACATGTTACAGTTAGACCCGTTTTCAGTTTAAAACCGTTTAGTTCTGGCTAGTTTTTTACAACTAGTGTTAAGTAGAGTAGGTAGTAAACACTCGAAGAACTGTCTTATTTATCTAATGAACAACTATGTCAACTAACGACTGGTTTTTTAAATGGGCTACGCTACAAGACCCGCTCCAGCATCCCTTCATTCAGCTTCATCGATTCGGCCTTTATTTCGCTACAGATGTACATTAAAAATACCTATAGCTAATAATGCTCGATATCAATCATAACGGAATGACCGGCGACCAGGCAATACCTACGGGTCGTGACTAGAATGTATCCTCGCAGGTGTTACATTGTACACCAGTTTAGTAACACAGAATTTAAACTTATAAAGACCGCTTTCGATCCTTTTATATTCATTTCCGGGTTGTATGAATTGAACAACTTGAAGAGGTTCTGTAAAATGACATAATTGCATACTTAACACGTATGCAACTTTAACATGAACATTGAACGTATTTAAATTTTGATGTGGAATGACGAAAGTAAAAAAATGTGCAAAGTAAATTAAACCTATGTTATTTAGAGTGCAACCACTTACTTATTGCAGTTCAAATGCTCTGTCTCTAAAGCATCCTTTCTTCCGTCCTACTATCGTCGGATAATCTCCACGGTACAACAATAATTCAGCCAGCGTGTCGTCGCCACTCGCAACGACACAAACAGATACACTGATACACACGTCAAACATATAACACCCCTCTTTTTGGGTTGGGGGTTAAAAAGTCCAGTATGCAAATACTATGTCACTGCAAAAATTAGTACTTATTGTGATATTTTTTATTTTAATAGCGATCGTTGCGGAAGTGCAAATGCAAGCCATGATAACAAACGGCGGAAGTGGAGGCACTTGCGTCTCCGGCGTCGCTGAGGCTTCGGGAGAAGCTTGTGCGGATGAATCCGAGGCACTAATGCTGTCTCGAGGACTCGAACTCGCGTCACCACCCGCTATCCACAATGTTCTTGATGGACAGCCGCTGCTACGGTGAGTTTAGTTTTATTAACAAGTTGAGCCAACGTGTTGGGCTAATGTCGAGTGCATTAACAATTACGATAGTAGTCGAGAAGCTCGGAGAGGTCAACAAAACAATACAATTACACTTCTAATCGAAATCCTTTGTTTCTTTAAACCAAACGTTTTTGACCCACTGAATATAAAATAGACCTCAAAAAAACGTCCTTAAATTGTGCTAAAATTGAGTTTCAAGTTTGTGACTTCAAGCAAAACGTTACTATTATTTCAGTAAAAATTCAACAGCTTTCATTCAGTTTTTTTTGCTCTTCCGGTAAAATTTTATTTCAAGCAATTACATTTATTTGTTTCTTCTTATGACTAAAAGCGCATTCGTCAAACACGTTGGCCCAACTGTGCCTTTTAAAAGTTAATCACTCTTAAAAAGCACTTAATAATTCGAAAGTACTTGTAAAAGTCTAATTGAATAAAAATATTTTGAACTTGAATCCCGAATATACAACAAAACAGAGGCGCAAGCAATGTACTTTCAAATTCAATTAAAAATTCGTATTCGCCAAAGGAACGAGAATGAAATCATACGCACTAATTTTCAGTACTGATAAATTATTTGCTTGTGACTCGGTTCAGAATGTACTTTTTAGGATAAAGGCAGTACTATGTTGAAGTCTCTCAACATTAGTGGACGATCGATGGGCATCTGTTTGGGTGAGTTTTTATACCTACATTTTATGTCATCCATTGAAAAATCAGCATAAAAATTATCTTTAAACATTTACACATCTATCGTTTTTACATCATCTATTTAATATCGGATGCGTAAGAAGTTGCAAAAGATTTAGTACGTCTAGTTATACGGATCGTATTGGTGGACTATGGCACCGATCCTGTAGTCTTTCTCTAAACTAAAATTAGAGTATCTGCATCCTGCTCTTTTTAATATCGTTAAAAAAGGACGGAACATGGATTTTACGTTTAAAGACTCTAAATTTTAATACTCTAAACAAACTCTAAACAATAGGCTCGCAAATGGCAGCTAAAGTCACGAGGTTTGACAGCTCTAAATTAAATTTAAATCTGTCAAACTGTGTCTGTCCTTTTCATGTTACAGGGTTCTGTACCTCAAAAAGAAAAACGGAACCCTTATAGGATCACTTTGTTGTCTGTCTGTTTGTCAAAAAACCTATAGGGTACTTCCCGTTGACCTAGAATCATGAAATTTGGCAGGTAGGGTGTCTTATAGCACTAGTACTGGAATAAATCTGAAAACCGTGAATTTGCGGTTACATACATCATTATAAAAAAATTAAAATGTGTTTTAATTTTCAAACTACCTACTCCAAGTGGGGTATTATATGAAAGGGCTTTACCTGTACATCCTAAAACAGATTTTTACTTATTTTTATGTATAATAGTTTTTGATTTATCGTGCAAAATGTTGGAAAAAATACCCGAGTACGGAACTCTCAGTGCGCGAGTCTAACTCGCACTTGGCCGGTTTTTATATTTAAAATAGAAAAAGTCCTTTTAGACTTTGGGTGTGGTTTGTTTTTTTGTTTTAGACGTATCTTAAGGATCATAAATGAAGCATGAATGAACATCAACACTTTGCAGGTTATTTTAGCAGTTGACTTCGTTGGATACATGCACAATTTTGAATATTCAGTAAATACATATGAACACACACATTCGCGATCGCTTGTTATATTACAAGAAGTATGTTTATTGAGATATCACGTTCGCAAAGCAAGTTCATAATGTCAATGCTATATAAGATCGTATCATTAGTTATTTATTCAATCATTCTATATTTAGTACATATTATTATGGGCAAAAGTTATAACAACATAAGTGGTTACGTAAGCAGCGCTCTTTAGTAAGGGGGCGTTTCCATTGAAGTGGAGACTTGTGTTTTCGACGAACAGCGTTAATTTTAGATGGCATAATAAACCTCTCAATAAATAATAATCAGATCAGAAATGAGCTTCATTAATATTTCAATATGTATTTTCAATATAGAAGCAAATTTTTATTTTTCGCTCGCGGGCAACAATAGCTAAAAATATATACAATGATATCTAAAACATCTAAAATCAAAAAATAGATCATACGTGTTCAGAGTGATGACTTATGCAAATTACGACACTTGGGGTCACATTTGTAGAGCGCCATCTCTTCTGCCGTCGGGCGTTTTGTATTTTCTGTCTTAGTCATCACCATACACGAATTTTATACCCCACGTAATATGAACATAACATGTCTTTTGTCTATCGTTATAATATCATTGCTTGCGGGATTTCGTTCGATTTGTCCGTAAGGCGAAAATAGCATAAACTTAACATACAACTCTGCATGAATGCTTCGGGTAAGTAATCTATATAAATAAAAATAAATCCCTGAAATGTATGTACACGCATAACTTCCGAACTACTGCATCAAATTGGTTAATTATTTTTTGTTGTGTTCATTATTGTCAGGGTAAGGTTTGTATGAAAGATTTTTTTTGGAAAATCCATGGAATAAACAGTTCCCGCGGAACGCGGACAAAGTCGTAGGTAACAACAAGCTAGAAATAAATAATTCAAATTCAAATTATCTATATTATATTATGTAATAATCATGAAAACTCAGAAATGAAAATTCGCAATGCGATCGCAGCAATGCACTTAGTTAAATATCTTCCTTAAAAATTTAATAATCTCAAAAAGTGTCTAGAATAGAATAGAATTGATTTTTATTCAAATAAACTTTTACATGTGGTTTTGAATCGTCAAATAATTTACCACTGGTTTGAAATGCCGTTCCTACCGAGAAGAAATCAAAGTCTGTGAAAATATTCTCGCAACCACGATTGTAAGGCCGCGATTACACATGTAAGTTTTACTCACGTAAGTAGCTTACGTTATTATTAACAACAGATCTAAATCTAATATAAATGTACTTAAAAAGTGCTTACATTAGTAAATACGTCGTAAGTTAATCGTGTAAGCTATAGTACGCGGATGAACGCCCTGCACACCCGCACGTCACCCGCGCTATCCAGTAGCGGGTCAGCGTGTAACTGAATGACATAATTTTGACATTACGTATTTTATTTCTAATAACTGGTATGAATTATGACAAATAATCTGAAGAACAAAGTTTTGTTTGTTCATTTGCGCTTTTTAAACTGTGTGTGAAGTGAAATTTTCAATAAAACAAACGTTTGAATTTAACTATTTTGTACTTTATTCGAAAAATAGTCTAATAAATCATAATAATTTAAAGCCGATTCTCACCAGTTGCGAATGCAGCTCGTACACGTGACACGTGCGTAGTGTCGCGCGTGAACCCCTGACACCCCTGACACAACGCAACTCGACCATTGCGTGTCTAGCCGCTGCGGCAGCCATATTGATGTTTGCAATAGGTAGGGACGCGCACGTACACGTTGGTTACGCAGCCGGTGTGTTTCAGCTCTTAATCAGCAATTTGAAACGAACATTGCAGTAACATATTATAACTTTAACATTTCGTATAATACTGATAGACATTAAGATAATATACTTGGCACGTTTTACTCTTTACACCATAATTCCCGACTTGAGGTAGCGATTCGCGATCTACGCAAAATTTTCCTCGAGCAGTGACAACCGAATCATTCGGTCATAGAGATCCATGAAGTTCGACACTTCACTCTGAAATTTTATAAATTAGTAGTGAGGAGCTCTGCTCTTTCTACAACTATGTGGAATTCAGTCTCCCTGTAAGTCTTCCCATCAGGCATCACAATTTGTAGCTTCTTCTTTTTTTCATTCTCCCTTTTCACAATAAAAAATATCACAATTCCCGCTATCAATAACACGAGCACTATACCCACGACTACGAAAATCCAAAATGTTTGCTTAAATGCACCACAACGACTGTCTATAAACGTCGGAATCGATACGAAATGCCCTTCCAGGTCGTACCAGCAATTAATGATACCTCCCTGTGAGCTTAACATTTCACGCCAAACCTCTGCAAATTCACACGTGCATCTCTCGTTCAGATTCAAACCGTCGATGCGAAGTGTTAGCGTAGACTGATTATAAGAAAGCGAGGTAGGCGATACGGTGGTCATTGTGTTATTGTCTATCAAAAGCTCCTGTCGACCCATCGATGCTATTGTATCCTTGTCCACTGTGAAGCCAAGAAATGCACCTTTTCCAACTGTCGTAACAGTATTATTTCTGAATGTGACTGGGCCCCTCGAAGTTATACGAAAACTGTCTGCATTCAATGTATCAATTATATTATTTTCTATCAATACTCTCTTTGGTAAACTGACAAGAAATGTTAAACTCGATAACTGATCAATTGTAACTCCTTCTATTCGAAAAAAATTAGTAACTTCTACATCTGATAGGAATCGGCTTGGTAATATTTTAGCGATGCCGCCTCGCAGCACGAAATTTGAAGTCGTGAACTTCTTGAATGCTTGTATTTCTACGTTATGGAATATATTATTGGTAAGTTCTATGTTTTTAACACCTGTGAGACTAGAAAAGGCAAAGGGCCTCAGGCTTAATATATGGCTATCACTAATAAGTATATCGTTAACGCGCCCTTGAATTGCGTGAGAGGAAATTTCATACACCGTACTATTGGTAATTTCTATTCTTAATCCTGGATTCATTTCGTTGTCGGTGGGGAAAGGCGACCACGCGAGAGCACGTTCGCTGATGATGACGTTGCTAATATTTCTCAATTGCACTGATCTCAATTGAGTGAGCTTACGTGATGTTTCCGTTAGAAATATCACTCGTTCACAATTTTCAATTATGATAGCAGTTGCCGTGGAGGGTACGCGATATGATCCCTCAGGCCTTAGCGTGATTTCCTGTGGGCAAAAAATGTTCAATCAGATCACTACATAGTTTGAAGTTAATTTTCTGGCGTCTTTTGTATAATTGTATAAAGTTTCAACACAACCAGATGAACGATACGCGAATGCAAACCAACAGGAAGACAAACATTCATTTTTAGGGTTCCGATCCGTAGGGAACCCATGGCTGTCAGCTGTCCGTCCGTCCGTCGTTTGTCTGTCTGTCTGTTGGCTGTCAGTGGGATGTATTTTGAAATTCCCTACCTTAACGGTGTCTGTACAATGGCATATCAGCCTGGTAAAAGAGTCGCAGCGGCACACGTCCTCGTCGCAAGCCGTGGGCACCGCGCGCTGGGCTAGAGCCGCCTGCAGCACCAACAACAGGTGCCACCACAACGCCCGACGCATTCCCACCATTTCATGTCACCATCGCAATCCTTGATGTACTCTGAAAAAAAAAAATTAATAGTAAAAGATTTTTGAAAACAAGCTTTTCTTTGATATTGTAATGATATTGTAATGATATTGTATTTTAGATATTGAATTCAGGTTCCGTAAAACAATTAGTCTAATGAAACCTTAGTCAAACAATGAAGCTTACATGATGAATACCGTCTGTTTGAAGTTCTCAAATCGCTTTGACATATCATGCATTTTAGTGTGTCCATTTCCAGGTATTAAACCTTCCATCAGTTAACATTGAAACTTGCATTGCAGTATATTTACATTTTACGACAGAGTTTTCACTTTGAGCGCAATATTAAGCACAAAATGTAATAGACATTTCAGTGACTTTAATTTGTTTTGCACTGAGTTAACAGGGCTCTCTCTCTGTCACTCGCTTCATACAATCGTAGTTCCAATTTCATTTGAATATTAAGCAACCAAAGTCCATGAAATTTTGCAGACATATTCTAGAAACTAATATCTGTCTCTGTGGTGTTTTAGATTTTTCTAAAAATATGTAGTTTTAAAATTAAAGGGGCTCAAAGATTTGTATGTAAATTTTTAAGACCGCGTAACTTTGAAACCGAATATTTTAACAGAAATCTGGAAAACCACAGACATAGATATTAGTTTCTAGAATATGTCTGCAAAATTTCATGGACTTTGGTTGCTTAGTATTCAAATGAAATTGGAACTACGTTTGTAAGAAGCGAGTGACGGAGAGACCACTCTTAAGCTTGATGCAATGATGATTAAAGCTTACTAAACAACTCACTAACGTGATGCATTCCGGTAATTTCTTTATACAAACGTAGGAGGGTGATCACTATATTATTTGATATTATACGCTCAAAACTAAGTATTATATCGATTTGTCATTATCTAGGTTTATTGATACATAAAGTATGGATTTTAAATGTATGAGCCCCGAAAGATTCCTTTTATGACAACTTTGTGCGTAAATAGATTAGATTATATGATACTTCTAAAACAATTTAACTTTAGACATAGTTTACATTCACGAAAAAAAAAATCGCATTGAAATTTCAACACTGAATGTAGCAACACCTATGTACCTACTAATTTATTTCACTGAAGTGTAGCAATGATTTCTTAGTAACTCATAGTTTATTTACTTACACATCACTTTATTGTTTAAACCGAAACGAGATCACTTACAGCTTATTTTGCTAGGTGTTTTTCTCTGAACTATAATGATGAGCACAAAGAAATATTGCGAGACGTGTGACACTGAAAGAGTAATGTACGTTTGTGAGTCAGATAGGTATATCTTTATCAGTCGCGTTATCAGATAGCTGTGTCAGATAGGCTAGGTGGCCACGAATCACTTGAATGAGGCGAGTATGTGATTTTAGCAAGGATACCGTATTGATATAGTCGATGAATTTGGGTACTAAACGAACATTCCTCTTTCAGGTTTCGGCTAGAGATGTAGATATTGGAATACACACTATTTAAATATATTTCTCAAACATTGCGTCAAGAGATACTGGATAGAGTTTGTGAAATAGGACTCTGTAAAGTTATAAAAGTCAAAGTTATAATATAAAAGGAAAAGCTTACTGACTGACTGACTGATCTATCAAGGCACAGTTCAAACTATCGGACGGATCGCGCTTATTATGACGTGTACATCGCTAAGAAAGGATTTTTTTTAAATTCATTCCCTAAGGGCGTAAAACAAAGGTTTTGAAATTTGTATATTTAATAAGCTAGTTTGTTTGATCCCTATAGTCTTATGCCTATTTATATAAGAGCAGTGAATGTCATCTCTCATCTTATCAAACCAGCTGACTCGCCTCGGCTTCGCTTGGGTAAAGTTTCCTAAAATCTATGTTATAGAGACAACCTAGATGTGAAATCTTAAGTTTCTATCGTGTCCCCTTTATGTGAAAATATTCTATCACATCACACTATCACACTAATATTATAAAGGCGAAAATTTATGTGTATGTGTGTGTGTGTGTATGTTTGTTACTCCTTCACGCAAAAACTGCTGGACGGATTGGGCTAAAATTTAGAGTGAAGATAGATTATACCCGGAATTAGCACATAGGCTACTTTTTATCCCGGAAAATCAAAGAGTTCCCACGGGATTTTTGAAAAACCTACATCCACGCGAACGAAGTCGCGGGCATCAGCTAGTTTTTGATAAATTCAATAATTTTATTCAATTTTAAAAATTAATAACGTATAACTAGGTAAAAACTACAAAATTAGCGCACCGGACTATTTGTTTAGTTATTTATTTCACATTTTATACCAAACTAACATTGACATTCCTTCACCTCCGGCCGCACCCTTCAAGATTACGGGCTTGATATTTATGTATAACGCAAGAATGTGTTTTAATAAGACAACAACACTCTTGACGCGTCTTCTGGCTATGCTAATTACGACTTGCCGCGCCGCTACTTCAGTTTTAAAGATAGGTATTATTGGATTTATGTTTGCAATGGAGATTGCTTTGCCCGTGAAATTGGTATATGATTTATTTTTACTGTCTGGACATGAATGGTTCGTTCCGATGTAATTATATTTCTGGATACACACACGTCTGTGCGCAGTATATTTTCTTAATTTTCGGCGAACGGTACCTATCGTGAAAGTAAGTCGAACATTGAAAGTAGGTTTAGTATTAAAAATTAAAGTCTCTTAAAAAATTTGACTCATCGATTTATGGAACGTAGGCAGGTACGAGTATTTTTTGCTGTGTCCAAAAGTGACTCATATTCAAAAAACGTGTGTGAAATGTAAATAAATATTTATATTTTGTATTTAATAGCATATCTTTGTAGTCAGAGTATCTTTGTAGTTAAAATGAAAATTTTAGGATGGTGCTCCATGAATTTCATCATAATGTATATAAAAATATATAATGCTCATATATTTTGCTGAGAGATCGATGTAGAGTCCGTTTTGAAATAATAAAAGTTTGGATGAAAATCTGAAATGTGGATAGCGGACACCATGATAGAATGCCTTATAAAAGAATTTATAACAAGTAGGTAGGTAAAAAGTTCCAGTCAGCGAACACAAAATTTAACGGTAAAATAAATTAAGCGTCAGTGTTAACGGAGAACACCGTTATGTTAAAATGATAAATTATTAAAATATGTTTAATATTAATGCTTAAATCACATACCACCAATATATATTTTACTTCAAATACATGCAGTATTACGAATTTTTTTATCACTTTACGTTGTTATTCTGACGTGTCTAGTGTTGATTTTTAGTAAATTAAAAAGTTCTCGCGGTTCCATCTGATTTATTTGGCTTTCAAAATGTATAATATATCTACCATAGTTAATTGCATTAGTATATACCTATCGAAGCCATCCGATCCATCAATTAGATTTATAAGGGGACTCGCCTGTACCTCTTTCGAAGCCATCAAAAACACAACTGTTTGTACCATTTACGCCACGCGTCCGCCCGACTAGTCGGGCCACCCTCTAAAATTAAATCCGCTGGAGGCCGTGCGTGCTCCATCGTAATTTCACCAAACCCTAATTGCAGAATAGGTACTTCTATTTGATATTTAAGAGAATCGCCTAGTTGTAAAAATTTCATACAAAAAGCGATAACATTTTTCTCCCCGTAAATGAAGTCCAATTTTCATAAATTTTTAGAAATGTTTTCCACCGAATCGAAAGCTTTCTCGTAGTCCGCAAATGCTATAGCAAAGTGACCGTTTATACTCTTCAGCTTTTCGTAAAACCTTTAAATAACCTGTAGTTAATTAACTTGCAAATAACTCATAATTAAGATCAAATTATTAACTGAGCCATTTTAACGAATTGTCATATACCTGTAATTTAAATTGATGACCACACTCAATTAAAAAAAGCTATAATGAAATATGAATAAAATTTAATTGCTTTGCTTTGAAATTGACTAATTGAGCAAAATGTTTCAACTGAGGCATGCTTTTATTAACATATACTACAAAGAAATCGGAGTTATAAAAGGTTGATCAAATTGAAATACACAGAATACCCATTTGAAATTTCAGCTTGCCTCATATAAGTTCCAGTTCCATAACTCTTCGTAGAAGTATTTTCACAGCCATCGCGTTTGCCTAGGACGTAAAATTGATATGTAATGTAAATTTAAATAGATATCAACCTTGACAATAGTTCTTCGTTTGATAAATTTAATATCCGTAACCGACCATCTTCCTGACTACGTCATCAGACCTTGATGGAACAGAGCTCCATCATTAGAAGCTGTTCTCTAGATATATTAAATTCAATTACTCGTAGAGCTGGTCAACGAGACCAAATCAATCACACTAATATTATAAAAGCGAAAGTTTGTATGTGTGTGTGTGTGCGTGTGTGTGTGTGTGTGTATGTTTGTTACTCCTTCACGCAAAAACTACTGAACGGATTTGGCTGAAATTTGGAATGGAGATGGATAATATCCTGGATTAGCACATAGGCTACTTTTTATCCCGGAAAATCAAAGAGTTCCCACGGGATTTCGAAAAACCTAAATCCACGCGGGCGAAGTCGCGGGCATCGGCTAGTCATCAATAAATTGGTTAAGTTGTCATCGAGTAGTGTATCATATTTATTTAGATTTGTAAAATTATAAGTGGGATTAAAATAAATATTCACTCAATAAACAAAACACAGTAAAATTACTAACCGTTTGCGATCAAAACTAAAAAGTCTAGATATTTGAAGCGGTTTTCAGATTTTTTGATATCGTCAAGTAGTATCCAAATGCTACTTCATGACTGTAAAATTTAAATTTCATTAAATTTCAATTCAAAAAGCACTATATTGAAACCTCAAAGTAATTTTTTTATAGTTTCAAATAAAAATCGAATTTTCTTTCCAATATTACAATTACAAATATTTTCGTATGGCTATTTTAATTAGTTTTACTAATAATATATTTTGCTTTTTTAAAGCGATAGAGAATTTTCTCAATTTTTTTCAACTTGCGATTCGGTACACTCTGCACAGCAGAAATGATGGTGATTTTAGATTGACTCTGCCTGCATTAGGCACAACACGTATCTATTCGCATGAGAGTGTTAGTATAAAAGCTCTGGTATCACCATGTCCAAATGCTCTAAATATAATGACCTTCAGAGCTCCTGCTAACTTTATTCTAGTACAAGCGGCCCGCCCCGGCTTCGCACGGGTGCAAGTCAAAGTTATAATTTATCGTAAAATAACATAGTTAAAGTCCACGGCTTATGTACCGATTTTACAAATAACCTGCTTCATAGATGTGCACCCCCCTCCCCTGCGGTTTCGCCGTGCGAGTCATGCGACACCATCATTCATTTTAATACCAATTACAATTTTAAATTCGTAATATCTTTTGAATGGATCGTCCGATTGGAATAAAATAAAAAGTAATTTATAGCTATTGAAACAATCTTGCTCAATAAATAGTTTATTTGGATAAGGATTAGTATTTGACTATAATATGATCAATAAACATAGGCTAATAATTTTAATTACTTTTATTCTATGGAAAAGTGGTTATAATGGCTAAAATATAAATGTTTGGTTTATACTATTGCGGACTTTTTTGTAGGCATTATTGAGTTCTACAACTTTTCTATGGAAGTCAATCATACATCTCTAACCATTTAGGCAGCGTTCGCGAGAATCGTTAACGTACGGCAGTTTTTTCGACGCCTTACTCCACAATTTTCACTACCATGAAAAATCCTATCTATTTTCCGGGATAAAATATAGCCTATACGGATTCGGAAGAATCCCTCTAAGTAATGGTAAAAGATATTTTGAAATCGGTCCAGTAGTTTTTGAGCCTATTCAATACAAACATACAAAAATACAAAAATACAAAGGTTTCCTCTTTATAATATTAGTATAGATAAGTACATAGTATAGTTTCCACGAAATTTTATATCAAAGTACAATATACCAACATATTTATTTAAATAAAAGTCTTTCTCTATCTATTTGATTATGAATTAAAATTTGTTGTTGCACTTGTTTCTACATAATTTTTTCTCACAAAAATAATTAATTTTGAAGTGATAAATTAATATAAGAAACTTTACATGAAATTGAGGTTAACTTATGTCTAAATAGAAATAATGTAAACCTATAATTTACTCAGGCAACGAATATTTGATAAACTATACCCTACTTTGTTTATACCAACTTAGTATAAAGCGTCTTTGTTATTATTGTTTCTAGAAAATTGTTATCGCGACATTATTTCTCGGTTGACGATATCCGATAGGTAGGAATTACGAGCACCTAAGTGTTGAAGTTGATGCGATTGTATTGTTACCATGAACTTGAAACATAAAACCGTCTATGGCGCATAAACTTATTTTAATTTAACACTGTTGGAAGCGCTACCCCTGCAAACCTCATGACTTTAAGCCAGTCTTGCTAATAGTATTTACATTTGAAGAGTAGCACAAAAATTTGAAAAGTTGTTAATTTAAAATTCATTAACATCCTTATTTATTATTTAAAAAAATGCAATCACTCTTTAGTTTAGAAATTTTTAAATTGTTTCTGGTCTAGCCTAGTCTTGATTTTTCGGCTAATTTCCACCGCCCTACCAACAAAGTTTCAAAGGTGTACCACCAAGAGATTTAGAAGCGATGAAATTAGATGGTTTGGAGTTTAACTAAAATTGCAATATCCCTTCTAAAGCCCTTTCTATCTTAGACTGCATCGTCATTACTATCGTGAGGTCGCTGTCAGTGGCTAACTTGTCATTGAACAAAATTAATAATGTGTAATTTTTTATATTTGTAGAGATTAGGCTTAACAGGGCTCTCTCCGTCACTCGCTTCATACAATCGTAGTTCCAATTTCATTTGAATATTAAGCAACCAAAGTCCAAGAAATTTTGCAGACATATTCTAGAAACTAATATCTGTGTCTGTGGTGTTTTAGATTTTTCTAAAAATATGTAGTTTTAAAATTACAGGGGCTCAAAGATTTGTATGTAAATTTTTAAGACCGCGTAACTTTGAAACCGAATATTTTAACAGAAATCTGGAAAACCACAGACATAGATATTAGTTTCTAGAATATGTCTGCAAAATTTCATGGACTTTGGTTACTTAATATTCAAATGAAATTGGAACTACGTTTGTATGAAGCGAGTGACGGAGAGACCCCTCTTAATGACTCAATGACTTGAGAGTTGAGATCTCAAAACGTTTTAATATAAGTTTAAAAAATGTGTGTTTTATTAAAATTTTATAGCTTCTCCATTAGCACTATATTCAAGGTTTCGTTATATCAAAAAGTGACGTTATCGAGAATTACGTCATCTACTTAGGTGAGATCGAGATTTTATCTGCTATTCATCTGCTATTATAAATTCTTAGATGATATTGATGTTTTCCTTGAATAATTTTGTTCTAAAGAGTACTCGTACGTTATAGGTAATATTAGTAAGCTCGTTACTAATATTACCTATAAGCTCGTTCACGCACAACAGACGGAAACGTTTAAGTGCGGAAACCAGCCCAGAGAGAAGAAGAAGAAGCTCGTTATTATTTTTAAACTACAATTTTTAGAAATTATTTCACTATGACTTATTTAACAATTAGTTGACTCCCTCGAACTTCGCTCGGCTGAAATTTCAAAAATCGTACCTATCTTAACGTTTTGAGAAAGTATTATACTAAGTTAGTAATGATGAAAATATAAATTGAATATGTACTTGAAAAGAGCAACCGCCGAATTTCTTGCTGGTTCTGGTAGATTTTTTTGACGAATCAAAAGCACTTGTAAAAGTTTCATTGAATAAAAACATTTTGAATTTTGATTTTTTTTTAAATCTATCAATATACAAAGTTTCAATTTCTGTATAGTGGTTTAAGCTATAATTGTACGTTGGTGTGTCAGTCAGTCACTTCGATATGCAGTGTGTCAGTGCTCACTGGCAAATAGGAGAATTTAGAAGTTTCAAAAACGTGGCCTCGGCATTTTAGAAACGTTTTAAAAAATCCGTGAAAATCTTTGATTTTCCGGGACAAAAAGTGCACGAAAGGATACTGTGATGCAAGCTGTACTAAATTTCGTCAAAAACTGTTTAATAAATGAGCCATGGAAAACTAGTATAGACAGACAGAACTTTGACCTTCAATATATATTTTTTGCAAATGTGAGATCGATTGGGACTTTTCACAGTTCATACTTATCGGTATTCCCAACAATCGTACCCATTTTTACCTCTATGCGAATTATTGTATCCTTGAATGTCTTTTTTGACTGGACTGTAATATATATTATATTCCGTAGTCTGAAATGAGCTTTAGAGAGTACTAAATTTTCATTTAAATATTATTTACTAAAATGTGATACTATTCATGTAGTAGTGGAATTAGATTTCAATTTGAGCGTTTTGCCTCTTAAGTTAGACCACAAATAGTTGTAATTAAAACGGCATTGCATTAAACCTTAGCTTGTATCGGAACAGGCAGGTGAATAGATCTATTTACAGTACCACAAACAAACTCCTATTTCGACATTATTTACTCTATGCCTACGGCGATGACACGTTATTTGTATCTGCTTCATTTTAACAGAATCGTGGGTAATTGATACAATTAAACATAATATACAGAAAAGTTCCGTATCTCATAGTGGAACACTTTATTGTCCGTCTGTGCATGTGTCAAGAGTTAAGGTTCTTTTTCTCAAAAATGGCTTAAAATATTGAAAGTACTGTATACTAAGGACTCTAATTGCTTCATTTTCATGTTTCTGATTAACTCTCTCTGAAGTCACTCTCCGTTGAACTACATTGTTGAATTATCTTGGATTAATTTCAAATCCTGTGTGAAAATATTACTTGAAAAATTATACTATATGCTGTATTGACTGTTATATCTTGCAAGGTCTAGCGCAAATGCAGGTGCATTCTATATTCCCTCATTCACATTGCCCGATGGGATGGCAATTCTACACGACCAATCCTTTTCGAGGACGGTGGTGTAACAGTGCCAACTTCTTAACTATTGGCTAGAACTGAAAATTTGTTATATCTAACTATTTTTGGTTCCATCCGAGAATCAACTTTAGACCCTAGTTATCTGTAAAGAGACTAAAGCAGACAAAAAGGCATATAAAAACCCATTTTGTGTAACAGTACGGATTTAATATATTGTTAATGATATGTTGCTTAGCAGCTTATTATTTAACTTGATTTGGACTACAAGAACTATTTTTGTTGCAATTAGTTCCACTTGAAGCGCTCTGCACTATTAAGCTAAACAAAAGTATTCAGAAATAAACTGTATACCTAACTGGTTCTTTTTTCCAGTTTCTTCTGTTGCTTTGACCCTCGTTTAGACCTAATGAAATAAGTTCATAAAGCAAATCAACTTTGATTCACTCATAAGTCGCATTATTCTGAGAATACTCGTACGTTTAACAGTTTTAATAAGCACTTGCTTTAAATGCCTACCTACCTACTCGTTTGTATATAATACTAGCTTATGCCCGCGACTTTGTCCGCTTTGACTACACAAAATTTTAAACCCTACCCTTTTACCCTCTTAGGTGTTGAATTTCCAAAAATCCTTTTAGCAGATGATCTCCATCTTAGCAGATGTCTTAGTCATAACGCATGCCACATTTCAGCCTGATCCGTTCAGCAGTTTAAGAGGATCATTGTCAACGATCCCCCGTCGATTTCCTACGTATGATATTATTGTTCTCATCTCTATCTGCCCTGGTTCGTGCATTCTCGGTTCCTAGATCGGTATATTTGTGATATCCAATTCAAATTGCTGTGATTGGCTGAATTTACCATGTTCTTGCTGCGACAATGAGTTTGAGCCACTAGCGGAACAATGTTAGCCGGTCAGAAATGATTGCAATTAGTCAACCTGTTTGACGTCCGTGTTCTGTTTTCGATTACATAAAAGAAAATATTGTTGTTGCAATCTTCAATTTTAGCAAATAGTGAAAGAGAGTCGGCCAATCAGAGGTCACAACTACCGTCACACTTTCTGTCACACTATGGCAGTAGGCATACCGAGTAATGAAAACAATTTTTCATTCTGTCTAGGTCTAGTCTAGGGTTGCCACCTGCCTCTTTTTGATTTACAGGCTACCACCATCAAAAATACGGGGTTTAGATTTGAAGAAATTTGAAAATTTGAAGTATTTGAAGAAACAGGCGGTGGTTCTCTCTGAAATGCATGGAAAGCCTATTTAGATATTTCAGTTTATTTGTAAGTTTTGTATTTTTTCTCTGTATGTTGCCGTGTCTTGATTGGTGAACTGTGTTTGCAATGTGGTTTTAAATAAAAGATTTATTTATTTAAATAGCTTTTAAAAACTCTTAGTTTTGTAAAGCAAAATGTTATACATTTCATGCATACAATCTTTTCATTTTAACTTAAAATTACATTTAATTTGTAATTCCACCTTCACAGTATCAATACTATGGCCGTAGCCAGGAATCGATTTCGGGAGAGGTTTTATCAGGGCCGGAACTGAATCATGTCATGAGGAAAAAAACATTCGCTCAACTTTATGGGCTAATTACCTGGTTAGTGGAATTTCGCCTTTCAATTTGACAGTGAGATAAAATACAACAATAAAAAAGCGCGAGCGCAGTGAGCGTAAGTGTTTTTGGTTCAATACAGAAAGAATTAAAGTGAAAGGGAAACGAGTTTAGCCATGGCAAGATTTTATTTTTAAAGCTCCCTATCCATACTAATATTACGAATACGACAGTATATCTATTTGCCTATCTATTTGTTACCCTTTCACGGCCCATCTTCTTTACCAAAATTTTGGTACTTACTATTCAGAGGTAACTTGCATCCCAGACATAAGCTTTTTAGTCCGGAAAATCCCCCACGGAATTTTTAAAACTCTAAATTCATGCAAACGAAATTGTGGGGCTTACACCAAGTAATACAAATTCAAAGCGCGAGTGAAGTGAGCGCGAAATGTTGGATATATTTCCAAAAAAAAATTGGTAAGCAAGTGCAAGAAATAGTGTAAGTATTATTTTAGGCTTAGGTTTTTGACGGCTTCCCAGGCGCAGTCGCCATTTCTAAATTTCTGGTCTGGTGGGAGGCTTCGGTCATGGCTAGTTATATGGTTAGTATGGCCCTAACGGCCAAAAAATTAAACTGCATCATCACTTACCACTAGAAAAGATTAAAGTCACGGGCTAACTTGTATAAAAAAAGGCTAACATCCTCAAACCAAGCCCCGCCGCCTTGACTACGACCATGATCAATATCGAGTGGGTTTCGGCTACGCATTGCCGCAAAAGGAAAATATTCTTTCTACTGGACATAACGTCAGTGTTCGGTTTCGCCAGCCAAGTGCGAGTCAGACTCACGCACCGAGGGTTCCGATTCGGGTATTTTTTTCGACATTTTACACGAGAAATCAAAAACTGTTATGCATTAAAAAAATTATGCATAAAAATAAATAAAAATCTGTTTTAGAATGAACAGGTAAAGCCCTTTCATATGATAACCCACTTGATATATGTAGTTATCTTACTTTGAAAATTGAAAATACTAATATTTGTTCATGAACACATGACAGACGGATAGAAGGACAGATGGCCAGACGGACAGACGGAAAGACAGACAGACTGATAGACAACGAAGTGATCCTATAAGAGTTCTTTTTGCTTTTGAGTTACGGAACCCTAAAAATATTTAGTTTTATTTGCCCCGTATTTTATTTTCATAATTACCGGTTTCTCTATCCTGAAATACGGGGTAACCAGTAAAATACGGGGCCTCTGGCAACCCTATTCGGAAAACACTGTCACATTCAAGTTAATGTCAAATATTTTGTTTTCAATTACAGAAAGCTGCATCAATCATTATTACAATATTTTCTTTGTTGTGATTGGCTGAATTTTTGAGTTTCAGCCAATAAACAGACTGTTTGCCAATTAAACGTCATAACAATATAAATGCCAGAAAGTTTAACCAAATAAAACAAACTTAATGAGAACCTAGTGAGAATGCAAACGGCACACAATTTATAATACATATTATGTTAGTCGTATATAATAGATATTATAGTAGTCGTTCACTTTGGTAATAGTCAGATTGTCATCAGTAAAATTGATATTGGTCGATGTATCGTAAATTATTGTTTCGGTGACAAATATTTTTATTATCTATTTATCTTTGAACAGAATGGAATAGAATGAAATGGAATGGAATACAATGATAAATTTTTATTCCTGTAAACTTTTAGGTAAACTTCAAAGTGTTTTTGGATGGTCAGAAAAATTTACCACTGGTTCGGAATGCCGATCCTACGTTTTCTAGGGTTTCGTACCTCAAAATGAAAAACGGAACTCTTATAGGATCACTTTGTTGTCTATCTCTCTGTCTGTCGTGTGTGTCAAGAAAACCTCTAGGGTACTTCCCGTTGACTCAAAACCATGAAATTTGGCAGGTAACCTAACTGCGTAATTTTGGGTAGTTTTTTTAATCGATAAAGAAAGTTTGCGACATTGTTCAATAAAAAATTTGGATTCCAACTCCTCAACCCTGATGTTGCAGGGGACCTGACTACTAAAGCTAATGGGATTTAAAAAGTGTCGATTATTAATTGATATTGAAGGTATCTATACCAAGTAAACACTTTGTCGTTGACCTCAACCCTGATGCTGTAAGAAATTGCATTCCTAAATCCTGGTGATCCCTCGGGATTTGAAAAGGATCATCCGTTTAAATATTCTTACGTGATACAGAAACAAGTTGCATCCCGGGGACGGGCTATTACGGAGAGGCAACTTTTGTTCTGGGAAATAAAAGGATCGGGATTTTTAAAAACCTAAATCCACGCGAGCGAAGCTGCGGGCATTAGCTAGTTGTAAATATATTTAGAAGCTACTATAAGATAATAGATAAGGTACTTATTTCCTTATATTTTTATTGTATGGCAGCGCGCGGTTTTAAATTATAAATTGCACGTCCTGTCCTTTTCTGTAATACATTTTTTTCTCAATATCTACCGCTTTATCTCATAGCAAGAGTCCGTAAGATATAATACAGTGAAAATAAGCAAAATATACAATTTTTGCAGTTTCCACGTCAGTACCTGTCGAATTTTTCTAACAGTGTAAGCAGCAGAGCTGAGTTTACCATCAAGTGTTGATATGTGGGTGTTCCATAGAAGCTTTGCATCTAACATTATACCGAGAAACACGGGGTTCTCCTTTATTTTCAACATATGATTATTTATCAATGAATTTATGTCATTTAAGGTCCTGGTATTGGGCAGTGTGAATTCAACACACTTAGATTTCTTTGCATTTGGAAGTAAATTGTTAGCAATAAATCAGAGAGTGACCTGTGATATGGCATTACATATAGTATACATTGTCAAAAATTATAATATTAAAGCTGTGCGTATTGCGTGAGGAATTGCGTATTGCGTGAGGAATAGGTGCAACTTGCAGGGTTTGATGCATGCGCTATTGCCAGCAAACATGAGACATATTTTTATCTACAGGCAGCGTCTGAGTAGGTATCGCATACGTCTAACGCAAGTTGAAATGTACCAGTGTATTTAGTTAGACCTATCGACAAGTTTGGAGTTGGGTGCAGTCTAAATGTGGCCCGTGTGTTTAGACTTTCAGTTTCTGTCAGTTTCACGTGTCGTCCCCCGCACTTCACCACCCCGCTTGCACAAATCGAGACAGCACGAAATTTTCAAGATTTCTGGGTGTAATTTCTGGTTTTCGTAGTTCCCACATAATTATAACAATATAAAATATATAACGATAATTTTTTTACTACATAATATTCATTAAATTTTCTAGGTCTGTGGTTTTTCCAAATTTCATTAAATTGCTTCGTTGTCTAGAAAAACGAGCACAAAGTTGGGCCTTTTTTTAAAGAAAAATACAAATCTTTGAGCCCCTGTAATTTTAAAACTACATATTTTTAGAAAAATCTAAAACACCACAGACACAGATATTAGTTTCTAGACTATGTCTGCAAAATTTCATGGACTTTGGTTGCTTAATATTCAAATGAAATGGGAACTACGATTGTATGGAGTAAGTGACGGAGAGAGCTCTGTTAAGCTGGATGTTGATAGATCAGTCAGTCGTCAGTTACTTTTTCCTTTTATATATTTAGTAGATTTATGTATTGGTCCATTTAATCTATACTAATATTATAAAGAGGTAAAGTTTTTAAGTTTGTTTGTAGGAAATAATCTCTGGAACTACTGGACCGCTCTAGAAAATTCTTTCACAGTAGAAAGCTACATTATTGCTGAGTGATATAGGCTAAATGTTATTTAGAAAAATTAGAGATCCCGACGAAAACTGTAATAAACTACCCGACCGAAGCCGGGGCGGGTCGCTTTTAACTTATAAAGTTCTCGGCCAAAAGGATTGATCTGCGTAACATTTACTCGTAGTGCTTGAAAATAAGGTTTCGTTTTTCAAGAAATATGCCAAAGTCAAAGTTTAAATATTAATATTTATTTAATTATAATATTTCAAATATTACAATGCACTAGATTTCTGCAACAATCCTCTTAAGAGCTAAGACTAACTAAACAAAGAAAGTTCTGCTTATTAAATGGAACTTGGTTTCTTGGAAAATATTTTATAGGTAAGAGGATTGAGAGTAAATTTTCTCATTCATGTTAAAGATGTAGTTTCAGAAGTTTTGAAACCGACCCAATTAAGTTCCTCATTACATCATTACCTAAGTACTTTAATAACCGGAACGTTTAGATAAGATATTTTTTTCACTTTTTTTAACCCCCGACCCAAAAAGAGGGGTGTTATAAGTTTGACGTGTGTATCTGTGTATCTGTGTGTCTGTGTATCTGTGTATCTCTCTGTGGCATCGTAGCGCCTAAACGAATGAACCGATTTTAATTTAGTTTTTTTTGTTTGAAAGGTGGCTTGATCGAGAGTGTTCTTAGGTATAATCCAAAAAAATTGGTTTAGCCGTTTAAAAGTTATCAGCTATTTTCTAGTTTTCTTGTAGAAAAGAAGGTTCGATAACCCTTAGGTTCATAATATTCAAGTGTCAATTGACAAATGTCAAGCTGTCAAGATGGACGTTGCCTAGATATACATAATTATTTATTTGAAAATGATTTGTCGGGGGTGTTGAAAATTTTTAATTTACACTTGTTTATTGACAGCTGATGAGGTTTCGCTACTAGTACAAAAAGTTATGTAGGTACTAGTAGTTATACTAGGAAAAGAGCTTATACTACAGAATACAGATATAACAATTTCACTGGTAGTGATAACTAGTAGTAGTTCTGAGAAATGCCTGCAAGCTTACAAATTGGGTTTTATTTATTTTTTGTTATTGACCAAAAAGTTCATAAATATTTTTGAGAAGCATCCGTTTAATGTGATAGGATTAAACATTCTTTGCTTTGAGCTACAAAGTATCAAGTAATTGAGTTAGCTTGTAACTGGTCGCTTCCGCCACTTACAGCTCGCAATAGTGGACAACGGGACGCGATGACGTTTGAATTGGGTTTCACCTTCCACCTACACCCGGTTATTTTACATTTGACACTAAGGCTACGTTCATACGGCAATATTCTTCCCGTATACCGTACACGAGATTTTATCGTATAGATCAGTGACAGCAGAAATTATATTAAACTAGCTGATGCCCGCGACTTCGTTCGCGCGGATGTAGGTTTTGTAAAATTCCCGTGGGAACTCTTTGATTTTCCGGGATAAAAAGTAGTCTATGTGCTAATCCAGGGTATAATCTATCTCCATTCTAAATTTCAGCCCAATCCGTCCAGTAGTTTTTGCGTGAAGGAGTAACAAACATACACACACACACACACACATACAAACTTTCTCCTTTATAATATTAGTGTGATTTGCACATGGAGTCCTAGCGAGAAATGTAGTGTTAGAGAAATATTTTACCCGTATTCCGTTCGATGTTGATACCGAGGAGGCTGGCTGTTTCATATACATAATAATAGCCATTTTATTTAATAAAAGTTAGTACAGTTAATGAAATTCATTACCGTTATACTAAAGATGTATATTCAAATTTTAAAATAAACACGGTGCGGCATATTATTAGTAGGTACGCTTGCTTAAATAAAAAACTTTCAGTTTTTATAAAATAGCGAACGTCTGGCACGCGCTGGTTCTTAGTCCATTTCTTCCTTCTTCAATATTTAGTTTAATAATATTTTACTTTTAACTTTACTTTACCTTTTACCTTAGACTCAAAGCATAGCAGAATCAAAGGGAAGCATCCTGTCTTTTCTAATATAAAATATTTCTAATATGTTACGAAGTCCTTACGAGTAAAAAGAAATTTCTGTCTGCTGTACGACGCACTCTTTTGCAAAGTAAAAAATAAATGTTTTTCAAACATAAAATAAGAGCCCTTTTACTCTGTCACATTAGGTCGTGAGCTTTAGGCAGGTTGGTAGAATAGAGACAGACGTTCGATCTTTATTTTTAACTAGCTGATGCCCGCGACTTCGTTCGCGTGGATGAAGGTTTTTTAAAAATCCCGTGGGAACTCTTTGATTTTCCGGGATAAAAAGTAGCCTATGTGCTAATCCAGGGTATAATCTATCTCTATTCTAAATTTCAGCCAAATCCGTCCAGTAGTTTTTGCGTGAAGGAGTAACAAACATACACACACACACACACACACACACATACAAACTTTCGCCTTTATAATATTAGTGTGACTAGCGACCCGCTCCAACTTCGCACGGGTAGCTTATTACATTTTCTCTCTAGAGGTATCTCTAATTTTTTTGAAATTTTTCTTTTATTAAAAATATACAGCCTATGTCATTCAGGAATAATGTAGCTTTCTACTGGTGAAAATATTGTTAAAATCGTTCAGTAGTTCCAGAGATTACTTCCTACAAACAAACTTACAAACTTTACCTCTTTATTATGTTAATATGTAAGCTTATAGATATGTTATAGCAGTCCCTAAACCGCTGCACTGATTTCATAAATTTGCTGGACCTCACCATAATACCTACTTACATATACTTCTTATCCCAAAAAATGAAAAAAAAAATCAGGGTATTTAAACAACCTAACTCCACGTGGAAGAAGTCGCGGGCATTATATCTATGAAAGGATGTAATATAAAAGAGCTATTAAGTATAGAGTTAGTACTTGGAAATTGAAAATCATTTTGCTTTTCCGAGTATCTTACTAACGTAGAAGCCTTTTGACAGAAATTCAATGATCGATGGAACCTAATCTTAATGGCCAATATTCAGTGAAAACCTAGAATTCCACATTTTAGGTATTTCGAATTTCGATGTTCATATCAAAAGTAAAAAGGCAAATCACTAATTAGGTATTTATAATTAATGTTAACTAGAGGATGCCCACGACTTCGTCCGAGTGGATTTAGGTTTTTAAAGATCCCGTGGGAACTGTTTGATTTTACGGGATAAAAAGTTGCATATGTCAATTACAGGGACGCAAGCTACCTCGGTACCAAATCCCATACCAATCGGTTAAGCGGATGGGTTTTTAGGAATCCCGTGGGAACTCTTGATTTTCCGGGATTAAAATGTCTGTCCCCGGGATATAATTAACCCTGTACGAAATTTCGTCAGAATCGGTTAAACTGTTGAGCCGTGAAAAGGTAGCAGACACACTTTCGCATTTATAATATTAGTATGGATAATAATTAATTCAAAGTAGGTTTAATTCAATGAATTCAAGTGAACTATTATTGTACTTCTTTTGATAGTCAGAATTGTTAGATTAGTAAGATGATAATATAGTGGTGATAATTAATTACGTAAACTTAAAACTAAAGCATTACAATAAAACTTAAAGCTAGCCTTATCTAATTACTATACAAATCATACCCGCGTGGAATGGTGCCAAGAATACTGGCTGCATTTCCGCGTTGGACAGCCAGGCTGATCCGTTGCGCAAAAAATGAGCCAGCCCTTCTGTCACCCGATGAGGCTATTAAACGCGGTTAGCTAAAGCTAGCATGAATATGTCTTATTGACTATTGGATCTATCTATCTATATATAATCAAGATTTATCATGAAGCAGTGAATAATATAAAACCTCTAAACTTTAAAGGCAAGTTGGTTTTTCATAGGGCACAAAATCATAACCCTTCCTTTTGGCTTTGCCGCAGTCGGGTTAAGAGGATTTTATGTAAACCTAATAGGATGGAAATGGGGGTAAGAACGTTGTATGAAACTCCTATGTTTTTAAACTGCGGGGATTATCTTTGCGGAAAAGTCGCTGGAAATAGCAACTTACATAATCTAGACTACGCTTTGAAAGAATTATTGTACCTACTTTATGTCAAACCGTCCCGTCGTCGCTCAGGTCCTGCACCTGATCTAGCTATCAGCCTCAATCCGTTTGCGATGGCTTGACTTCCCATTGGAATGAGGGAATATAGTGTTTACTCTTGTTTCCGCATACAAATACGCAATATAAAATCTCTTGCTATGTCTAGTCTCCGTTGAGATTGGCCCCATGGCCGAATCCGTTCGGGAGAGCATTTTTATTGATGTCTATCAAAAATCATGTAGGTACCTACATTAATAAAACAATGTCATACAAACAATTTCTGCAATTAGTGTCCCGCGTAGCATATAAAATAGACTAGTGTTTTGCTCGGTGCGCGAGCTGCTAAAGCAGCTCACGTGACGTGGTAAGGTTAACTTTTATTATATAAAACCAAATTGATTTATTAAGATAATTCACCCCGAAAAACCCCATAAAATGACAGGCATTTCTATTTTTTGTAGAAAATGTAAGTCCGCCATCTTGGATTTGAAAATAAATGTCATTATCAAAATCAGCACCCTGGAAACCCTGAAAACGATATCCATATTATTTTTTGTAAATTAGGATAATAAGTTAGTAGGGTGCGTGGGTGCGCGGACCACTAAAGTGGTCCGCGAGCATGCAGCGTTTGTTCCACCGAGTAGACCTTCGGACTCTGACCATCTTTTGCCAAGAAACCACTCTTCCATCTTTTATAGCCTCCGAGATAGACACCGACGAAATTTGTACGGCGGCCATTTTGTTTTTCCAAAATTTTCCACTTTTTCTATTAATCGTTTAGTACATTCTTCAATGATTGCGAGTTTCAACGAAATCGGTTGGAAAACAAAAGAGTTGCAAAAATCACGTCGGTCGCCATCTTGTTTTTCTGAAATTTCATAATTTTCCCCTACTCATATCACGCATCCGAACATATCTCCCAAACATCAATGTATCGTTTTCCGTCTCTTTCTAGGAGAATGAGACATTCATAATCGCCATACAAAATGTATGGAAAAATAAATTCCGCCATTTTGAATTTTTTTTCTATTCATCGAGTAGACCTTCGGATCTTGATTCTCTTTTGCAAAGAAACCACACTTCCATCTTTTATACCCTCCGAGCTGGACACCGGTGAAATTTGTATGGCGGCCATCTTTTCTTCGCCATTTTGAATTTTTTTTCAGCTTTTTGGCAATTGGATGACGTCATGAATGACATTTGCTCGAGCACCCCCCACCTATCTTCAATACCTTAAGCGGACCCTTCACCCGTCTCCGATATCCTCAATCATCAGCTTTCTCCATAATTTTGGCTTACTAAGTTTTTGTTTTCTATATAACACCATCAGTGAAAAAAAAAATTTTCATACAAAATTTTACAGGAGTTTCTTAGTTGAAAATCTCGAAAATCTCCCCAAAACTGGCAACACCGGTTGCATATCTCCATACTGCCAGCCGAGATACACAATCGATTCATACATACTGACTTTCCAAAATGTTGCCAACTGCCTCAAAAACGTGATCAAAATTTCGAAAAATTAAAAAAAATACAAAATGGCCGCCAACTCGTTTCACAGAAAGATTTTACACGGTTTCATAATTTTCCTATTAACTACAGGATATACCGCGCCCGATGACGTTTCAATCTTTCCTCTCGCTCGCACCCACGCGAAAGGGGATACCGTGAAAAAGACCGTGTCGAAAATCACTTTTACTTTGATAAATTCCAGTGTTGCCAGTCTCCGGTGACAAAAATACCCAAATGTCATTTGTACGAGCAAAACACGTAATCACTCATACTCGGATTTTGCTAAAAGTGCGTATTTCGATTTTTTACAATTTCCCGAAAATCTTGAAATTTCCCTAAAAATGGGGTAATTTTTTCCCACCGATCTATACCTCGAGCCTATACGTACAACCGCTTCATAGAAGCCGAATCGCTCCGATGTTGCCAACTTTGAGATATTTAACTTTTAAAATTGCGTTTTTTCGTACCTCGAACAAAACGGCCGCCATGACAGCCGCCATCTTGAATTTTTAAAAACCACTCCCGTTCTGTCAAAATACAGGATAATCGTGGGAGAAACCAAGAAAAATAATTATCCTCGATTACCCCGTTTCGGATCTGTGGCGCCGCGGTTCGGGGTCGAAAAATGAAAATTTTGAAAACGCTACGGCTCGGCCGCCATCTTGTTTTTCCAATTTTTTCCACATTTTCTGTTAATCATTTACTACTTTCTACAAAGTTTGCAAAATTCAACTAAATCGATTGGAAAACAACGGAGCTGCAAAAATCACCTCGGCCGCCATCTTGTTTTTCCGAAATGTCATAATTTTTCCCCAGTCGACTCCCCCATCCGAACACAACTCCCCTACATCATTATATCATTTTCCTTCTCTTTCTAGGAGAACAATTATGTCAATGAGTGAGTCAGTGAGTGGTAATCGAGCTATATATAGTATAACTAGTGTTTTGCTCGGTGCGCGAGCTGCTAAAGCAGCTCGCGTGACGTGGTTGGGTTAACTTTATTATACTAAACCAAATTTATTTATTAAGATACAAATTCACCGCGAAAACACCATAAAACGACACCCATAACGATTTTTTTCTTAAAAAATGCATGTCCGCCATCTTGGATTTCAAAATAAATGTCGTTATCAAAATCAGCACGCCGGAAAACTCTGAAAACGACATCCATATCATTTTTTGTAAAAACGGGGTAGTTGAGGTTAATAAAGTAGGGTGCGTGGGTGCGCGGACCACTAAAGTGGTCCGCGAGCATGCAAGATTTGTTCCACCGAGTAGACCTTCGGACCCTGATCATCTTTTGCCAAGAAACCACTCTTCCATCTTTTATAGCCTCCGAGATAGACACCGACGAAATTTGTACGGCGGCCATTTTGTTTTTCCAAAATTTTCCACTTTTTCTATTAATTGTTTACTATATTCTTCAAAGATTGCGAGTTTCAACGAAATCGGTTGGAAAACAAAAGAGTTGCAAAAATCACGTCGGTCGCCATCTTGTTTTTCTGAAATTTCATACTTTTCCCCTACTCATATCGCGCATCCGAACATATCTCCCAAACATCAATGTATCGTTTTCCGTCTCTTTCTAGGAGAATGAGACATTCATAATCGCCATACAAAATGTATGGATAAATAAATTCCGCCATTTTGAATTTTTTTTCTATTCATCGAGTAGACCTTCGGACCCTGATCATCTCTTGCCAAGAAACCTCACTTCTATCTTTTATACCCTCCGAGCTGGACACCGGCGAAATATGTATGGCGGCCATCTTTTCTTCGCCATTTTGAATTTTTTTTCAGCTTTTTGGCAATTGGATGACGTCATGAATGACATTTGCTCGAGCACCCCCCACCTATCTTCAATACCTTAAGCGGGCCCTCCACCCGTCTCCGAAACCCTCATACATCAGCTCTCTCCATAATTTTGGCTTACTAAGTTTTTGTTTCCTATACGACACCATCAGTGAAAAAAAAAATTTTCATACAAAATTTTACAGGAGTTTCTTAGTTGAAAATCTCGAAAATCTCCCCAAAAGTGGCAACACCGGTTGCATATCTCCATACTGCCAGCCGAGATACACAATCGATTCATACATATTGACTTTCCAAAATGTTGCCAACTGCCTCAAAAACGTGATCAAAATTTCGAAAAATTCAAAAAATTACAAAATGGCCGCCAACTCGTTTCGCAGAAATAAATTACATCGTTGTACAACTTTCCCAATAACTACAGGATATACCGCTCCCGGTGACGTTTCAATCTCTCCTCTCGCTCGCACCCACGCGAAACGATCGCCCCTAAAAAAAGACTACGTCGAAAATCACTTTTTCTTTGATAAATTCCAGTGTTGCCAGTCTCCGGCAACAAAAATACCCAAATGTCATTTGTATGATCAAAACACATAATCGCTCATACTCGGATTTTGCGAAAAGTCCGTATTTCGTTTTTTTTCAATTTCCCGAAAATCTTGAAATTTCCCCAAAAATGGGGTAATTTTTTTCCTCCAATCTATACCTCGAGCCTATACGTACAATTGCTTCATAGAAGCCGAATCGCTCCGATGTTGCCAACTTTGCGATATTTAACTTTTAAAATTGCGTTTTTTTGTACCTCTAACATAACGGCCGCCATGACAGCCGCCATCTTGAAATTTTGAAAACCACTCCCATTCCGTCAAAATTCAGGATAATCATAGACGAAACCAGAAAAAAATAATTATAATCCATTTCCCGTTTCGGATCTGTGGCGCCGCGGTTCGGGGTCGAAAAATCAAAATTTTGAAAACGCTACGGCTCGGCCGCCATCTTGTTTTTCCAATTTTTTCCACATTTTCTGTTAATCGTTTACTACTTTCTTTAAAGTTTGCAAAATTCAACAAAATCGGTTGGAAAACAACGGAGCTGCAAAAATCACGTCGGCCGCCATCTTGTTTTTCTGAAATGTAATAATTTTTCCCCAGAGGGTTCCCGAAACCGAACACAACTCCCCTACATCATTATATCATTTTCCTTCTCTTTCTAGGAGAACAATTATGTCAATGAGTGAGTCAGTCAGTGGTAATTGAGCTATATATAGTATAACTAGTTTTTGCTCGGTGCGCGAGCTGCTAAAGCAGCTCACGTGACGTGGTAAGGTTAACTTTATTATATAAAACCAAATTGATTTATTAAGATACATAATTCACCCCGAAAAACCCCATAAAATGACAGGCATTTCTATTTTTTGTAGAAAATGTAAGTCCGCCATCTTGGATTTGAAAATAAATGTCATTATCAAAATCAGCACCCTGGAAACCCTGAAAACGATATCCATATTATTTTTTGTAAATTAGGATAATAATTTAGTAGGGTGCGTGGGTGCGCGGACCACTAAAGTGGTCCGCGAGCATACAGAGTTTGTTCCACCGAGTAGACCTTCGGACCCTGATCATCTTTTGCCAAGAAACCACTCTTCCATCTTTTATAGCCTCCGAGATAGACACCGACGAAATTTGTACGGCGGCCATCTTGATTTTCCAAAATTTTCCACTTTTCCTATTAATCGTTTACTACATTCTTCAAAGATTGCGAGTTTCAACGAAATCGGTTGGAAAACAAAAGAGTTGCAAAAATCATATAGGCCGCCATCTTGTTTTTCTGAAATGTCATAATTTTCCCCAACTCATATCACGCATTTAAACATATCTCCCATACATCAATGTATCGTTTTCTGTCTCTTTCTAGGAGAATGTGACATTCAATATTCGCCATACATTTTCTATGGGGAAAAAAAATCCGCCATTTTGAATTTTTTTTCTATTCATCGAGTAGACCTTCGGACCCTGATCATCTCTTGCCAAGAAACCACACTTCCATCTTTTATACCCTCCGAGCTGGACACCGGCGAAATTTGTATGGCGGCCATCTTTTCTTCGCCATTTTGAATTTTTTTTCAGCTTTTTGGCAATTGGATGACGTCATGAATGACATTTGGTCGAGCACCCCCCACCTATCTTCAATACCTTGAGCGGACCCTTCACCCGTCTCCGACATCCTTCATCATCAGCTATTTCCAAATTTTTCCTCGATTTTTTTTTTGTTTTCTATACGAAACCATCAGTGAAAAAAAAATTTTTCCTACAAAATTTTACAGGAGGAGTTTTTGGGGAGAATCTCGAAAATCTCCCCAAATGTGGCAACACTGTTCACATATTTCGATACTGCTGGTTGAGTCACACAATCGATTCATACATGTCGACTTTCCAAAATGTTGCCAACTGCCTCAAAAACGTGATCAAAATTTCGAAAAATTAAAAAAAATACAAAATGGCCGCCAACTCGTTTCACAGAAAGATTTTACACGGTTTCATAATTTTCCTATTAACTACAGGATATACCGCGCCCGATGACGTTTCAATCTTTCCTCTCGCTCGCACCCACGCGAAAGGGGATACCGTGAAAAAGACCGTGTCGAAAATCACTTTTTCTTTGATAAATTCCAGTGTTGCCAGTCTCCGGCGACAAAAATACCGAAATGTCATTTTTATGATCAAAACACATAATCGCTCACACTCGGATTTTGCGAAAAGTCCGTATTTCGATTTTTTTCAATTTCCCGAAAATCTTGAAATTTCCCCAAAAAATGGGGTAATTTTTTTCCTCCAATCTATACCTCGAGCCTATACGTACAATCGCTTCATAGAAGCCGAATCGCTCCGATGTTGTAAACCTTGGGATATTTAACTTTTAAAATTGCGTTTTTTCGTACCTCTAACATAATGGCCGCCACGACAGCCGCCATCTTGAATTTTTAAAAACTACCCCCATTCCGTCAAAATTAAGGATAATCGTAGACGAAACCAGAAAAAAATTATAAGTTTCAATTTCCCGTTTCGGATCTGTGGCGCCGCGGTTCGGGGTCGAAAAATCAAAATTTTGAAAACGCTACGGTTCGGCCGCCATCTTGTTTTTTCAATTTTTTCGACATTTCCCATTAATCGTTTACTATTTTCTTCAAAGATTGCAAAATTCAACAAAATCGGTTGGAAAACAACGGAGCAGCAAAAATCACGTCGGCCGCCATCTTGTTTTTCTGAAATGTCATAATTTTTCCCCAGAGGGTTCCCGAAACCAAACACAACTCCCCTACATCACTATATCATTTTCCTTCTCTTTCTAGGAGAACAATTATGTCAATGAGTGAGTCAGTGAGTCAGTGGTAATTGAGCTATATATAGTATAAAATAATAAGAAATCATTTACGAGTATGTGCTATGTCATAGATCATGTTGATATAAAAAAATGTGTTTTATTGCGCTGTTACCTGACTGGCAAAGTTACATACCTACCTACTCGCTAGTCGCTACTTCTTTTTAACCCCCGACCCAAAAAGAGGGGTGTTATAAGTTTGACGTGTGTATCTGTGTATCTGTCTGTGGCATCGTAGCGCCTAAACGAATGAACCGATTTTAATTTACTTTTTTTTTGTTTGAAAGGTGGCTTGATCGTGAGTGTTCTTAGCTATAATCCAAAAAAATTGGTTCAGCCGTTTAAGAGTTATCAGCTCTTTTCTAGTTTTCTTGTAGAAAAGAAGGTTAGATAACCGTTAGGTTCATAATATTATGTCAATTGACGAGACGAGACAAGAAGGACGTTGCCTTGATACATTATTATTTATTTGAAAATGATGTTTTAGAAAACTCAGATACTTTGGATCGTAAGCGCTGTAGGCGCGGAATAGTCCAAGAAAATCGGTTCAGCCGTTTAAAGTTATCAGGTCTTTTCTAGTTACTGTAACCTTCACTTGTCGGAGGTGTTATAAATTTTTAATTTACACTTGTTGAAAGATAATCTTTCCGTGGGGTAGACTATACTTAGGTGATATTACAGTTTAGTAGATTTATAACCGATCCTTATAAATAAAAAACCTTCCTTCCTTACCTACCTTACAGCCTGCTGCACATAATATGATGATAAAAAGTTGGTAGGAAGTGGGTGGATAAGGAAAGCAGAGGACTGTGTGTGGTGAGTGACGCACTCTCCAATAGGTATATGAGGCATGGATGGATGGATGCCTTTCACACCTTTATATACACCGCAATGCTGAATCTTGAAGCACAACGCGTGACTGTAACTGCAAAGCGTGACATCACGCTGAATGCGCGCGTAAGTGTGTAGTAGACTACAGGCCCATGTTTAAAAATGGGTGGGTCATATGAACCACCAGGTGACGTATACAGGACAATATAAGAGCATAAAATAATAAGTTTCAGCACTATGCCGTCACTTGTAAGCTGTCCAACAGAGTGCTGGTGAGAATTGAAAAGTGCAGGTAGAGTGAGTACATTTTGGTCATATATTTTTGTACGGCATTTTTACCATCGATAGATCCATGAAAAATAATAAGAAAGCGCGCAGTGCCGTAAAAAAATGGTGCGCCACAAAGTCAGTAAATGTTTTGATTTTCTGACAATTTCCGGGGTAAATTTGGTCATTTAATTCTGTACGGCACTAGTTTCATACTGTTTCAATACAGCCTCTAATCCATTATTCCGCAACGCCGTACAAAAATCATGCGACAAGGGGAAAAAATTGAGGGTAGCAACCCCCTCTCTTTCCGTGGTCCGGGGGGTGATTTGAGAAAGTACGGCTTTGGTTCCAAAACATTATCTAGCACTCAGAAGTACTATTAAAAATAATGCCGTAAAAAAATTAGTGTTCATTTGAATGTGTATCAATAATTATCTTAATTTCATGGTATACTTAATTTTTAAAGCTGTAAAATCATTTGACTCTGTACGGCAACTTTTTTTTTAACATGATAGTGTAAAATACTATTGTTATATAGTATTGCCGTTCAAAAGAAACTGTTCTAAAAAAAATTATAGATAAATACAAAAACTGAAATTTTTCAAATTATTGCAAAAGTTTAAATATTCATAGATTAATAAAATATAGCAATTTTCTACGCTTTTCCCTTGTTTTAAATAGTATTAAGATAAATAAATTAGGAAAAAATTATGCCGTACATTTTAATGCAGACCATATCTTTTAGGATGATGAAAATGACGCTACCATTTTAAGGGTAGTACTTTATGGCCATCTGATACTGTACGGCATTAACATATTTTTGAAGAGAACAATTGATAATATGATAAAATCACTATGCCGTCTAACTGAAGTGAACGGGTGTGTATATAATATCCACATCCCCTACAAACCTTTGGACCAACGAAAATGTACGGCATGTAAAAAAATATTATCTATGCATAAAACACTTTCAAAATAAATTAATTTTATGTTGTTTCAAATCACCCCCCGGACCACGGAAAGAGAGGGGGTTGCTACCCTCAATTTTTTCCCCTTGTCGCATGATTTTTGTACGGCGTTGCGGAATAATGGATTAGAGGCTGTATTGAAACAGTATGAAACTAGTGCCGTACAGAATTAAATGACCAAATTTACCCCGGAAATTGTCAGAAAATCAAAACATTTACTGACTTTGTGGCGCACCATTTTTTTACGGCACTGCGCGCTTTCTTATTATTTTTCATGGATCTATCGATGGTAAAAATGCCGTACAAAAATATATGACCAAAATGTACTCACTCTACCTGCACTTTTCAATTCTCACCAGCACTCTGTTGGACAGCTTACAAGTGACGGCATAGTGCTGAAACTTATTATTTTATGCTCTTATATCGTCCTGTATACGTCACCTGGTGGTTCATATGACCCACCCATTTTTAAACATGGGCCTGTAGTCTATAGGATTTATAAATAAAAACTAGTAATAATATTAATATCATCCCGACCACTTAAATTGCTATTTTACTGCTAAGTGAGCATTCACATTGGCTAGATAGGTATATAGATCGTAAAAGTATCAAAGAATACTTGGGCGGCAATGGTACTGATTTTGATGGCAAGTAAATTTTAAAATATTGGCATCTTTTTCTTACCAATGTAAAAAGAAAAGGGCAGACATACCTACCAATTTTATTTAAAACTGTCAAACCTCTTTACATTAGGTGCTAGTCTTGAGCATAATGTTTAAATTTGTAGAGCAGCCTTAAAATATAGTCTTTAACTTAAAACAAATTTTTCGTCTTTTGTTAGCAGTATTAAGAACCCGGAAAATTTAAGTTTAGAAAAAATTTCAATCAATTCATAAATAAAAGTTCCCGTGGGATTTTTAAAAAACCTAAATCCACACGGATGAAATCGCAAATACCATCTTGTTTATACAATTACTGAGTAATTAGGCAGTTAATCTTGATATAATTCATTCACTTATGTATTTACAAAATAAAATTAGACTATATTAAAACACGTGCCTGCTGTCATTAAACTTATTTACGAATGAAGAATAGGTATTATATTATAACACGATTATTCATTCATACTTTAAAACAACTCTATTTTCCCCACACTCTACAAGTCTCTACAGTATACATCAAAACTTGTTATATGATATTGTGAATGGTACATAGTGAATTAGGTAAGTTAATGTTTTCTAGTGGCACGTGTTCTGCTTCAAATCTTTGATTACATGCCAAGTTCTACCGGCACAATACCTACGTTTATTTGTAATATCATAAAATAGGAAATATTAGTACTAACCTCGTAAGAGAACGTATCGTCTGGATTAAAACAATATAAACAGTATAAACCACACTTTGGAAATTGTTACTACTGTACAAGTCCTGTCAGAAGCAAGTTATCATTATTTACAAAATCGAAATCTACGCAACGAAAAAAAAATTGATTGCATTCGGCGGTGAGCAATTGCTGTAACGCGCTTTGTTGAAAACGCATGCGCTGCGTCGATTCCCGCGCAAGCGACTGAGTCTGACTTGACTTTTGAGATCGGAGTCTGGCTTCACTCGCTGACCGCTTCATCGCTGCGCAGCGCGTGGGCCCGCGACCTTCGCCTCGCGGTTACACGTATCTACGGTAAATACTAAACACTCCTCAAGTGCTAGCCCGCTAGCTCGCCACACTTGCCAGTTTATAGGAGGAGGTATTTAGGCGTATTGTTACCTACAGAGCGAGTGATAGCCACCATGTTTTCGTTACCTACAATAGCAAGTGGCTGACATTGTTATGGTTTCTTGCTGGTTCTTCTCGGTAGGAATGGCACTCCGAACCAGTGGTAAACTCTGTTGACGATTCAAAAGCGCTTGTAAAAGTTTATTTGAATACTAGCTGACGCCCGCGACTTCGTCCGCGTGGATTTAGGTTTTTCGAAATCCCGTGGGAACTCTTTGGTTTTCCGGGATAAAAAGTAGCCTATGTGCTAATCCAGGATATTATCAATCTCCATTCCGAATTTCAGCCAAATCCGTCCAGTGGTTTTTGCGTGAAGGAGTAACAAACATACACACACACACACACACACACACACACACACATACAAACTTTCTCCTTTATAATATTAGTGTGAAGTGTGAAAATGAATGATCGCAGTAGGATGGAATAGCCATTCTATTGCGATTTTCTGTCCTTTACTGGAGTAGGTGTGGTGATTGAGGCCTCCCGAAAAATCCACTTTCCGTATCGGGTCGGGTGGTTGATTCTTGTCTGGTTGAAATAGCTTTGTGCTTCATGAAGTCCTTGTTCAGAATTTTCTTAATAATTACGGCCGGTTCACACATGTCTCCGTTTTACTGTTCCGTTTTATCGTGTACGTTTTTTTTTCGTCGATGGCGTATGTAGTTGTATGAGCGAATTCACACATGGCACAGTATTCTGTATACAGTAAACAATATCGTTCCGTAAAAAAATGACATTCCGTTTTGTCATCGAATACTGGATGACGGAACAGTAAAAATATACGGATACGTAGAATTTTAACGGATAGATCCATCTTTGTAGTATAGCGGCGGTATACTGCGAGTTTTGTGTTCACACGTCGCATCCAGTAATGACGGATCCGTTGAACGTTATACGGTGCCTATGTGTGAACAGAGCATAAATTTATAACGTATCCGTTAAAAACGTACCAGTAAAACGGACTCCCATGTGTGAACGGGCCGTTAGGGTAGGTGATGCATGTATTTTTTTTTACATTTTCCAATCATTGTTTACATCATTCACATTACAAAAGTAATTGTGTAAAACTTCAAGCTGGCCCGGACGATTTAAATGCCTTTATATTGGCGCGCTTTCATATCGTCATCTTAAAGAAACAATCCAACAATCCTGATTGGTTGACAAGTGTCGTTGACGTAGAAGATTCGTTAGTAGACATTTCGTAGACACTACACAATGTGTGCGCACAATACAATGTGTGTTCGCGTTTTGCGATTTTGAAAAAGGAGCTCATAGTTTTGACTCTGGCGCTTAAAACACATACACGCATAGCGCTTGTGTAGTCTACGAATAAGCGCAAATATCATCAAAAATCTGTCTTCAGCTCACGCAAGCGAAAAACTTATGAGCAACTTGACAGAGAAAGTTATTGTATTGTTTTTAGAATTATTACGATATACAGGGTTTTTTTTAACCCATCCATCCGGCAACTGATATAAATGTTTATTTTGGTTTATTTAGGTTATTATCAGGAATAAAATGATTTCTGTAAAAATTGAATCGGGCAATCATAGTTTCGTGAAATAGATAATACAATGTTTTTTGCTATTTCATGCATCATAATAATAACAGTGATAGAAATAACCGTTTTATGACCGATTTAAAATTACTTTCATTTGGAATATCTTTTATTTATAGTAAGTAATCTTTTATTTATTGTATAGAAACAACATTTACTTATCTCATAATTCGAGGCACACAGCGCACCGAAAACTGCTTGGGCGCGACCTCGTTAAAATGATATAAATCGGATTTTTTAGAACGTGATGTATAATGAAATTCCTTGTTTTATTCAGATACAAGTTAGCCCTTGATTTTAATCTCACCTGGTGGTACCTAAGTGATGATGCAGTCTAAGATGGAAGTTAACCTGGAAGAGGTATGGCAGTTTTTATTAAATCCATACTCGTTTGGTTCCTACACGGCATCGTACCAGAACGCTAAATCGTTTGGGGGTACGGCTTTGCCAGTAGGGTGGTAACTAGGCCCAACTGAAGCTTCTTGCTAGACCAGACCAGAAATTGAACAACCCTGTCAACAATAGAACCCGGGACTTCCCACTAATAAGACCACAGCGCTTAGGTATACTACTGCTTCAGGGAGGCCGTCAAAATCACATTGGGTGACTGCGTTTGTGTGACTACTGCCTAACATACCGCCTTTTATTACTGTACTGAATAATAATGTCATCAACGTTTCAATGTTTACAGATTAAACAAATACCCATCCACAAACATTACGTAGCTGACAATGAAAATGGTATTTTGAGGCTATTCAGCCGATATTAACATTCTGTCGTTCATTTCAGTGTTTATGTTGGAACGTGGATTTGTGTTCCAAATGCCTGAGGTTGTGGATTGATCACTTTACTCTTATAAAGGTTGATTCCCATCGACGCAGTCTAAGCGAAGCGAATCAGTGCTATAAACTATCATAATTGTATATGCTATACAAGATAAAGTTCCGTTCCATCTTACAAGAAATAACACTTTTATTTGTTTTGATTTTCGTGGCGGTCATTTCCGAAATTTTTATAATTTGTTGTTATAGCGGCAATAGAAATACACATTCTGTGAAAATTTCAACTCTCGAGCTATTACGGTTCATGAGATGCAGCCCGCTGACAGACAGACGGTTGGACGGACGGATGCGGAGGCATAGTATTAGGATCCCATTGTCACCTTTTGGGTACGGTGCCCTAAAAAGAGTTAATATAGACGCCTTCTAGGCAGGCATGCTCCACCTTTGGTACATCATCTACTGTTTGCTACAGTAGGAGATGCCTACTGTTTGCAGCTGCAGCTGTTGTGTGGTTGCAGCCAAGCGCAAGTCTATAAAGCTAAAAAAACCGGACAAGTGCGAGTCGGACTCGCACGCGAAGGGTTCCATACCATCGCACAAGATATAATACCTAACACCTTTATCTAGAACTCTGCAGGTTAATTAAGGTCTGCATCATGTATATGTGATATAATGAATTAAATTTTTCGTGAACACATCTTAATTTTTTTTGTATGATATACCACAAATTCACGGTTTTCGGATTCATTCCTTTACTTGTGCTATAAGAACTACCTACCTGCCAAATTTCATGATTCTAGGTCAACGGGAAGTACCCTATAGGTTTTTTGACAGACACGGCAGAGGACCAGATAGACCGACAGACAGATAGACCGAGAGACAGATAGTCAGAATGACAGACAGACAGACTACAAAGTGATCCTATAAGGGTTCCGTTTTTCCTTTTGAGGTACGGAACCTTAAAAATCTCGTAAATTGGGCATGAAGGAAACATCACAATGTTGATGCGCGGACATGTTAATGTGAATAATAATATAATACAAGATCTCACAGTTTTCCATCACAGACCGGGGTTCATCAGCATCGTATTCACAACATTGGGAAGCTGCGCGCTGCGCTTATGCACCGGATGTACCTACTCGTATATTTTTGAATCGTCTGGGTGCTTTGAGATCGCTTATTAATTATTATACGAATATTCAATGCTAGGTTTTATGTAACATACTTACAACGTGGTTTTCTAATAATATAATTTTTATCGTTTCATTCAAGATGAACCTGTTGCCCTAAAATATAGGTAGTTACCTAATCATAATTATAGCTCTTATCTCAGCCTACTACAGACATGCCTATATAGTTTATATCCTTTTGTAGTTTTTTTAAGGCTAGATGATGCCCACGACTTCCTCCGCGTGGATTTAAGTTTTTGAAAAATCCCGTGGGAACTCTGCTTTTTCGAAATAAAAAGTTGCCTATGTCAATTTCCGGGACGCAAGCTACCTCTGTATCTTTCATCAAAATCGGTTAACTGTTGGGCCGTAAAAAGCTAACAGATAGACAGATACACTTTTGCATTTATAATATTAAGTAATAAGTATATATATATAAAAGATGTAATTTTTTTTGACTTTATTCATTAATTAGCATTTTCTTACAACTTACCCAAGAAAAAATAAATACGAAAATAATTTCTGCTTTGAATCACTCCTAATTTTTTTATTGTTTACGCTTCTTTGAGCAAATTTTACAGGTTTACTGCTGCCATTTACCATATAAAACTTTTCTGTTGCACCCACCTGAGCTGAGCATAAGTACTTTCGTTCGGAGTCCTATGGTATATTATTCCAAATAAGAAACTTGGTTCTTATCGCTGAAATTCCATCAAATCCAGGCTCATCATATTCGTACCGATTTTGACCAGATCCACCCGAGTTATTTTCCAGATTTGCATGGTCGCTCATAGAAATCTAATACGATGAAGCAACCACCTTTCAGACCTTTTAATTTTAGCTTTTTTCTTTATCATAAAATTGATGGATTTGTTCAAACTTAAAACCCTTACGTAGTGCAATAGTGATAGGAGAGTATATCCACTTCTGGCTTAGTCGTTAAGCCAAAAAAACTGTATCACATTGGAAATGTGTACTTACAGTTTACACTAATTGTATAATCACAATATTGTGTGGTCTTCCTGTTTATACCAAATTGGGTTGAACCTACAGATAAAGGATGTAATTTTTCTTTTACATCTGTAGAAACTAGATAAACCTATTTTATTATATTTGTAGTAATTGCATTCTTGGCTGAAAGAGGTATAGATGATAATCAGGATCCGCTAAATAAAATTTTCAAAGCTCGTACAACATTTATTTCATAAACATCAATGGAATAAAACATTTATTTTTAAACCCGAATGGGTTACTATACTGAATGTAGGTGATATATATAATATGATTTAAATATATTATAGTAACAATTTATTTGATTTTTCAATTAATACTAATACAATATCATCAGAAATATTTTTTTTAAATATTTTTGTATCATCTTTATTTTTAAATCTCCTACTTCTACTAAAAGTTGAATGCATAAATAGATTGTTTTCAAAAGCTTACGTATATTTTACTATATTTAGTATAATGTCCTGATATAATGAATATTTGACTCGCTTACATGATCATTTCTATTAAAACTATGATAAAAATATATTTTATGTATGTATGAATCGATGAAGGCTTATGAAGGCTACGAAGGTTGCTGTATGGCTAAATAGTTTTGATAAAGCCGTTCTTATATACCATCACAATCATACCACAGTATAAATAAATGAAGTTGTCACTTCTGAGATTTGTTACAAAAATTGTTTTGTAAATAGCTGTCAATATAATTTTTTGTTATTAAATCGGTCTCTGTTGTAAAATTATTAAATATCTTTTTTAGAAAAATATTTTATTAAAATAATATGTCTAAAACATATATGTATATTATTTATAATCACTCACTAACCTTTGGGGACGATCTGGGACGATAGTATGATAGTATTTGAAAATACGTAACTGACGCTAATGATATAGTATTTATGATACATTAATCGTAACTAATATTATTTAGGTAACTTAAATTTGGTACGAAGAGTATGAGTGTTGGAAATGTTGACAATTTAGCTAAATGCCTTAAACTTGAAAATTAGGTACCTACCATATCTACGTAATTTGTGCGAGTAGCAGCTTTGATGCATATTAAATAGATACGTCTTAACATCAGTTAATTAAAGCACATACAGATAAAGCAGATATCGATATATCTAGTTGTAATTGATTATTACTTAAAAATAAATATTTCCTTTCATATTTACAAAGAAAAAACTTATAGCAGTGCCTGGCATGACACATTTTAAATGTATTAAAACAACCAAAATAATATTAAACAAACTAAATAAATATCACAGCAAAATAACGTTAACAAAACGTCGCGCGTAACCCCTTCGTGAGTGGGGCTTTATCCTGTAACACAGAAATCAAATTCGAGATCCATATCGTCGGAGACCACAAGTGCTGATGCCGCTGCTCGTTCGCGCTTTCCGCATTTATTGCGAGCTAACGCCGTACGGAAGCCCTGCGCCTTTACTCATCCGTGCCGAAATGACGTTCCCTCACCTGGATCAATAGCAGGTTTTTCAGGTAATGGTCTATTTATCATTTTTCCAGAGCTGTTTGAGGCTGTAGATTTATTAGATTTTATTGTAGATATATGCTGGGGACTAGCAATCGAATTATTTATAGCCTTAGTTGAAGGCGAAACGCTTGCGCTGGAGTTAATTTTGTCACGTACAGCCCGTAAATAAGGACCTCTTGGAATTGCTTGCTCGGCAACTACATCGGGTATGGCACCTAAAAAAGTTCTTTTCTCTTTGTCGCAATTGGCTATTTCTGCGTAAAGATGAACAGCAAAATCTTTAGGTTCAAAATATTCATGTGCCAGCGCAGTTTGCCTGTTGTAAGGCGATAATGGCATCAGTTTATCCAGAGATGGAGTTCGAGTTCCAACGCTTATCATTTGCTTTTTATTCTTTCCAATTCTTGGAGTTGTATTTTGGAAAGGCAATTCATAGATATTTTCTTCAATGCTAAGCAGTGTTGGAGAATTATTGTTACAGTTTTCTTCTACTTTAATAAGTTCATACAAATGCTCTATCATTTCACGAGCCTCAACGTAATTTTCTGGGTCCTCAAGCTTTTCTTTCAAATTTTCTAACAACTCTTTGGTAAGTTCTTCCGGCAACGTTTGGGTTGTTTTGTTTTCCGTCGCTACAATATCTTCAGTATAGACGTTGGGTATAGCAGTTTCCTGAATAACTTCTTGAACACGAGGCTCATTCAAGCAATGACGTTCTGAGTACTCGTTGACAGATAATTGTGAAATAGACCTAGCATTATCTAGTCCGTTGTTAGTTCTGCAAATACACAGTCGGTCGCAAATGGTGCCACACGATGAATTTGAAGATATAAAATTCTTTATGTTAACACAGTAACCCCTGTGTCTCATCCATCTAATAAAACTTATGAACATAACAATAATTACGCATCCTAAAGCTGTTACAATAACTATACCAATAACCTTTTTATCTCTATCACTTATTCCTTCGTCATCTTCTTTCTTATGAGGGAACCTTGGATTTTTTATTTCAGTTTTGGCTCCTAGTCCTTTGCTTTTATATGTTTCACATTGAATACTTAAATTGTCAGTGCACACGTTGTCGTAAAACTTTTTAAAAATCATATTCTGCTCAGGAACATTAAAACAGCGAGCAAAAAACTCATCAACAGTACAGTAACTTTCATTTTCGAAAGGTTCCCCTGAATTAGCATTTAATCCTTTAGCCAACCATGATGTTAAATTACAATGGCACGGTTGTCCAAAATAATTACTTTTATAAATAACATTATCTGCGTTAGTAGCATATGCTTTACCAATGAATCCAATGCTACCAGAATTAATCTTTTCTATTTCATTATCCACAAATAGTAATTCATGGATAGATCCACCTGGAGCGACGATGGCATTGGGGGCCAGCTCATCAAACGAATTCCGTTCCATTTGAAGTTTATTCCATGAAGATAGTTCAAAGCCTCTCTCGTTAAATATACGGAAAACACAATCGACTATAACGACTGCAACGACAGTGGCGTTTATCGCACCGGTCTCTATTTTTTCAAATCTGTAATAAATAAAAGAAACATAATTGCAAATAAAATAGTAAAAATAAATTGCAACACAATAAAGCTTTATAAAATAATTTTAAATCCAGAAATATGTATGTCTAATAATAGTCACGGCGGATACGATAACGACCATAATCATAGTTACGATTATATGCATTTTCACCATTATCAAAATAAATAGCATAATAAACCGAGTTAATCAATACTGCGATATAAACTATAAGATGGATTGACACAAACCTGGTTTTCACAACTTTAAGTTTCGCGACTGCTGATTGAATTGCATTGGATTCGAGATGTTTAACTCGGCAACCCGTAAGGTGCAAATTGTTTATGAGGGATTTAGACGCAAAAGAGTATCCTCTAATCCGAACAAACGTACAATTGATTGCCATAACAATATTATAGGTATTGGCTGAAAAGGCTCCGGCGTGCACAGTCCCAACTACGACTTGTTCTAAAGAAATCAAGGCAGCCGATGATCCAAACACCTGATCCGGAAATTCGGTATTATGAATGTTTCTTAAGCGAATCTGAAAACAAAAGAAAGTATTTTAATGAATTAACTTTTACATTTTAAATCATTATTATTAGATGAGACTTAATGGCCGCTACGATCGCTTAGCGTTATAAATTCGCTCGCCGCCGCGTTATGGTAACCACAAACGCTGTAAGACATAACAGAGATAAAGTTTACTGACCGACATCCCTGGTCCATGCTCTCCTACATTTGCTGCGGTCGGGTCCAGCATGAATGCGGCGGTTCCCAGTGTCAATTTATTTACGTTTTCAATATCCACAGAAAGGAGCCATGAGAACGCTTCTGCTCCCAAAGTTACCATTTTTACGTCTCGTATGCCTACAGATAATGGCCCTGAAATCATTAAAAAATTGTTTGAATTAAAATGGTTACCATTTAGAAAAACGGGCCAAGTGCGAGTCGGACCTCGCTCTTTAAGGGTTCGTACCATCGATGTTCGTACATAATAATAATTATTAAGAACATATTTTGGGTGTATGAAATATTTCATTTTCGAGCTCCAGGAAAGAAAAGCTCAAAAAGTGTTTGCTTGTTTTGGGCACAGCTTACAAAACTACTGAATTGATTTATTAAGAAAATATTCTCGGTACTATTGACGCTTTATGAATTGTTGTTTCAGTATTTGTTGTTTAAAAACCATTGACTTATAATAGTGGGTGTAGATGAGGGCTCACAAATAAAATGACACAGCTCAAGCTCCCTGGTTTGCACACATAATAATGTATACATATATATGTTTCTTATTACGAAATGTATAAAAAAGAAAAAAGTTATTTTAGAACCATTGTTTAACTTAAGAGGATAGTCTAGTTGTAAACATTTCCAAATTTTTTTCATAGTCCAGTAGGGTTTGCCTACATTTTATTCTTGAAATATTGTTTTGAGTGTGATAACGTTTTCACCCCCCCAAACGTTTACAAAATTACACAATTTTGGTCTCGTTACATTCAGTATACCTTAATCTAGGCTCCTATGTTTTATTTTTTTAGTATTTTAGTTTAGTAACATTAAAAAAATATTCAAGATGGATTTCAGGTCAAAAATACGGATATTTAGGCGCTAGTAACTTTTAACATAAGCAATATTTCTTTAAAATTAAAACGTACGAACATAGTTCTTCATTATACTCGTACCGTACATTTCTAAAAATTATGAAAATTGAACTACATTTACGGGGAGAAAAACGTTATCGCTTTTTGCATGAACATTTACAACTAGACGGTTCTCTTAAAAACCTAACACGTGTTATTTAACCGCAATGCTAACATAATACATAACACACGCGTCTATTGTCTACGACACATTCACGTTTTTGTACTAGCTTCGGGCTGCATCATGAGTCATTATCCTGTAAAACACGAATACCGAGTCGGGGAAGCGTATATTTTTAGATAGCGATTTGTATTTGAACGCCTGCTACGGATACTATTTGCTCACAAGTTGTGACTGGCTCTAAAGAGATAGTAGTTAATCGTCACGGTTACCTTCTCCACCATACAAATTTGATTACCTTTTCAATAGATTTCTGTTGATTAAAAGACACTCTAGTATAGGTATCTGTAGGTGATATATGTCATCATTTTAAATGAAGAAGGTACTTAATTATAATTAGATTCAGCTCTGAGCTCTTTGGAAAGACTCAGGCTGAGATCTATTGAGTAATACAAGACTTAACAGGGCTCTTGTCACTCGCTTCATACAATCGTAGTTCCAATTTCATTTGACTTTGGTTGCTTAACATTCAAATGAAATTGGAACTACGTTTGTATGAAGCGAGTGACGGAGAGACCCCTCTTAAGACTATTGTCACCAAGACCAGATAGTATATCGGTAACATAAAGTCTCAATCAAGTCTATATCAATAGATCTCAACCTTCAGTTTCATAGTAGTAAATCCTTACCTACTTATATTATAAATACAAAAATGTGTGTCTGTCTAGTAGCTTTCTGTTAAAACCGATTTTGGCGGGTACATTACAGGGATAGCTTGCCACCCAGGCATGGATATTGGTTATTTATTTTTCTAAAACATAAATTCACATGGACGAAGTCGCTGCCCACGCATCTAGTATTATATTTAATTTAGTAACCTAATGGATGCAATGCAATATATTAGTATGAAGTTAATTCACAATAAGTAGCATGGTTGGTTGGGCTAGAGTACTTAATCCTTTTGTTTCATATTAAAATAATTCGCAATTAGATTTATGAACACTGAAATAATGTGCTTTTAGTTATTTTAAATTTTATGCCTGTTTAATGCAATTTTAATATAAAGTAGATATACTGAATATTCAAATAGGTAATAACTGTGTATATGAGTCGAATTGGATAAGTAAGTTCATAATGGACAGTGACCGCGGTAGCGATACCACTTACTGGTATAAAACCAAGCGCCCTTCACCGCTTATGGTGCCAATACATATATACATGCTGAACATAGTGATGTCCCGCAAAACATTCATATAAAATCTTTTTTATCATACATAAGTTTTATACGGTTTTTCGCTATAGATATTATAACCATGTTATTGACATCATATTTTATCATAATCTTTTATTGATATTGCAGGCAAAAGATTTTTCATCGATTGATCGACATCAGATCAATGAGATCTGCATCTGCATAGTATTTTAAAATGTAGTTGTACTTTACCTGATTATTTTAATAAATGGAGACAAGTGTACACGTATATTATCAGCCAAATTGAAGCAAAAAAAAACACTCAATATTGTGAATGCAATTAGATTTAATTGTTTTTGTTTTTATAAAGACTAAAGACATTAATAAAATTTAATGAAAGGATTGGCTTAAATGAAATAATTAAACTCTGCAGCTTCGGGGAGTGCAATTTACTTAGGCCTTTGTTTCTTTCTGTTTCAACTTTACAAGTAATAACACTTAGATAGAGCAAGCCAATTTGCACCCACTGAGTGTCTTCAGTGGTGTACTAATTGACTGAGGTGCCAATGAGGCTATAAGCCTTTGCTTTGTAACAGTAATTGAGAGCTGAAGCCAAACTTAATTAAAGTTCTCTATTTTACAGCTATAAGCTATCTTTAGGTTTTCCGAACAATTTTTAACGTGATGCCGTAAATATTCTGCAAGCTATGCATATTTGCACGACATTAACGTTATAAACAAGTTAAACAAAGGGGGAAGTTGGAAGTTAAAAAGTTTAATCAAACAAGCAAATACGGGTACAAAATATTTTAATCTACCTAAGTTTGTGCGGTGTCGTTAGAAAATTCGTTTTAACCAAACAGGAAAATGAGACGTAAAATACAAGACGTGGTGTAATATTCTTAGAAAAATACTGTTGCTACCGAAAATCTGGAAAGAGTTTCCGGAAGAAGCGAATACCAAAAACCTAGAAAGTTTCCAAACGATGCTCTACCCAAAGTTCTAAGAGATGACTGAGTAATTTTTTTCTGAATGGGAATGCCGAGTAATCGTAATTTAATGTGTGAGATGTTTTTTGTTAGTAATGTACAAATGGTATTTTCATTGTGCGTCACTGCACAGCTTCGATCCACATGTTCGGAGAGACGCGGCAAAGCGAGGACGATGTATCACGTTTGTCATAAAACTTTAAACGATCAATGATCACTATAAGCTATAGATGCGAGAATTAATTTTTACTCTTAAACGTATGATTTCACTATGCCATATATCAAAGTGTATCTCCAGTTACTACGCATATTATAAATCCGAAAATCTGTGTGTTAGTTTGCTACTCTGTTGAGTTTGGACTGTTTTTCAAAATGAGTGATGCTTTCTAATAATAATAATTCGAAATTTTCTACACAAGTTACGACTAGTAAAATTAAATGTTTCGGAATTAACTTGGATTAAGAACCGATTTGTAAAAGTCAACATCATAAAAATTCTTAATCAGTGATTAAATCCAGTTAAATGTCATTTGATTGATGACTATATTATAATGATTAGATTAGTTTAGGTATTGATTTACTTATTTGATTTATGTTTAAATTCAACCGCATATTTCTTTTTATTTTTTTTAACCCCCGACCCAAAAAGAGGGGTGTTATAAGTTTGACGTGTGTATCTATGTATCTGTCTGTGGCATGAATAATGAACCGATTTTAATTTAGTTTTTTTTTTTGTTTGAAAGGTGGTTTGATCGAGAGTGTTCTTAGCTATAATCCAAAAAAATCGGTTCAGCCGTTTGAAAGTTATTATCAGCTGTTTTCTAGTTACTGTAACTTCCTCTTGTCGGGGGTGTTATAAATTTTTAATTTACACTTGTAAGAAGTCGTATAGGTACAAAATAAATCACCATTTTGTCAACCCATCATCGGATCTCTACGGAGCGCGGGTTTCTTCTCGGAATGAAAAAGATTCACATATCGTTTGAGAACAATATGGAGTACTTTCAGGCACGCAGGCATCCTCACGATGTTTTCATTCATCGTTGAAGTAAGAGATGATATAATGTTTTAATTGCTTAAGACACACATCTCCGAAACGTTAGAGTAGCGTTCCCAAGAAACGCCCCGTATAAAGCCGATATCATAACTACTACACTATCACCGCTTTATCAGACGCATACATCCATCCATACTTCTATACTATAATATTATAAATGCGAAAGTGTGTCAGTCAGTCTGTGTGTCTGTCTGCTATCTTTTCACGGCCCAACAGTTTAACCGATTTTGACGAAATATGGTACAGGGTTAGCTTATATCCCGGGGACGGGCATAGGCTACATTTTATCCCGGAAAATCAAAGAGTTCCCACGGGACTCCTAAAAACCCATTCGCTTAACCGATTTGTATGAAATTTGGTACCAAGGTAGCTTGTGTCCCTGTTATTGACATAGGCATTTTATCCCTGAAAATCAAACAGTTCCCACGGGATCTTTAAAAACCTAAATCCACGCGGACGAAGTCGCGGGCATCCTCTAGTTAAAAATAATGCTTTGTGATTGTAATATAATATGTAAGTACACGTAAGGCTAGATGTAACCAAGTTATTACGCAACATAATGGCAGTTTTTATTGTAGGTATGTATTTTGTATAGGTTTATTTTTTATAGTCGTACAGTCTACACTTATGCATGCACAAGGTTGAAAACATTTAAATGTCTTTAAAATCTTGTGTTTAAATAGGCCATTCTTTCCGGCAAGACAGTCTATGTGCTAGATACTATAAAACCGCACGGACTGGTCCGCCGTCTCAGACGACTAAATCTCTCTTATGCCTTGTCTTCAATTTATTTGTTATTAATTAATTACTAATCTGTGTAATCAGGTCCATTTTAGAAAGATATGTTGTTACGTAGACTTCGTTTTTTTTTATATTTCTACGGAATGACCCGATTTAACCGATTTTGTTTAAAATCATGATAATATTGATGCATACTTAACGGAAAATGACCCACAGATGAAAATGAAGATGTTCTTACACTTTACTTAAAATTTCAACGGCGACCTCTCAGTATTAAAAGTAAAAATAAAGAAACAACTCGATAATCGGGTCCATCCGGCAACGGTGCCATTAGCTTTAAACCGGTTAGCACTGACTGTACTGCCTCGCTCCACGCTCTACCAGTGTTCAATACTTAATATTATAAACGTGAAAGTGTGTCTGTCTGTCTATCTGTCTGTCTGTCTGTCTGTCTGCTGCCTTTTCACGACCCAACAGCTGAACCAATTTTAATGAAATTTGGTACAGACTTGGGGTACATCCCACGAAAGGATATAGGCTACTTTTTATCTCGGAAAATCGAAGAGTCCCTACAGGATTAAAAAAAACCGAAATCCATGCTGACGAAGCCGCGGGTATCCTCTAGTCCTCTATACGTTGAATTATACTCGGCAGACCAAGCGGTTGTAAGTTTCGAAATCCAACAAAATTATAGTTCGCGACAGTTCGACATGGCAATCGGGGTGGGGACGCCCCGCACAGCCGCCGCGCTAACCCGGTGTTAAAAATAAAGATGTTCAAATATGGAAATAATATGTGACGTATGTAACACACAGTAATTATTATTCGCATTGGCTATTGACTGGTTGTAAACATCAACGGTTTTTAACCCCCGACCCAAAAAGAGAGGGGTGTTATAAGTTTGACGTGTGTGTCTGTGTATCTGTGTATCTGTCTGTGGCATCGTAGCGCCTAAACGTATGAACCGATTTTAATTTACTTTTTTTGTTTGAAAGGTGGCTTGATCGAGAGTGTTCTTAGCTATAATCCAAAAAAATTGGTTCAGCCGTTTAAGAGTTATCAGCTCTTTTCTAGTTTTCTTGTAGAAAAGAAGGTTAGATAACCGTTAGGTTCATAATATTATGTCAATTGACAAATGTCAAGCTGTCAAGATGGACGTTGCCTAGATACGTAATTATTTATTTGAAAATGATGTTTTGGAAAACTCAGATACTTTGAATCGTAGGCGCGGAATAGTCCAAGAAAATCGGTTCAGCCGTTTGAAAGTTATCAGGTCTTTTCGGTCTTTTCTAGTTACTGTAACCTTCACTTGTCGGGGGTGTTATAAATTTTTAATTTACACTTGTTGAAGTATTATTTAGTAAATAGGTAGTTGATAGACTGGCAAGGTACTACATACATGATACGTCAATCTTAACGATATAGCTTTCTAACTTTTTAATATTTTGTTGATATCTCTTCCCAAGCTTTGTAAATAATTATGTTATACACTTGTTATACATAACACTTTTTTATATACGTATTATGTATTTCAATAGGTATAAATAAAAAGATGTTCAAATATCTAAAATACATGTTATGTAACACACAGTAATTCGCATTGGCTATTAACTAGTTGCAAACATGATAGTTTTGAAATATTATTCAGTAAGTCCTAACTCATGCAAGTCACGTGATTTCCTGTAGGTAGGGAAGTCGGCAATACGAAAACGACTACCTTTTGTAGATCCTTATAGATTAGGCAGTATAATGTACGGCAATATCATAGAGCGCCCCTTAAGCATACTAATTTGAAACTCATACGTTCTAATTGACCAGGACAGTGCATTCTCCATATTATCGCCACTCAAGTAGGTATATTATGTGCTTAATTTAATTATAAACATGATTGTATTGACAAGCTTTTTCAAAGCTGACCTTCGCAACGCGGTCACGCATACACAAGAAAATAATATCAGGGTCAAACATTTAAACCTACCTACCTATATATTTACTGTCAGAAATATGAGTGTGAATTAGTCGAGTTAGAAACCTCATCTCTGGAGTTAACGTTAACCTGCCGATTTGTACGAGTGATTTTTGATTTCTAATAAAGAGTATACTGACTAAAAACTTACACTCAAATCTCTATCGCATTCGCAGTGCATAACATGTTAAGGCGGTGACTGATCTAAACTATTGTATCGTAATGTAACATTCGCAAAGATTTACTGTTTGCTGAAAACTATGCTATGTATCTATCAACCAAAGCAGAGATGGACGGAGATGTATTTAGCAAACCAACCAGATTCTTAAGAAGGCTCCCTCCGTCACTCGTTTCATACAATCGTAGTTCCAATTTCATTTGAATATTAAGCAACCTAAGTCCATGAAATTTTGCAGACATATTCTAGAAACTAATATCTATGTCTGTGGTTTTCCAGATGTCTGTTAAAATAAAGTTATGCGGTCTTAAAAAAATTCATACAAATCTTTGAGCCCCTGTAATTTTAAAACTACATATTTTTTAGAAAAATCTAAAACACCACAGACACAGATATTAGTTTCTAGAATATTTCTGCAAAATTTCATGGACTTTGGTTGCTTAATATTCAAATGAAATAGGAACTATGATTGTATGAAACGAGTGACGGAGAGAGCCCTGTTAATAGATGACGTGAAACAATTATCATGTCATCTATCAATAATAATCTGACTGGTGGGACTGATCACATCTCCACTCTGCTTCGCTTAAGTAGATACCAACGTAGAGATTGCGATGGGGGACTTGACTCGCTTACTTTGTAACATGTTACGTTACGTTTAAATAATACAGGTCATTTACCAACTTTAAAAACTTTATCCCAGCAGTAGTCACAAACTAACTTTCGGTGATAATATTTATTATAATTAATTTTATAGAAATTTTAATTCCTGGAATCTGTTAATTTTTGATTGCCACTGGGAAATTACACTAAACTTATAAGTACATAAAAAATATTACCTTTAATTTTGTTAAAGGCCTTTGGTTCAATTTCCACGGACACACATCTCTCGACGTCCAAGTAGAGGTTAACGATGTTCAGATTCACGGCTGCGAAGCTTTTGATTGTGACGTAGTCGACGCGAAAAATATGAATATATCGGATGTCCTTAAGTTTACTCAGCGTGCTCACTTCAATCTTGACAGCCTGGGCTCCAGATATAATCAGGGTATCGGTATTTACCGGGAGGTCATCTTCGGTGAGGTTAAGTGCCTGAAACAAACAAACACCAAATCAGTTGAATTTCTCAAAAATCTTACTTTTAAGTACCTATACATTTGAACTCTGACTGAGTTCATTCTGACTTCATTTATGTCTTTACTATCGTCAACTGATAATATATGCTGTGGCTTAATAATTTGACCCGCTCTCTGTTATATAAAGCTTATGTTGCCTTTCTTTGAGTAATGTTCTAAGTATTACTCATCAAACTACCTACTTCATTATGAGTATGTCTCTGAGTTTGCTCGGTTATCGCTAATGTTTTTGTTAAAGGAATGACTAACGTTATAACTAAGCGCATAATAGACATTTTTGTTTCCAGGAACGTAAAAAGCGCTGATATTTGTTTATTACTATAGTTTGAAATTATCTTTATTTTGCTAAAAATGAGTATCTATATCTAATATATTTTGCCACAACCGACTTACTTGGCGTGCAAAATTGGCAGTATGATTACTGTTCAAAAATTAAATAAAATTCTTATTTAAAATAATAAATAATATATATTTGTAAAACAAAAACTTTGATACTTTGATTGTTAAATACATAGTTAAATGCAGGTTTAGAAAGGCGTTTAAAATACTTTGATGCATTATTATACAATTGATTTGCATTCTCATATATAAACTTAGGGAGATCGGCGCATACGGGCTGTTGATTGAATTAAGCCCGAGCTGGAAAAAGTGGAACATAACAATAGAACATCTACGCGCTTACTGGTTCTTCTTTATGTTTGAAAAATTGAACCCAAAAAGTGAGAGTGTATTCAAACCACTTTCATCTATTGTTTATTCAAACCACCAGCCACTGTGACAAAAGGAACACAATCGCTTGCTATAGCTTGTATGCTATCAGTTTATTTTGTACTCTTGATAAATGCTCCTTTCTTATTTGCGCTCTATATTCGTTATCGAAGCGTTCAAATTCATAAGCATTGTCATAGATAATAATATCATACACTGACTCATTAATATTTAATAAGCTTGAAGTAGGTATACTCTGTTAGTGTTGAAAATGTTTAAATACGTTTGAGGTTACAATTCATCTTATGTAAATATTTTCACTGTAACATATTCTGATTTTATTTTTGGAAACTGAAACATTTGTATGAACCACAAAAAGAGTAAAATCTATTGACACGTCCGCTTTCGTATGTGATCCAGTATAAAAATAGACTCAAGCGGACCCAATCGTTCACCCGACTATTTAGAGCTTTCTTTAATATAAGCAGGATTATATTTTATCGCACGCCTATAACAATAATCATTTATGTTCTAGTATTCAACCTATTAGGTATGTACAATTGCCCGCGCAATCTTCACCGAACAGGTTTTCTGCGAGCAAACATTATAATCCTCAAGGAAAATTCACTTCAGTCAGTTAATAGGTTCTGCTATTTATTTATATGAGAAGTTTTAAGTTCATGTGTATTGAGTTGCGTATTATTTTCTGAGTCAGAATCAAGTTTGAGAAGTTTCGTTTTGCAATAACGTTCGAGCTGTGCTGGCCTTTTATGGTACAACTGATAATCACAGTATATCTACCTGCTGTTGTCGCCTCTGTTTCTTGTAATTCCAAAGCGAAATTGTTAATTGTATAAGATTTCGCAATTCCGTTTTCGTTACTACTCTTATTATTTTTAAAACTTATAGAGCTTACAAGTGTCCAACCACGGAGGTTAGGAATCAGTTTAGCTTAGTGCCACTGTTATTAGGATAATAACTAATAAACATAATATACTTAATAGGCTAATAATGATTTAGAAATACAGTTAAGTACTACAGAACCTTGATCTGATTTGCCAGAAATGCCACATTTGAAAATGGTTACGGAAGAATCGGCGCATACAATGCCCGGAGATTTTCCTAAGCCGGGACATAATTCAATTGAAACAATACATGGGCGTGATCCAATCCTATACATTGATATTACACTCAATGGAGTAAAACTTTGCATTAATATAATCCATATTGATTTAACTTATAGCTTATTGCTGTTCTGTTTTCAATTAATACGAGATTTTAATTAATGTTTTGTAAACTGTTTCCACCAACTGCACTTCAATAATGTAATTTCGTCATTGCCATTCGCAAACAACGCTTCAATTTCTGAGAACATCAAATCACTGAAATGGACTTATACAAGTAGGTACGCTGGAAGAGGTGTGCCATACAAAATGGTGATTATTTTCTATGCCGATTCGAAGCGCCCCACCGAGCGTACTGAGAATTAAAATTGACACTTTAGTATCTAATGATCCTCGTGTTGACACTATATTGAATATGTCTCATCACTAACATGAAACATTTAGTTCCGAGTACGCTCACGTGACGCTTACTGCTGCTGTAAGCGCCAAAATGGCGAAAATCACGTTGCCTCAAAAACAGTCCGGCAAATTCAGATCATTGTATTTATCTAGTTAATGTCGCTTATATTTAGAATTATTATTATCGTCGTTGTTTTTAGAATTATTAGGTATGAATGAGCCATTGTCGCCTAGTCGTTGTGAGGCACGCGTGTCACGAGGGCTGGCGGCGCGGTTGCGGCGTCCCACATACGTATTCTAAATAATGCTGGTCTGTTACGAGATAATAGCGTACCGTGTGTGAACTAATTGCTGAGGACAAGTGTCTCACTCTCAATGCTTGATTATAATAACCTGCCTTGACACAGGCTGAACATAATACTTCGTTCTTCTGACGTATTTGGTCTTCAATTATGTTAGTACTAGCGTGACTTCATTCAAGTGGATTAAGATTGTAAAACCCACCTAAACTCTTTACTTTTCTCAGATAAAAAATATCCTCTCCCGAGGATGCAAGCCATCTCTTTGTCTGTCCAAATCGATTCAATGATTGAGCTGTGGAAAGGTAACAAACAGACTGACAAATAGACTTGCTTTGCATTTGGAATATTAGTATGATTTATTAAATCATCAAAATATTCTGGTCAATTTTTTTAAAACTTTTCTACAAACCTGTGATATGAATACAAAAGTGAGGTTAGGCTTAAAACTTATTATCTATGTGGTCCATTTGGTATTTTATAATTTGTAGCTGTATTATAAGATGTTGAAATAAGCATCATGCATAATCTAGCAATGAACTCATTCAATTAAAAATTAAATTAAGTTTCGTAACAGGTTTTGTGTTCGAATCGCTAAGCAAATAGATAGGTACGCGAAAACGATAAATTGGATATAAAAAAACTTGTAATATGGACGTTGATCTTAATGATCTACATGAACTTATTAATTACCTACCAAGAGTTCTACAAGCTAGTCATCTAGTGTCAGTTGCCGAGGATCTAGTTACTGTCGATTATTTATTTTTAACCCCCGACCCAAAAAGAGGGGTGTTATAAGTTTGACGTGTGTATCTGTGTGTCTGTGTGTCTGTGTATCTGTGTATCTGTCTGTGGCATCGTAGCGCCTAAACGAATGAACCGATTTTAATTAAGTTTTTTTTGTTGGAAAGGTGGCTTGATCGAGAGTGTTCTTAGCTATAATCTAAAAAAATTGGTTCAGCCGTTTAAAAGTTATCAGCTCTTTTCTAGTTTTCTTGTAGAAAAGAAGGTTAGATAACCGTTAGTTTCATAATATTATGTCAATAGACAAATGTCAAGCTGTCAAGATGGACGTTGCCTAAATACATAATTATTTATTTTGAAAATGATGTTTTGGAAAACTCAAATACTTTGGATCGTCGGGGGTGTTATAAATTTTTAATTTACACTTGTTATTTTTGTTTTGACTAATATCCCCTTGATGGCTTACGCAGCTTTAGTTACATTATAAGAAAATCTATACCTACTTATTATTTTGTATAAGTATTAAAAGTCAGCGATCCTCTAGAGTCTAAAGTTTAAACTAACTCGAATTTTACTGTCCTCATCTGTAATATGATTAAATTATATTCGTATTGTACTAAGTAGGTACAAGTAATAAGAAAGCAACATGAATCTCAAAAATGAGGGAGAAAGTTTTGACGTAATCATGAGGCTCATACATGTGAAACACTGAATTTACACTCTCAAAGGCTGACCATATTACCATTTTTAACCCCCGACCCAAAAAGAGGGGTGTTATAAGTTTGACGTTTGTATCTGTGTATCTGTCTGTGGCATCGTAGCTCCTAAACTAATGAACCGATTTTAATTTAGTTTTTTTTTTGTTTGAAAGGTGGCTTGATCGAGAGTGTTCTTAGCTATAAACCAAGAAAATCGGTTCAGCCGTTTGAAAGTTATCAGCTCTTTTCTAGGTACTATAACCTTCACTTGTCGTGGGTGTTATAAATTTTTAATGTACACTTGTTAAATGTTAATAGGCACCATTAATTGACATCTCCATTATAATTATTTGAAAGGGGCATAGGCTATTTTTTATCGCGGCAAATTAAAAAATATCTCGGGATTTTGATAAACCTAAGCACGTGGAATAGTAGCGGGTATCAGCTAGTTTATAATATGCATGTAAGTAACGAAGTTGTGGCGTGAAGTTCCAGAAGCTGTCACTGTGCCTAATGGCCGTATTTACAATCATTAACTATGAGGTCTCACAGTGCGCTCGAACGCATAGTGTAGGTTCCACAAATCAGATCATTGTAAATTGACGTGACACAGTAATCTGATTGGTGGAACCTACACTGTGCGTTCGAGCGCACTATGCGACCTCATAGTGACGTTTGTAAATACGGGTGTAAGAGCATTTTGACAGGGAGGGAGTCACATTATCAGTATCGAGTATTAGGCTGATAATAATAATTCGATTTATCTAATCCTGATATCGTAATCGAGGTACGGACAAACAAAATTAACCATCATATCACTCTTATGCGAAATGGCAAACAAAACTATTTATGTACGCACACTTCTGAACAAAATATGTTTTTTTTCTTCAATTCGGACGTTGTGGACCCACTGAATACAAATCTGAACTTATTTCCAAGCCAACCGGCCTAAAATTGGACTAAAATTGAGTTCAAAGTCCATGGTTCCGATCGCTAAATGCAAACTTTAACTTATTTTCAAGCAAAACGCCTGCAAAATGCTAAAATGGAATTCAAAATACGTGATTTCGATCAAAACGGTATAATTACAGTAAAGCCTCAAAGGTTTCATTCAATTTTTTTCTGCTCTTTTTGTTAAAATTTAATGCGTGCATTAACGCTGTTTTGTCTGCTAGCTCCTCAAATATCAACCTCAACCTTCATAACTTTAGTTTCACGCTTGTTACAATTATATGATTATATTAATATATATTAATAGAGCCTCGATAGCTCAACGGTTGAGGAGCGGACTGAATTCCAAAAGGTCGACGGTTCAAACCCCACCCGTTGCACTATTGTCGTACCCACTCCTGGCACAAGCTTTACGCTTAATTGGAGGGGAAAGGGGAGTATCAGTCATGATTAGCATGGCTAATATTCTTTTTTTTTTTAAATCACTTACGTGTGATTTAATAGAATAAAAAATAAATTCAAGCATATTTTCTTAATTCATAGTATTATCAGTATAGATTGTTATGGATTCATAGTTATCGTTAAATTATGACCGTTATTTAGGTCGTATATTAAGGTATCTCAGTTGCGTTGGTTCGTTGCGGCCGCAGGAAGTGATCTCTCATTACGGTTTTTTTATGGTTTGTTCGTTGCTCCCGCCCGCACGGCCGATCCGCCGTTGCCCTGCATACGAGTGCGATGCACGATCATGCTTATTAGTATAGTATACTTTTTTGTTTATAGATTTCCATATTAGAACTTGATTACAAAATAGATTATACTTCCTTTTATTAATTTTAATACTCAAATATATTACATAATGCAATTATTAGTTATTTATGCTAAAATGCGCAGTTACTCGCAGTGTTCTACGAAGAGCATTAACAAAAAGGAAATTCCATAAACTAAGAAATCGATAACCCTCTGAAACTAGGTAACACAAATTGTCCGTTATAAAACCGTTTTGATTATCTCAATATAATTATGCTCATTACCGACACGTCTAAAAACGAAATATCACTCACTGACTATTCACGACATCTCAGGAATTATAAAGCCTACGAAGAAACCTTGGAAAGTATCCTAACTAAGCTTCTAAGGCATCAGCTAAGAAACGGTTTTGAGATAATTCACCTCTAAGGGGATGGAATGTAAGTTTTATGTTTAAAATGAAGTTAGACGTGAAAATCGGTATTTAGAATTAGTTTTAAATAATTAAAACCTGTAAGAGCCATTTTAGGAAATTACCTTATTAAATTATAGTATAGAAGTAGTAGAGTAGTATAAAAGTTTGTGTAGATTTTTTAAATTACTGTCATTATTAACTTGAAATTTAGAAAATGGGTTTTCTTCTAGGACGCATGTATCACAGCTACGCAAATTTTTTTTTGAAAATCAAGTTATAAGACAAAGTTTTGAAAAACAGAATTGTTGATTCTTTTCTTCCAAAAAGTCATTCCGAATAAAAGGAAATCATAATGTAAATTAGGAACGCCACGGGTACAAAGTCACGGTTTTTACAAGCATTTGGTGTTTTGGTGATAGGCCATTTGAAGTGATAAAACCAAATTTCATGGGAAATGAAAAATTGTACTCGGAGGAAGTTGCGGGCAACCGCTAGTAACTTTATAAAGCGATCTCTAAGCTAGAATAGTTGTAAAACTTGTAAACCAAGACGATCTCTTGTCGAGTTCAGAAGGCTAACTTCTTGAAACTTCTCTCTTCACAGTTAATTATTTATTATTATCAAATCGGTTACACTACACAGGTTTGCAATAAAGTTCATCTCCTTTGCACACTCGTCACTTGAGTACTACTCAATGCATCTGTGAACATTGTACACAGATGATGCTCTGCAATTCGCTAGACAATAGACTGCCGGGACTCAGGGACATGTTACAAAGACAATTAGTTTCCGGCTTTGTGTGCCATGGAGGCGTATTTCAAACCGACCGCTCATGAACGATTCACGCATTTTGAATCAATAAAAGATAATCCATAAACGATCAATCGAATTACGTTGATAAAGTGACACATGCGGATGTTTTACAATTCAGTTTAGCAACAATTTTATGGATTTTAGTAGAAATAAGTATGATTGATCGCTCCTGAATCAGTAATGAACATATTACTCCTTGTTTTAATTAATTATATTATTAATGTTGGGCGAAATTCCCAATAACAATTACATTAAAATTAAATAACCAGCTTAAAATGGATATGCAGCTTATACCTACAAGCTGCATATCCATTTTAAGCTCCTTGAAGTGTAGGTGAAAGCTCTATCATAATAAAAATTACAACAATATTTTAAGCCCATTAAAAATTCTGATTCATTTCTTTTGTGAAGTAGGTAAAACAATTATTTCCATTTAATGGATCAGGTAAGAAACGTACGTATTTATTTGGCTTATAAATTAGATGTGGACGTAATGGATTGCAACGTTTATCATGACATTTCTTAGAAGTAGCTCATTCATTAATTTAACGAGCCTCTGATTCCGATACTTATTTATAAATTACATAATTATCACTTATGATTGCTGCGTTGTTTGCTAATGTGTCCACTAGCTATTCGTTACAGGGGAACCTAAAACCATTAAAATCTAAATCTTTACACTAGTGTACGGAAAAACTCGTGGCGTGGTGGCCTTGTAAGTGGAAGATCAGGGTTCGTTTATTGTCAGGGTCAAGCGTGGTTCCATTTGACATTGCATCTTTACATCATGCAATCATGCAATGAGATCGCCCTCAAGCGTCAACTTGTAGCCGAACAAGTGTAAATTAAAAATTTTCAACACCCCCGACAAATCATTTTCAAATAAATAATTATGTATATCTAGGCAACGTCCATCTTGACAGCTTGACATTTGTCAATTAACACTTGAATATTATGAACCTAAGGGTTATCTAACCTTCTTTTCTACAAGAAAACTAGAAAATAGCTGATAACTTTTAAACGGCTGAACCAATTTTTTCGGATTATAGCTAAGAACACTCTCGATCAAGCCACCTTTCAAACAAAAAAAAGTTAATTAAAATCGGTTCATTCGTTTAGGCGCTACGATGCCACAGACAGATACACAGATACACAGACACACAGATACACACGTCAAACTTATAACACCCCTCTTTTTGGGTCGGGGTTTAATAAAAAACAGAATACCCATGATTTCATAAAATCATAGGTATCTAGCTGTATTGTAGTGCTGATTGCACAAATGAACGCGCCGAGTGCGTATCACTCGGAAACGGTCATTGACACGCACTTATACAAATTTTGTTACTAAATAATTGTGTTGGAGATTACCCAGTATTAGTTTGACATGAGCCGTATTATTTTGATGTGCGAGACAAACCACTTTTTTTTCCTTGATACGATTTTTGGTTTATTAGGTAAGAATAAATAATAATCTGAAATAATTTTTAATAAAAAAAATTATTCTATTCAAATAAACTTAATTACGTTCGATTCGCAAGTGAATCTACAACTGGTTCGGAATTCCCTTCAAAATTCAAATTCCGTATATTATTTATCCTTTTTTCCAGTTTGTGAAAATGAGTGTCGGCATACGGTATGAGTTTGTAAACAGAAAAGGTGTGGCCTTAAAAAAATGATAGAGTTTCGCTGGGAAATGTTATGCATTCATTAGGTTTGTTCATGACTTTTGCAGCCTTGTATTTCATCCGTTTCCTTTTCAAATCTTGTTGCTATTTTCGGGCACAATTCTAAGCTAGGTAGGTAGGTACCTATAATCATGCCTTCACTATAGTCTCTATCTACCAGACAGCAAAAACAAACTGACTAATGATTATAATAATAATTATTAATTGTTGTAATTCTGCTGTTCTCATCATCATCTGAACTCTGAAGGTCTGTTGAGTGAGGCACCGCTTACGTGCAAGCTCTACCTATGTCTTGGTTTGGCGCGTACTTAGTGCTTTTTAACCCCCGAACCAAAAAGAGGGCTGTTATAAGTTTGACGTGTGTATCTGTGTATCGGTGCATCTGTGTATCTGTCTATGGCATCGTAGCTCCTAAACTAATGAACCGATATTAATATAGTTTTTTTTGTTTGAGAGTGTTCTTAGCTATAATCCAAAAAAATCGGTTCAGACGTTTGAAAGTTATCAGCTTTTTTCTAGTTACTGTAACCTTCACTCGTCGGGGGTGTTATACATTTTTAATTTACACTTGTTTTAGTGATCGAATCGTATAATCGTAATTAAATTTTCAAAAATAGTTTTGTAAACTGGCAAAATGAATACGAAGGAACTTTTTCCCCGACCTTATATTTAAAACAAACAGGGAGAGGCAAAGAAAATAGTCAATTTCGCGAGTGCGTTGGCGCTGCAAATAGCTTGCGCTCTATTCAAAGCCGTCCGTATAACGACTCGTGCTGTTCCTTTCTAACGAACTGTGCGAGCAGGACAAGCTCGTACCAGACAGCAATAGAATATTTGGGGCAAATAGTTTTGACCTGCCGGTGAATGTAGTACATTAATAAATTCGTTAACAAAGCAGCTGAGCTTGATACCTGCATTCAAGTTCGAAATAAAAAATTCTTTCAAGGGCTTCAAATTTCCACTAATGCCAAAGAAAATGATTCTTCCTATTCATTGATTGGTACAGTAATTGACGTTTGTAATGAGATAGTCAAAAAAAGACGATTAATTTCAAACCTACTTTCAAGTATCTGCGTAACTCATTAGGCATTTCAATTGTGTGCAGTAATTTTTCTAATCAGTTTAACATCAGCTAATGATCTTGTATCTATTTCAAGTAGCTTTATAATTAATTTTTTTTCAAACAAAGTTAACTATTGACGATTCCTCTGGTACTGTAAATATTCATGGCCTGGGCGGCGATACTAATCAAACTTCAGGTGACCCGCTAACTCGTTTGCTGGTTACTTTTATTTAAAAAAAAAACACATTCATTGAGCATTTTTAGCATCTGACACTTCAATGATTTTTAGTTATTAAACTTGTAAGTAATAATCTTTGAATTTATCCGATTTTCGAAAGAACGTGAGAGAGTGTAGAGATCTATTGAATCGAATGTTTGCGTAATAATAATGACAGTGATTTTAATTCAGTTTTGTACAATCAAAATAGACGTAGAATATCATTCGTTCTGCTATGTTTCACACAAAAAATGACTACATTATTCCAGTTCTCCAAACTTATAGTTAAAGATTGGCGTACCTACATAAAATTTGTACTAATGTCACCAAAGTGTACAAGTGTAAATTAAAAATTTATAACACCCCCGACAAGTGAAGGTTACAGTAACTAGAAAAGAGCTGATAACTTTCAAACGGCTGAACCGATTTTCTTGGATTATAGCTAAGAACACTCTCGATCAAACCACCTTTCAAACAAAAAAAAACTATATTAAAATCGGTTCATTAGTTTAGGAGCTACGATGCCACAGACAGATACACAGATACACACGTCAAACGTATAACACCCCTCGTTTTGGGTCGGGGGTTAAAAATTCGCTTAGCGTAGGTCAGCTCAGGTGATGTAATCTACATTCTAGACTTCTAGAGCCTCGACAGTCATTGATTAAAAGCCACAAGTAAGAATTAGGAGCAGCAGACAGCTGTTTTAACTTGTCATGAGATGTAGTCGGCTGCATGTGTGCCGGGAGTTGACAGGCGGGAGACGTGTGGAGACGCAACGTACGCTTGTGTTGCACGCTTGTTTGTGCCCCGGCGGCGGCGGCGGGCCACTTGTTGCTCAGGACTCGGTGTCGGGTTCGTGAACTGTCGCTCGCAGGAGGAAATTACGGCCTGTTTATAAGCTCCTTCGCTGAGCTCACACATAATAAGGGATCGACGTCAGGTAGTTTCGCTTTGTTTATTTTTATTCATCCTGACGTTTATATCACAACGAATTTTAGTTCAATCGCTAATTGAACTTTGTTTGATTGAAGCTTATACATTTTAAAAAGTAGGTAGGTAGGTATAGACTAGTATCTACTACTAGTTTTTTTATTTTAATTTAAAACTTAGGATTTTGTTTGATTGTTTAGAGAGGTATAGCTTTAAACTTTTATTATTTTAGTGGTAGATGCTTTTGACGATTCAAAAGAACTTGTAAAAGTCTAATTGAATAAAAATATTTTGAATTTGAATTCGATGAGATATGAGTATGTATTTTATTTATATTTAGATCATCATACGAAAAGCTACTCTAGCTTTTCGTATGATGACCGCCAAACTGCGTTACGAAGGGGGCACGCGATGTGATGATAATAATGATGATTTTAATCATGTATATTATAGTAAGGTTTTAATGACCTTTATTGTACAATCTGTAATAAGCTTATGTACCTACTAGCTGACGCCCGCGACTTCGTCCGCGTGGATTTAGGTTTTTCGAAATCCCGTGGGAACTCTTTGGTTTTCCGGGATAAAAAGTAGCCTATGTGCTAATCCAGGATATTATCTATCTCCATTCCGAATTTCAGCCAAATCCGTCCAGTAGTTTTTGCGTGAAGGAGTAACAAACACACACACACACACACACACACACACACACACACACACACACATACAAACTTTCGCCTTTATAATATTAAGTGTGATAAGGTTTCTTTCAAAATTTTTTAATATAATACGTAGAAGATTTATTCCTTTTTTTTTTAAATATAACACGTATAAGATACTTTTTTGTATATGTTGTGTTTTAGATAAAAGTGACGAGATCAAGTAGCTATAGTCTTATTTGTAAACAATAATAATTACTTACATACATACATATCTAAGTAGGTAGGTAATTAAAGGCCGCGTAACAAAGACCGGTAAGATCTTAATAGTCTTTTCAAAAACTTTGAACAGCTGGCAAATATATATAAGTAAACTAGGTACATACACAGTAATTTCTACATCTCTTTCTCTACTAAATAGGCACAAGAGAAATATCCCAAATTAAAGTAATAAGAATAGTTATGGTATACCTACTAGCTAGTCGTCAATTACTGGTCAGTATGTTTGTATCTTTCAAAAAAAAACTAATGCACTTAATAAACTTACTTTATAAGTAAAAAAAAAGTAATTTTCCATTCTGTTTTATGTGAGTACAAAAACTTTTAAACAAATCCGAAATGTGGATTAAAAATTAATGAAAGTACCTATTAAGTATAATGTGTGACACTTATGCACTTTGTTCGGAATCGAACTTGGTACCTACCTTGTCCTCAGGAACGGTGCAGTTGACGCTGATTTGGGAAGGGTGTTTCGCTGGTATGCACACACAATAAGTTATATTGCACAAAGCTTGATTTTCGGCTGTAGCGAAACCATTCAATGCGCAAAGCGCTAAAAAGGCTAGAAGTCGCGACATCGCCGCGCTTGTGCGCAAACAACCGCGGGTTGCGAGTGTCATGCACTGACTGTCGTGCTGTGAGCTGTGAGCGTCAGCGGAATGCAAACGCGCTATCGGACCACTCCGCTAGGCCAGTGTCGGGTGTAGTTTCGCTGACTACTGACTGCCGAGTGCCGACTCCTGCCTCCTGCCTCCTGCCTCCGCCTCCACAGATGCTCTCACACACTAGTGACGCAACTTATTAAGCATTCGTCAATTATCGATATCGATGATGGGATTTCATGAGTATCATTCGCGACGACGCATTAATTTGCTAATTGCCTCAACACGCGCCTATCCTTCATCTAATTATTATTATTTGTATTGGTAAATGATACTTAGATAGGTGCTTAGATAAAATTAGCAATTCCAGGTAGAGGTATTACCTAGTTATTTCATAAAAATATAAATTATATTTAATGTAATAATATTAACACATAGAAAATAATAATGTTCATTTGTTTTGGTCACAGCTTACTTTATAAATTGTTATTTTCAGTATTTATTGTTTTAATACAGTTTTTTTTTGTAATAATGTGCCAAAATTTCATATGCCCCCTTTCTTTATTTTATAAGATTAAAAGAGTAATAAATATATTGGCACTCTACTCAGTGAACTCTGGACGATGATACCCCACATGCTAGGTTAAGAAAATGTTTCCATTTATGGAAGCCCCTTAAAAATCATTTTATTGAATTTCTAATTCGATATTTGTTTTTGGTTCAACGTTTGCAATCTACACAAAATATCAAAAGTTCTGGTTTGTATCTCATTTCGTCTTTGAGCTAGAGACCTGTGGCACGCGGACAGACACATAGACAGACAGACGGACAGACAGACTTTTCAGTGGAATTCTGATAGTTGTCATTTTATAAATTAAGTTGGTAGTTATTTGTATGAAAAATCGGGTTATGAGCTGCAGTTCAATTTTTACCTTATATTACCCTACTAGCTGACGCCCGCGACTTCGTCCGCGTTGATTTAGGTTTTTCGAAATCCCGTGGGAACTCTTTGGTTTTCCGGGATAAAAAGTAGCCTATGTGCTAATCCAGGATATTATCAATCTCCATTCCGAATTTCAGCCAAATTCGTCCAGTAGTTTTTGCGTGAAGGAGTAACAAACATACACACACACACACACGCACATACAAACTTTCGCCTTTATAATATTAGTGTGATATCTCATTCAGTCAACATAAAAAAGCCGTAAGCTGTGTACCTAATTTAGTCGTTTTACACCAAAATAATGCTAAATCCTAATAGTTTGCTAGTAGTCCACACATGCGTCCTGTACTTACCTTGTATTGGTCTGTTGATTTTTTTTTCCTCATTAATTGTTTCAACAGTGATACTTATTTAATAGTCTGTCACTTAAATTTAATAATTATTATAGTTATTATTATTATTAATAATTTTCTCTAATAATAGTAATTAACAATTTTAAATAAACCTATGCTTTTATGAAAATCCTTAAAATCCATAGCCTACTTTATATTTTATTACAGTTTTATTAGAATTTTCTATCTTATTGTGGAAAGAACTTTATGCAACATATTATGATGTAACATTAAGAAAAAAATCAGACCATAGCTAGGTAGCTATAGCCTGTTTTTTTTTATTCCGTAGAGCGATAAGTAGGATTATGGTAACTGAGTAGGTAGCTACTTAGTTCGCATAGTCCATTCTCCGAAATAATTACTCAACAAAGTAAAGCTAACTCCTACGCTAATTAATTACTGCTGATGACAAATATGTTTATAACATTGCTCTGTTTAAAAGAATGGATATACTACCTATTATAATAGTACGTAGTTGAATTCGTAGAATTTTTATAAACTCGCAGTTCCTCTGTAAAATGTGTAACTTTAAAAATCTCTTAAACTTTTAAGTAGATAAGTATATCAAATTCATCGATACAACTAGTTCCCAACTACATTTTAACAACATGCCCGCTGTAAAAGCTATCGTCAGATTTAAAGGTCGTAGGTAGGTACTCGTAACAAGCTCACTTTGAAGTGTAGTGGCGGCCATGGCGCTTCTACCTAACTGCTCTCAACTCTACTTACTCAAATGCAATCCCTACTAACGTAATAACTTGTACAGATAAAGGGATTCGCTTCATTTTATATGCTATTGCAGGTTCTTCTAAGGGCCCGCGCAGACATATCGAACTTGGGCACACATCTACCATTTACGAATAAATGTAATAATATAATTTTTTTATTAATTACATTTTTATTATTTGATGACAATTACTAGCTTGACAGCGCTCTCACCTATTAAGATTCATTGATTGGATTGAATAACGGGACAGTCAGGTACCTAGTGTGTTATTGAATGCAGGGCAGGTCTCGTCACTATCTAGGTTTTATTGACACATCAAATATGCGTAAATGGATAAGATCTGGAGTATGATAATCCTAAAACAATTTAACTTCAGAGAGTTTATTTATTCATTAGTTGAAATAGCTTTACATTGCAGACATTTTAGTAGTATTTTCTCAAAAATACTTTTCGCAAACGACTGTACAACCGTTTTCGCGCCCTTGATTTCGGTGAAAATCATCGTGCCGCACCCAAAGCGTTCGACTCCGTGCGGATGGTGAAGGGAAGGGTCAGCCGGCGCATCTTTATACCGTGGATCTCTTTATCACACAATGCTGGGTGAAATAGCACAGTACCCCCTGCGCTGGCAATTTCGAGCGTACAGCGTACCTTTAAGCTCGCTAATCTGAAAAAGCTTTGGCCATTGCCATACATCGAAAATTGTATCCTACGCGACAACATAATCGAACGCTAATGGATAGCTTAATCATGCGAATAACACGTGGATGTTAAACCTGCCTTATGTTAGATAAGTATTTTGTACGCTCGCTTGGAACATCGTCGACGACTTTTCAAAGTCCACTGCTCTTACAAAGATTTACACAGAACTCTAAATTGTGAAGCTTGTGGCCAGCGACTCGCTTGAGATCCATTTGGTTGAGAGGTTTCCGAGCACTAAATATAATTAAATTAGGACTAATAGAAATAGGAATATTTCTTATTCAATTAAACCTTTACAAGTACTTTTGAATGCATCTATTTAAACTAGCACTGATTTATTTCCGATCATTTTACTAAACCAAGGAATATGTTTCAACAGGAGCGTATCAACGGAGCGGCAGTTCCTCTCTGACTTTGTGGCCGGACACGAGAGTACAGCTGGAGGTCGGCTGGCGAGGTGGTTGGCACCAGCTTCCCGGGTAGAGCCTGCTCGCTGCGAGATTAAAGCCCCAATGGGACCTGTGAAACTTTCTGCGATTCTTAGTTTACCCATATTTATACGTGATCAATATGGCGATTCGGTCGTTTCACCAACTCTGAAAGTAAAGGTAATCTACTTAACAGTTATAAATTTAGCACAAATGGTAGCCTAGGTGTTAAGTCGTCGGCCTCCTATTCGGGAGAACCGAGGTTCGTTCCCGAGCATGCATCTCCAACTTTTCGAAGTTTATCCATTAGAATTATATATTATCCGTATCCGTACTAATATTATAAATGGAAAAATGTGTCTGTCTGTCTGTCTGCTAGCTTTTCATGGCCCCATAGTTAAACCGATTTAGATGGAATTTGGTACAGAGAAAGGTTACACCCCTGGGAAGGACATAAGTAGGCCAATTTTTATCCCCGAAAATAGTTCTCACGGGATCCCGAAAAGTCCATACATTCAACCGATTTACATGAAATTTGGCACAGAGGTACCTTGCGTCCCGGAAATTGACATAGGCAACTTTTATTCCGGAAAATCATAGAGTTCGCCTTGTCTTCGCGTGATCCTTCCCAAATTACACAGCCGGCAATTGTTTTGTTTCCGGCCTGGACAGTAAGTTACTTTTATCAGTTCCAAGTTAACTCTTACTTGTTTGTTTGACTTTATACGAAAAAAAAAAGTTTCTTTTTTTTATTATAAAAAAACATCCAGTAAAATATAAAAGCGGAAACTGGGTGCCTAACTAAAATATTTTACTAAACGGACAACTTCAGTTTATTCGTACAATAGTGGTTTAGCAATTTAAGTACTTATGCATGTAGGTTTTCTTTCTAAAGTAAACCCCCACTAAAACAGCATTCTTAGAAATTCCACTTGAAAGAAGCAGTTTTTAAAAACAATTGCATTGATTCATTTTCCGATAAAGAAATATCTTATATCCATCTCCGGGATGCAAGCTATCCTGTGAAAAATGTTGTCGATATTGGTTCATCAATCAATTATTTATGAAAAGGTAGTAACTGACAAAACACACTTTCGCATTCACATGCATGTAGAATGCTCCATTAGCTGTGGCTCCATCCCATAGTCTACCTAATGGCCACTTATTTTTGCGACTTAGTTTTGTCATTTGCGTTCATCGCCTTGTTAGCAAGTATGATGATAATAATTCATAAGATAAAATTATCTATTCTTAATTGTTTTTAATTCCTAGAACCATTAATTAAACCATTAAACCTCAATGCCGAGAACAATTTTGAACGATACTTAATTACCACCTGACCAGATGGTCAAGAACTTCGAACACAAGTATGAAAATTACATCATAATGTTTTTTCCTTATTAATGTAATTTTCGCCCATTAAGATTCCTGACAATTAGCTCTCAGTCGGCAGTGTAAATAATATGTTAATATCATTAATTTTGTAGAACTCTTTTGGCCTTAGCTCGGTGTAAATGTGTTTAACATGTCAAACAAACTAAAATATCACGATTGCGCGCGGTGATTAGATCCATTAGTGGTTTGGAGCTTATTATACTACCTATTGTTTTAAAACACGAGTACATTGGTACCTTCTTTCTTCGTTGACTCATGGTTGAAGGTCGTTACTATGTTAGTCGGTTTGTTAAAGCTCGCTTGGCAATGCAATCTTGAGGCTTTTGAAAAGTACCTTCCTAACTGACTTTAATTTTTAACTAAAGATTTTAAAACTTTACTCAACTTTTGCTTAAATAATTTGATCACTAGTTGACCCGACCCCTTCGCGTTCCAAAAGCTGCCTCAAATGTCACATAAAATTTCGCTCATGCGTTGAAAGTTATTCAAGACAAAGTTCACAAAAATGATTTTTTTATTGATAAGTGAAATTTTATGACAAGTTTTAGAACGCCAAAATGAATGGGTATATTTCATTGGTGTGTTACAAATAAAACATGGATGCTCTTGGATTTGATTTTATTTCCATTCACACGACACAGACAGACATTGTATCAAGACAGCGATAGGTGACAAGTGACAAGTATGTGACAAGTGACAGATGACGTTAGGATATTACACAGACTAATACAATACCGTAACATCTCCCTTTTTTTTTTTTTTTTAACACTAGGTACTAACTGTTAACAATTTTATTATTATGACAACGACAGATTTTTTATATTTTAATTATAAACACAAGTATATACATAGTACAAGTACAACATTATTTATTATAACACCACAAGAAAATCACTTATGACTATCCAGGCTGCATGGTTTACAACCTTTGCCTTTCTCGATACATTGACAGACTACTACTAAAATTGACATTTGTTTTTTGAACCTTTACCTTTCCTGAAAAACAATTTAAATACTAACATTTTGTTTACATCTTTAAATAATTGAAATACTAACAAACTTACTAACAAATAACAATTTCATTTTGTTTACATCTTTATAGGTATACTGACTGTGTTGTGTGCTGTGGAAAATGATATTATGTGTGTACTGACTGTTTAATGATAAACTGACGGTTTCTCCTAAACTGTCCTAGTTCACTATTTATTAGATAACTTCTAGGTTCAGGACCTATCTGGATAATAACTCCAGGAACCCATTTTTTGTGTTCAGGTTTGTGTTTAAATAAGATTTTATCACCTACATGTAATGGTTTAAGCATTTTTGTATGTTTATTATAATAAAATTTTGTGTATGACTTTTGTTTTTCATTTAATTTCTTTATTTTATTCATATCACAAAGCTTAGGTAGCAAGTTTTCTTTTCCAGTAGGAACTACTGTACGCAGTTGTCTAGACATACACAGCTCTGCTGGTGAATATTGACTTTGTTTAGGGGTATTTCTGTACAAAAGTAATGCTAAATACATATCAGATTTGTCAGTTTTACACTTAATTAACATATTTTTTATAGTTCCAATAGTCCTTTCAACTAAACCATTTGACCTACTTAAGTATGGACTAGAAGTTATGTGTTCTATGTCCCATTCTTGAGTGAATAACTTAAACTCTTTGCTATTAAACGGGGGGCCATTGTCTGTTATTGCAATCCTGCAAATTCCATGACGGGCCAATATTGACTTTAAATGTGTAATTACTTGGCTAGCTGAATAGCCTGATGTTAACTTGGCAAGTTCTATATACTTTGAATAATAGTCAACTACCATTAAGTATTTAGTTCGTTCAAATTCAAAAATATCTATACCAATTTTGTACCATGGTATGTTTTCATACTCATGTTGCATAATTGGTTCTTTACTATTATTTCGACGGTAAGATAGACAAATGTTACATTGACCTATATATTTTTCTATATCATTTTGCATATTTGGCCAAAAGACTGTAGTTTTTGCTAGACGGATTGAGCTGTTTATACCTTGATGGGCAGAATGAATTAGTTTTAATATATACTCTCTCATTGACTCTGGGATTATAATGCAGTTAGATTTGAAGACAACATTATCAATGACATATATTTGATCTTTGAGACTATAATAAGATTTGACTGACTGACTAACTGAACGCTTATGTTCAGGCCATCCGTTGTGACAATATTGAATTATTTGACTTAATGTTTGATCTTGGACTGTAGACTCTTGAATTTCTTTTAATTTCTCTGGACTGACTGACAAATTAGACATTATTATATTGACATGTAAATCTATATCTTGATCAACTTCTGACAAACAAGTTTCACTTAATGCTGCTCTAGACAAAGTATCTGCAATATATAAGTAACGACCAGGCTTGTATACAACAGTTAGATCATACGGCTGCAATCTAAGCATGATTCTTTGCAATCTTGGGGGAATGTCATATAGAGCTTTTTTGAAAAGAGTTATGAGAGGTTTGTGGTCTGTCTCCACTGTTATGTTATGACCATATATGTATTGGTGGTACTTAGTACAACCAAAGAGGACAGCTAGTAGTTCTTTCTCTATCTGCGAGTAGGACTGTTGTATTTTACTTAGAGAAGCAGATGCATATGCAATGGGTTGCTTGTCATGGGATAACACTGCACCCATGGCATCCTTCGATGCGTCTACAGATAAAATTATTTCCTTTTTAGGGTCATAGTATGTTAAGACAGGTGTTGAACAAATAACTTTTTTAATATTATTAAATTGAGACTCATGGTGCTCTGACCAATACCATTCAGTATTTTTTGATAAAAGTGCTCGCAAATGACTTATTTGCTGTGACAAATTTTTAATAAATGGACTAAGATAATTGACCATACCTAGGAATCTTTGAAGATCTGTTATATTTTTAGGACTTGGCATGTTACAAATAGCTTTTACTCTAGACTTATCAACTTGTACACCTTCTTCACTAAATATATGGCCTAAATATTTGACTTCTTTTTGACAAAACACAGACTTTTCTTTGTTAAATTTTACATTAATTTGACGTGCTCTTTCTAAGACTTTTTGTAACCGTTGATTATGTTCTTCTACAGTTCTACCATAAATAAGAAAATCATCCATCATAATTTTAACACCTTCAATATCACCAAATCTTTTTATCATTTCTCTATGAAATATTTCTGGAGCTGCATTAATACCAAAGGGTAACCTAGTGAATCTATATCGTCCAAAAGGTGTAATAAATGTACAGAGCTTAGAAGAAGCTTCTGACAACTTGAGCATCCAATAGCCTTTATTGGCATCTAATGTTGAAAAATACTGAGCTCCAGCAAGACTAGATTTAATTTCATCTAAGGTTGGAAATTGGAAATGTGATCTTAAAATTGACTGATTTAGCTTTCTAGGATCAATGCACAGACGTAATTTACCATTCTTTTTTGAGGTTAAGACTAGAGCGCTTACCCATTCAGTAGGCTCTTCAACTCGTTGTATGACTCCACTTTTTTCCATAGATTCTAGCTCTTGTTTTAGTGGTTGATGAAGACGGAATGGAACCCTTCTGCATGCCTCTATAGATGGAGTTGCATTAGGCTTCAAGGTTAGTTCGCATTGAAATTCTGTTAGACAACCTAAACCTTCAAACAAGTCCTTATTTGTATCAACTATATCTTGACATGTTAAATTCTGGAAAGAAACACTATTAATTTTTCTTATTAAATTTAAAGTTTTACAGGTATCCCTACCTATAATATTTTGACTTTTCATGTCGACAATATGAAAGTTAACTGTATATGACTTATTTTTATGAATCACTGACAAATTGCATTGACCTACCAGAGGGATAATTTCTCCACTGTATGTAGAAAGTGTGTTCTTACTTTTGTGTATGTTGGAAAGTGGCAGATTTAATGAGTTGTATGTGTGAATGGATAGAATATTTGTGTCTGCTCCAGTGTCTAATAAAAAATTTACCTGTATTTGGTTTATACATAGATCAATATTCCAAGGTTTTGACAAATTAGACTTATCATCCTGTATACAGTAGACAGAACCAAGATAAAACAAAGATTCATTATTTACAGACTGATTTTCACAATTGACTACTTTTACTTGATGTGAACGGCAAAACTGAGCGAAATGATTGGACTTATTACACTTTCTGCACTTGACACCTTGAGCTGGGCACTTGAATCTATGTACCTGACCGCACCGACCACATGATGTATTCCTCTGACTTGACGTTGATGGTGTGCGTTGACGTCTTTGCTGTGACTGGTGTCTGGACCTGTTTCTATGGGAAGAGTCTCTGCGACTTGGTGATCTTGACACGCGTCCTATGAAATGTAATGATGCGTCTTCCAATGCTTTTGCTTGTTGTTTAGTAGACTCACAGCGCTTGGCTATGTTTATTGCCTCCTCTAGGGTGTTCGGTTTTTCAATTAGAATCCTTTCTTTATAGTAAGTGTTGTTGCAGTTCCAGCTAAATATGTCTCTGAGCAAGCTTTCACGTATGTCACCAAATTCACAAGTGTGACTTAAATTTTTTAGATCCGTGACATAGGTGTCTATAGATTCATTTGGTAGTTGTTTCCTGCTAAATAATTTATGCCTTTCTACCGTGACGTTTATTTTCGGAGTGAAATACTGTGTAAATTTGTTACAGAGATCGCCAAAACTAACTTTTTCGATATCTAGATCAAATGAGTAAAAAATTTCCAGACAATCTGATCCGATGAATTGCAAGAGAATGGCTGTTTTACGTGCATCTTCGGCTTCATCTAAATTATTTGCCTTTAAATAGACTTTCAGTCGTGTGAGCCATTTTTTCCATAGCAATGGGACGTTGTTACCTTCAACGATGAACGGCGGCAGGGTCATGCCTACTGGCAATGGCGTCATGGCGTGGCTGGTTGACGACTCGCTGTGACCTGGTGGTCTTCTAGGCTTTGTGTTCACAAAATCTTCGTCCTGCATTGTTTTTCTTTATTGTGATCCCTGTTCTGGCACCATATTTCATTGGTGTGTTACAAATAAAAGATGGATGCTCTTGGATTTGATTTTATTTCCATTCACACGACACAGACAGACATTGTATCAAGACAGCGATAGGTGACAAGTGACAAGTATGTGACAAGTGACAGATGACGTTAGGATATTACACAGACTAATACAATACCGTAACAGGGTATACCAAAATTCAGCTCATTTCCTCTCATTCCGAGATTGGCCCCTTTCTAGGGTTCCGTACCTCAAAAGGAAAAAAGGAAGCCTTCCTTTTTGAAAAGAAGGAAAAGGATCACTTCGTTGTCTGTCTGTCCGTCTATTTGAACACCTAAAGGGGTAAAATGGGAGTTTGAAATTTGTGTAATCCACGTGGAGTCCCGGGCATAAGTTATTATTAAAATATTGCTATTGTACAATGTGCAGATAGGTTTAAATTTATGATCGAAATTTCTGGAAATTAATAAAATGAAGCCATATTACTTATTATTTTACAAAATGTTGCATCTATTTTCGCTAAAGGTCAGCATATTTGCTCGTTTTCACTTGTGTATTAATGATAAAATTAATAATTACATTTGGAATTTGGATTTACATGATTATTCAATTATATTGCTGTTGGAATTATATAAATAATATATATTGAAAAAAATTATAGTAGGCATATGTTGGAGAGTCGACGTTAAATGAGCTTTTATTTTCATGGGCTCTGTGTAAAAGGGACGTTGCATGAAAAGAGTGATTGGGCAGTGACATACGTGGTTGACACTCATATTAATTGAGGACTGTGAATTCTCGGTGCGTGCCAGAATCGAACCCCAAAACCCGAAAAGGAGGCCGACATCTTAACCACTAGGATATCACCGTTTTTATCTGCTTTTTATTTAACTGCTATCAACAGATTTCCCAGAACATAACAGACAACGCAAAGCAAGTTTTCAATAAAGGCCATTGTTTCAAAATTTCAAAGCAGAGTACCTACCTGTATTTATTTATTTTTCAGTAATGACTTGGTTTTAATAAAAATGGAATAGGGTAGATACTAGATATTTTTTTCTATATACCTACCTAGGTATTTATTTCGCTAAAGACCGATTTTTCAATCGCCAAATACCTACTATCACTTCAGCTTGTTAATGCTATGGCGATATTATGTCTCCTGTACGTAAGTACTCGTACACGTACTTTGTAACGAGGTGATGGGTTGATCATTATAATATATTATAATGATTAGAAGAAATTAAAAATTAGCTTACTTCTTGATGTAAAGAATCAGAATATAAACGAATAAAATGTAGTTAATCAAAAATTGTTTTTGTTAACTCATGTTATTTTTACATACGCATAGGTCGTCGTGCAGAGATTAGAAACCCGAACCCCGCGGCGCGATCCACTGTCGCCTGAAGAGCTTGGAACAATCATCAATGCCCCGTACCAGCCCACCGTGGAGGACAACTCTTGCTTCCAGGCCATTACGGTGATGGAGGTTAGAATAATGTTATGTACTAGAAAAAAACCGGCCAAGTGCGAGTCAGACTCGCGCACTGAGGGTTCCGTACTCGGGTATTTTTCCAACATTTTGCACGATAAATCAAAAACTATTATACATAAAAATAAATAAAAATCTGTTTTAGGATGTACAGGTACAGCCCTTTCATATGATACCCCACTTGGTATAGTTATCTTTTTTTGAGAATTGAACCACATTTTAGTTTTTTTTAATGATGTAACTACAAATTCGCGGTTTTCAGATTTATTCCTGTACTTGTGCTATAAGACCTACCTACGTAGCAAATTTCATTCTAGGTCAACGGGAAGTACCCTATAGGTTTCTTGACAGACACGACGGACAGACAGAGAGACAGACCGACAGACAGACAGACAGACAGACAACTAAGTGATCCTTAGGGTTCCGTTTTCCCTTTTGAGGTACGGAAACCTAAAAATTGATGGAACTCTACCTTAGGGAAATCTTCCACTGCGACTTTATGCATCGATACAATAGCGACATTGACGTTTGCCAATGTTTAATTTTTTTTAAGATTATTATTTGAATAATAAAAATATTATGTGCAATAAAAGAAGAAACAAAGAATCTATTAGTGGCAGATCAAAATGCTAGAATGCAGAGATGTTATATGCATTATTAAAAAAACGTCGGATAAGGGCTAAAATATTAAAAGTAGGCTTAGACAGAGCGATATAAGGCTACTACTTCTCTAGCTAAGCGCTAGGTATCAGAACAGTAAATTCGCACAGACGTAGTTGCGGATAACTGTTAGTTATCCGCGAGTAAGAGTATATTTGCAAAATGAGAAGCCGGAACTTATTTACTTTTTGTTTAAACTAACTCATCTGGAAGAGCAAAAGTACACACAGTGTATCAAACGACGTATCATTTGAACGGAACTCATGGTCGTCGTAATGTTCAAATATTTGAACAAACTATACATGCTAGTACGTAAAAATGTAAAATGAAATGCTGCAAACTAAAACAAGTTACAATTTTATGTAAAGCCGGTAATAAATTAATGCTTGTTTTCAAACTGTGCTTTAATTCAGTATAACAATTTAAACTGAATACCATGAGGCGTTATGTACTTTGCTTTTTTTTTTTAAAGTTGGTCAAGTCCGAGTCGGACTCGCACACGAAGGGTTCCGTACCATCGTACAAGAAATAACACGACGGCTTTTAATTTTTTTTAATATTTGTTGTATACTAAATAATAAACAAACACCGTTTCTTGCATCCAGGCTGCGAGCGAACTGCCACGGAATCCCAGTCGCCTCAGGTGGTGAGCGAGGACAGGGACTGGGGTGACTGGGATCAACTCGTTCGTAGATATGACGATTGGGATGGTTTCAGTGGACATGTCCACATTCCACATGTCGGAAACCTCGTGAGCCAGATCGGTATACTTGCGTTTTTTCTCCATCTCATCTCTCACGAGGTTCTCGTTATATGGAATGGTGATCTCCACCAAAACCACCCTCGACTGTGCCCGGTCCACCACCACGATGTCAGGCTTATTTAATGGATACGGACGTAGGTATCTACGTAAAGCTCAAATTGTTGAGTCCAGAAACTTGTGATTTTGCATAACTATACAAATTACGAATTACGAAAAGATATTCGGAAATTCAAATGGGATCTTTACAAAACCTAAATCAACGCGAACGAAGTCGCAAAATAACAAATAATACCAAAAAATGTTAAACTTTAAATAACATATTTTTTTTATTAACAGGAATACAAAAATTTTTCGTTTGAAGAACTGCGTTACGCACGTGGCGCCTTTCCTGGAGCTCGTAGGTGTTATGAAAGTGCGGTGGGAATTGGTAGGATTCCCACCGAACGCATCGTCGTCGACGCCCAACGCGATGGGTCGTACATAGCCGTGTGGAGCCCTCGGGCCTTCGGCTCTTACATCCTCCGATGTACATTGGATGACGTTCCTACGTCTCAGGTAACTTTATTATTATATGGTCTATTTTGACTACGATGAATCTGTATTTTGAGGTTAAGAAAACCCGCAGCTCCTTTGTTACGGGTTTTAAGTTGACAAAAAGGTGTAAAGTTGCAATGAATTGGCGAAATGGTGCATATTCGCAGGGCTTTGTGCAAAATTGTATGGGTTTAAGATGAAAAACTATGCACAACTTAGAATAGTAATGACTTAAACGCTGAATAGATAACTTCTCGTGACCGTCCCAAAACACTAGATCTCTTGAGGTACGAGTAAAGTTTTGTTTAAAATCTATAAGACATCTGTTTAACAAAACTTTTACTTTTTTGCAGGATCTAAAAGTTGAAGTAGTACAGAGCGTTAACGACGATTCAGCCGCAGAAAGGTGGATTGGCGCTACTGCTCCATACCGATTGCGACGCTTTGCAATAGAGGACAGCGCGGGTTTGCGATTGCGGACCAGCCCCAGCCTGCAAGCCGAGGAACTGGGGCGTGTGCCCTCCGGGGCTTACATTGCTGTGGTTGAAGAGGTACTATTCTGTTTTCCAGATAGCTTGACCCGTACATATTGGCCTTGAGCGTACAAAATCGACTAGGCGAGCTGCAATTTTCAAATAACAGCAGGTTAAATGGCACATTTAAAATGGAAATCAACAAAACCGTAACATCATTTTGCCACATTCTTGTACATTTTAAGTTGTGCGCCAATTTCATTGCAATTTATTGGCTTTGTATTTATGTTTTAGATTTGTTATTCGATTTGTTTAGTGCATTCAATAGATAAATATTTTTTTTGGTCGCTGGCGGAAAAGTCAAAAAGGTACTGCCATTTCGACACCAGCACTTTTCAGAATTTGAATTAGACTTTAACTCAAATTGGATATCAGATGGGTTTTATTATATCTTTAAAAAGACGGAGAAACGAATGATCTAAATCAGAGGATGGACTGGCTATGTATTACCAACTGTCATTTTTTTTCATGCTTTAGGGCGTCGATGCCTGCAATCACTTAAAAATTATGCTACGAAAGCTTCCAATTTATGTTGTGATCACTATCAACGTATTCGTCATGAGGAACGTAGAACACTATTGAATTCGATACATCAAATTCACGAGCATCATCGTATGTTTTGATGTATCTGTCTTAGAATTAGATATAGGATAGGCTGCCCAATATCGAAACATTCGGTAGCTGTCGCCACTGGGCGAGTTGAGTTGGTGGAGTTGCCACGGTAGGCCACTTTATTTATTTACTTAGTACTAACGTTACTAACTTAATTATTAAATAACTTATGAAATACTGGTACAAGAACCAAAAGAAAATAGTACTTCGGGAGACACAGCTTTTAGTGAGTTCAGGCTATAGTGTTATGTACGTCAGGGGAGGCTTACTTCTCCGGGCCTATTCAATCTTTTCGTTGATGACCTGATTGGGGAGCTAAGTGGTACTTGAATTTGTTTTAATAATAATTTAAGCTACGCTGATGACATAGTGCTACTTAGCCTCTCAATAAATGGTCTCCGTATTTTAGTACCAATTCGCGAAAGTTAACATTGAGACACGGATTAAAATACAACGTACGCAAATTAGAAAATCGTTAATCGTTGAAGCTGGTAAAGGTCCGGAGACAATCACTAGTACGGTTAGACGAGCCACCAGTTCGGGTTATGCAGCAGTTCAAGTATCACGGAAACGATATGTTGACGGGCTCCTGGAGCGACGACTTTGACATACGATGAGAGCGAAGGTCACTGGCATTACGGTGCAACATGCTCGCTCGCCGATTTGCTCTGTGCTTTGAGGATATTAAAGTATAAAGTTTATTGTATGAGTTTTAATACTTTTCAACTTTAGATCAACACCAAATGACTCTTTGACATCCTCAGAGTGCAAAATTATGATCTTTGCATTTTATTAAAATGCCGACGTATTGTAGCGTATCGGGCATGTTCGCCGACGCTTGAGTCGGGACTCGGGACTATTACGCCATTTTACCGAATTGAATTAAGGTTTTCTGGGAAACCATCCGTATTTTTATGTTTTTATTTTAACGATAGTTATCAAATAACAAGTAACGTTAACGCGAATCTGCTGCGTCTTCAGCACAATAGCATTAAGTTTTCTTTTGTCGATATCATTGAATAGCTTCCCAAATATTAGACATGCACTAAACTACGAATATAAATTCTAACTCTGACCTTATCACGTCTGACTGATACTTCAACATTATTTCAGTGAGAAAAAGCTTGTATGACAGATCCTTAATTGACTTAATGCTGCTATCGCCGAATCAGCAAAGAATTTCTTTTGCCCATTCGGCGATATTTTAATCATAGCTAATGTTTCCTACTACCGAAATACCCGAATTTTTCCTGATTGAATAAAATCTAGGATTTTGTTTTATGACTTGTTAGCATCGATATCGCATTATCAAATAAGTTTCCGTTTCCACTAAAACAACTATGAAAAATCATTTTTTGAAAGCAAACTAACTTACTACTAAAGAGAAAAGCAGTTGCGGTGTCATCTAATAGAAGCAGTAGCGGAACCAGCTAGCAGTATCATAGGGTATGGCCAGTGAGATTAACGAAGTAATATTTATCACAGCTGGTGAACAAAGACGGCACTTGGGTGCGGTTAAGTGCTGAGTCGGCAAAGACTTACACAGAAGGCAGCGCGGAAGTCGCGTGGTGTCTGCAGTTCCACGGACATCTGGATCGCACGCTGCTGGTGCCGGTGGACGATGACGATGCGCAGGTAGTAGCGCAGGAAGCTAAGCTTAGCATAATTTTTAATGAAAGCACCAAGGCATCCAACAATAATCATGAAATGCTTGTTGGTCGCGAGTAACGTGGTTTTGGAATGAATATCGTCCTCACAAAAGTTAATGTTTGGACAACGATTTATTTCATTTGCAGGAAGAAATGGCGCCATGTTGGAGTGGATACACGGAAGCGCAACTAACTGAGCTACCTTCTGGGACGGACGACGAGGCCGATGCTGCAAGCAACGGTTAATATAACAAAGCTTTTATAGTACTCACTAAGAATGTCAGTAAAATTATGAAAGTCGTTTAATAAATAATTTTTTTTTTCTTATAGATTTGAGCACAGATGATCGGCGATTCCCTTTTTCCATACAATGTGATCTCGCCAACGAGGTAACTATTATTCTTTGTAATTATTAAAATGGAGTAATTCATAATCGTCAAACATTGAATTGTTTTTGATAGTTGACGTTTTTTATATTGTGCGCGTTTGCAGCGTGGTTTTAACAATAGGTATAATGTATATGAATTATCGTTACCTTTTCATAGAACAATGTTAACGTCGATTATGATATCTAATGATTCCGGAAGCAAAATATTGCGCGCTTTGTGTATAAAAATCAAACATTTATGTTATGTTTCGGTTCACACTTATTCAAAAATCTGCAATATAGTAATAATAAATATAAATTATTTATTTTTATTTCAGAGTGACAGTAGTACTAGCCCCTATTTGTTCGGCGAGCCGAGCAAACGAGGGCGTCTCTTGCGTAATGAGGCCAACTCAGTGATCTACCCTAGGTTTGAAAACTCTCCAATTCTGCTAATAGGGTAGATGGCTCAATTTCGTTCATCATTTTAATCAAATAATTTATTACGTTGCCCAATATCTTAAATAGTAAGAATTTTGTTAATGGCAGGCATTTTAAATCTGGTGTCCAATTTCAGAATAGTGATACAGGGCAATACACGTAACGTCAACACCATTTAAGTGCTAGCGTGCAAAAGAGATAGTGATCTGTCCTCACTACTTTCAAATATCATTTCACTAGAGGATGCCCGCGACTTCGTCCGCGTGGATTCAGGTTTTTAAAATCACGTAGGAACTGTTTGATTTACCGGGATAAAAAGTTGTCTATGTCAATTACAGGGACGCAAGCTACCAGTAAATCGGTTAAGCGGATGGTTCTTTAGGAATCCCGTGGGAACGCTTTGATTTTCCGGGATAAAAATGTAGGCGGGTAGCCTATGTGCGTCCCCGGGATATAAGCTGACCCTGTACCAAATTTCGTCAGAATCTGTTGAACTGTTGGGCCGTGAAAAGGTAGCAGACAGACAGACAGACAAACAGATAGACAGACACACTTTCGCATTTATAATATTAGTATGGAAATAATAATAAATAAATAAATTCTGCTTCTTACGATCAGTCAACACTCTGCGACCGGTTCGGAGAACAGATTCTAATGGGGAAATCTGGCAAGAAACTCATCAGTTACCTCTCTTTTTAATACTTGAAATGTTATACTATGTATGTAGCTTCATTATTATCTTCATGATGCTTGGGTAGCTGAATGCAAAGCCGATTACGCCCACGATATTTTGCCATTAATAAATTCATCAGTTTAATAATAACCTAAACCTAACCGAATTATTAAACGGTGTACTATGTTCGTACTCATCCCCTAAATACCTTCACTTAAATTATTTGAACAAATTTATAAAATGGCGAGTTTCCATTGCCACAGAGAGATTCGTTTTAATTATTATTGTTCTTGTTGTTGTGTACCAACATGGCTCGGCCACGGCTACTTACCACCTTACTGGCAAAGCCAAGTGATTTAGCGTTTCGGTATGGTGCTGTGTAAAAACAAAAGGAGTATGAGTTTAGTGAAAACTGCCATACCCCTTCCAGATTAGCCTGCTTCCATTTTAGACTGTATTATCACTTACCACTAGGTGAGATTGCACATTTTAGGGTTGACTTATTGAAAAAAATACGTATTTAAAAAAAACAACGAATTGAGAACCTCCTCCTTTTTCAATTAGGCTAAAAATCAAATTAAGGCATCTACCCTATTGGTATCTTTTTACCATTCGTAATACTGTCATAAATTGTTGACTTTAATATCTGTTATGTTGATAGAATTCCTCCTCTTCGCACACCTCGGCGGAGCAACGGCAACAGCTACGAGCGGTGGTCCCCAGTAAAACACAGATCCAGTGACAATGTGCGAAACAATGAAAACATGGAAGAGGTATTGGTCTGTCAAAAATGCTATGGAGTACTACCACTTTTATAAGTCCCAGTCCCATCGGCAAATTTGTTTGAGCACAAAAGCACAACCTAATACAAATACGGACCCTATTGCTTTGCATTAAGATTTTAATTACAAGAACTACAGAGAATCGTGGTATCTCTCTCATAATTTGCGCGTACAAAATATGGCGTGTAGGCAACGACCAATCATAGGCGGATGGATGCTATGATTGGCTGAGAAATTTTCGCGCCATTCTTAAATAAAATTTCTGTGTAGAACGTACATCGGCGTAACTTATAAAAGTGGTGGTACTGTATTGATCTATCAAAAATACTATAAGTTGTACTCTAAGTCGAACTTACATAAAGCAAGAAGCACCAAAAGACGACATCCATATAATCAAGTCTACACAATTCTTATTTTGTTATGAGTATGCAATTTTTATGATTTGGTTGAAACAATTTTCGCCTAACTCTGTATAATTGTTTTCAGACTGAAATTTTGGAAATACGCGAACAAAATGTAAAACCGAATCGAATGGCGCAAACGGGCACGCAAACATCGCCTGAGAATATGGACAGAGACGATTTGGCTAACTCACGTTTTGCACCTAAGGTAATGGCGCGACTGTGTTAACATTTCTGAGTTCAAAATTCATGCTTTTGTTTCAAAATTCAAAATATTTTTACTCAATCAAACTTTCACAAGTCGTTTTGAATCGTCAAATGCATCTACCACTGGTTCGGAATGCCGAACCATCCGTCGAGTTGTCCGTCGTGTTACAGTTCACACTTCACAGTAAACGAACCTTACAAATTGTCCTACTCCTGATTATGTCTGCATACGTCTCATGGTCTCGAAGTTTACTTTTCTTAAGGTTTCACTTCTACCGCGTGAGAACTCCACACATGTTTTTTTTTTTGTTAAAGGAGGAAAGGGAAAGTCCAAAACGGTTTTCTCGAGAGCACTTAGTGCATTCTCGCAGCCGACGCAGCATTTCTCCACCGGCCTTGCCCGCGCGGTCATCAGTGCCGCGCAAGCACGCCCTGAGTCCCGCGCAGGCTGAGTGCGTGCGTGCCGTGTTCGCGGCCCTACTCTGGCACGAAGGTCTGTATCACGAAATGATCTTTTTTTGTCTCTCTGGGCAACTTAAACGTTTCTGTCTATGCGCGTGATCACAATGATGTGCTTATGTCAAAAATAAATGTTAGTGATTGTTTAATAGAGTGAAATAAAAAGCGGTGGTAGCCTCGTGGTTCAGACGTCAGCCTCCTATTTGGGGATCGGCGGTTTGATCCCGGAGTTCTACCTCTTCGGAGTTATGTACGATTGAAGCAATAAATATCACTTGCTTTAACGGTGAAGGAAAACATCGTGAGTAAACCTGCATGGCATCCAGTGCCCCATAATACTCACAGATGTGTGGGATCATTATGGATTAAGTAACAGAGAGAGCACTATACTAACTATATACCGCGAATAGAGTATAGGGGTTTATTAATACAATGTCTAGTCTGTTTTCTCAAAGTTACTCGTTTCTTGATCTCTTTTAAAAATCTACCTCTTTTAATAAAGAATAAAGAATAAAAATTCTATGCTATTATGTTTTCTCTTATTAGGAATTGTGCACGATGCCATCGCGTGTGCAGCCTTCCTGAAGTTCCACCCGACGTTGCCGAAGGCTGGAGCTCGAGTTGTTACCAGACCTCCTCACGACGTGCCCCTGCCACGCCCGCAGCGACATTCGGTGGAGGTCTCCAATGCGGGTACGTGAAATTGATATCACCACAATAGTACATTACTATCCAGGCTGGAATTACAGCAATTTTCTGCCTATTAATATTGCGAGGACGAGGCAAAGCCGAGGACTACCCTAGTGATCTTAAAAGGACGTGGTTTTTAAACTAAACTTTTTTTCGCAGGCCAATATCATCACATTCATTCGTCGACTCTAGAAACGTTAACGCGATCCGGCATAGAGGCAAGCACTAGTCGTGCGCGGAAGTCTGATATTAACCTGCCCATTCACGAAGAAGACGCTTCTCACGCCGCTGACTCAGGTTTGTATCTCGTTTACTTTGCGAATTCCGATTGTATACCGATAGGACTTAGGGATGGTGACTACTAGTCAAATCAGTGACTTTTTATCAAACGTCAAAACGCTCGCTTAGTAAGGGAGCTTGTATGAAATTCACAGATGTGACGTCATAGACATTTGACATAATTGGACATACTTTTTTAGATAAATCGATAATTTAAAATAAAATAAAATTTAATATAATATAAAATAAAAAAAATTGCAAACTTAAAACTAACATCGAACGTGGATTTTACGAATCTTGGAAGTCCCTTTGTTTAATGACTCCTAATAAATAATTTATTTTAGATATAGGCATCATCCCAATTAACACAAGCATGAGCCACGCGCACTCGTTAAATACAAGAACTGTAACTAAAATTGAGCAATGAATTCGTTTGTCCTAGCTCCGTCTCCTTCAGTGGTGAACGTGCTGCCACCCGCTTTGCGAGCCCTGGTCGCGCTGTGGGATGCCCTTAACGAAGCAGACCAACTGACTGCGGCTACTGACAAGTATATTGTCTATCACTATTATCACAGTATATCTATCACTATTATCACAGTTCAAGCATATTATCTATCACTATTACTACAGTTCACCAGTTATGGGGTTGTATCGCAACGCCGCCGAGGCTTCGACGTCACTGACACGTCTTTGCCTACATTTGACGCTAGGTACTATTTAGTAGGCCTATTTCTCTTTAATTTCACGCCACCTAAAGTCTAATATTTCGTCGATATCGTCGATTCAGGATCAAACCGAGAGTTGCCTCACTATGCCGTGGTTTTGAAGAAATTGTAGTTTTGATAATTTTATTCGTCAAATTAAAAATCTAAAATTGTTTTTCAGATTTAAGAAAGATATGACCGAGAAAAATGAAAATGGAGATCCAGGAACTACTATGGGCTTTAAACCTGATGTAAAGAAAAACACACGCCCAAAGGTGATACGTTCAGGTAAGATTTTCCAGCTGAAATAAAATTTTATGTGATAGTTGCTAGATAGACGCTAGGAACAGAAACTCTAATAGCACAAGCAGGATAGCTGTTAGTACCCTGCAGAAGAGCTATTTCAAACAGAAATCGTGTTATATTACGTTTCCAAAGGGGTTCGAAGATTATTGCTTCGAGGATTATGGCCCGGGCGTCATTTAGATTTTTTTACAAAAATGGTGTTTAAAAAAAAAAAGGTATATAGGTACGAGTAGCTTGCATCCCGGCGAGGGACTAAGACTTATTTTTATCCCACAACATCCAAGAGTTCCCACGGGATTTTTACAAAACCTATGATGTGGATGTCCTTTGATGTGGATTAAGTCGCGGGCATCATCTGCTATTATATATAAGCCTCGATAGCTCAAGGGAGTTGAGGAGCGGACTGAATTCCGGAAGTTCAGCGGTTCAAACCCCACCCGTTGCACTATTGTCGTACCCACTCCTAGCACAAGCTTTACACTTAATTGGAGGGGAAAGCGGAGTATTAGTCATGATTAGCATGGCTAATATTCTTTTTAAAAAAAAAAAAAATTGCTTGTCTGTCATACAGTGAAATGTGAGCTGTGTGGCGGTGATAGCGTGTTTCCTCCACTGGCGGATCACATGCGTAAGAAGCACCCCGGCTGCCACGCGCCCACGACGCGCGGCTACGACCGCGTCGGCGTCTACAAGCAGGCAGACTCCGTCACCACCGGTAGCGGGCACGGGTCTGAGTGCGGGGTACTCGCTCAAGGTGCGTACACTTTTTAAACCTCCGTAGTAAAAATCGTCCTTAAGGCCGATACACACCAATTGCGTACACGTGACACGGGCGTTGTGACGCGCGTAAACCCCTAACACACCGGGTTACGTGTATGTCCACGCTTTACAAGCGGTGTGGCATGTTTCATACAGTTACATTACAACGCAATGGTGCGCTACGTTTACGCTTACGCAGCCTGTGTGAACGAGCTATTAAGGTCGTAGCTCACTTACACGTGTGTCGTAGCCCACAGCGGTGTTCCGCTGTAACTCGGCTCCTGCACAACACCTCTTGTACAACACTACCAGGCTACTCGCTATCCCTGCGCCTTCAGCTGCATCACATATTTTTCGAGAATGTAGCCCTCTAATGTGGCAGGGGGTCCACCCGCGCACGTACGCTGATCGTTCAAGTGAGCAGACGCCGTGCTCAAGCTCGCGGACCGCTCTTTTGAAATATGCGGTACTTTTTTGTACCGCGGTACAAAAAATTGCGTGTTGTGCGGTATTGAGTGGCAAGGTTGCAGCAAGTTCGCTTACTGCACGGTCTGCTATTTAGTTTTGTTACTGTAAAGTGCATGTCCAGAGTACGATGTTATATCCATATTTGAATGCTCATACTTTGGTCTGGTGGGAGCGGAGTCGTGTAAGTTGGTTACGACCTTTATAGTTTCATCCACTCTGCTGGTGTGTGTGTCTGTGTGTAACAGCTATTTTAAAAATAAACTATTAGGCCCATTTGCACCAAATTGCTTGGTTTAGTAATTATTTTGTAATGCTATCACTTTTTGTTCAGTTTATGCCAGGGTTCAAAAGGAAAGGAATACAAAAAATTAACTTAAACACATTAAAAGGTAGGTGCTAGTCGATCTAAATGATGCAGAGTTGAATTTTAGCAGTAATAGAAACATGTTACACAAAGGCTTATATTTAAAGTTTTGAAAAAATAAATTTTAAGGTACCTCATGAACTTAAAAAGTTTTGGTTTACCCCCTCGAGCCGTACCTCCTTAAATAGGTATTTTAACATCATTTTTATATTTTTTATAAATTCTTTGTATTCCTTTCCAATGTAAAACTACCGTTTAATAAACTATGATTAACAAAATTTTTGACAATTCCATTAGTTCTTTGCATGTTTGCACTTGCGTGGTATGAAGAAGTTTTACTTCAAAAGTACTCATGTGCGATCTTTCTTCAGAGAGAATTAACGATTACATCCGCCGGGAATTGCCGCCAAACTGAACAGCTGTTTTGAGACCGCCACTTTTTATCAAAATTTCACTTCTAATCAACAACCATCATGGCATCTAACAATGACCATCAACAAACAACATGTGGTTCTGTGGTGTGGTTAAACAAGAGTCACTATTTTTGGAAAGGCACTATTAATAGTACCTTTCCAAAAATAGTGACTCTTGTTTCGTTGCAATAAAGTGTAATTGAGCTCGCACAGAGCTTCGGCCAAAAGTTTAATAAACGTCTCTCTGTATATCGCGTAAACTTTTACCTCTCTCTAGAGTCGCTACTTTATGTGTCTTTGCGGAGTGATCCTTCAGTACCTGGAAGGTAGTAATTACGTATTCTGTGGTATGAGTCTCCCTCACGCATCTACGCATTAATGTCGGTGACATCACGTCTATTGTCGTGCATCCCTTTTCGGTACTTTGACAATCACCCCATACGAAAAAGTTTGTGTGTTTTTTGGTGGATTTATAACTCTTCTACTTTACTACTACTATTTTGATTTTATACAGTGAATTTTCTGACTTTTCCACTATAAAATTGTTAAGTGTTAATGAAATTTACTGATATTGCAAGTGTGTCATTTAGGTTTAGACATGTCATTGAGCTTTGAAAAGTTGCTGAAGACATCATGATCGGTAAAACGGAAAAACCACACGTGAACCCACGGAAAACAATATAACATATAAACCGATCTCTTTATTACCAGTCGTTTCGAAATTATTTCAAAAATTGATAGATAAACTGTTAGAAGATACGAAAACAATTATTACATCACCATTAGAAAATTAATACCAGATCACCTATTTGAATTCCAAGAAAAATACTCTACGGTAGACCATGACTGATAAATCATAAGAAAACAAAAAGTGTGTTCTACTGTATTTTTAGATGTAGTGCAAGCTTTCAATAAAGTGTGGCACGAAGGGCTAAGCTATCTAAAAACTCAAATATGCTACAAAAGTCATTTGAGATTCTTCAATTATATATTTCGACAAGGTGGTTAAAGTTCGTCAAAAAGATGAGTTCTGAAATCAAGGAAAAAAGCTGGGGCACTACAAGGAAGTATCTCAGGTCCGGTTCTGCACTTATTATACACCAGTGATATTCCAGCACCAGAAAGTACTACCATTGCAACTTTAACTGATGATACTGTTAATTGAAAATCCCCTCCTATTTTGAAATCGGTCAAAACCTTAATCTTGATATGATGATGATCATGATCTTCAAAGGAAGAAAGAATAGTTCGTTAACCAAATTATACAAAAGTACACAGAAGCTCACCAACATCGGCTTTGCCATCATATTAATTTAGAAGCTTCATGGATGGTTGATATCCATGGTTTCATGGATATCAAAAGGAGACTCAAAAGAACAAACCCATTTGAATTAGTGTAAAAGTGCTTAAGTGCAGTGTCAGTGTTTGTGCTATAGTAACCAAGCTCATAAAAATAAAGTGAAGAAGAACCTATTAGAATAAACTAAGGACAATTAAATTGGACTGTAAATTATATTAGAAATTAATCATAAGTAGAAGCTAAAGTAACATTAATTATTATTATTAACCCACAGGCTGATTGTAATAGGATTAAAGCTGCAGTTGTATAATGTTGATTCATGGCAGGAAAAAACGCTAAGAAATAAATACACTTTATTGAATTGCATTATTTGTGTAATATAATATATAGATTTTATTTATTTTATTTTATTTCTTTTTATTCATTTTATTTTATTTCATTTTATTTTCATTCATATTATTTTATTTATTTTGTACCAAACCTAAAACTAAAACTACTTTTAAAACTACTTTTATTATTTATTTATTTACTACACCAACAACAAATAAATGCATTTTCTTTCTTTCTTTTACTTTTTTACTATTTTACGCTGGTTTTACTACTGAGCTTGTCTCGGGTCAGATCTCTTCACATAATAAGAAAGATTTGGCCATTCTCTGGTCTTGTCCACCATTCTGGTCAAGTGCTGGTTGGCAGACTTCACACACCTTTGAAAATATTATGGAGAACTCTCGGGCATGCAGGTTTCCTCACGATGTTTTCCTTCACCGCTAAAGCAAGTGATTTTAATTACTTAAAACTGGCCTGGTGGAGATAAGCAATAAGGCCGCCTTTGGATACAATTGTTTTTAGCTTCTTTGTTTTGTCTTGATTATTTCATGTTTTTGTGTGCACTAAAGTTTTCTATCTATCTATTTATAACTCCGAAAATTTAGAGGTGCGTGCCTGGGATCGAACTTCCGATTAGGAGGCAAACATCCTAACTACTAGGCTATCACTTGCATGCTTGCATGACACATACATAGCTAAATAATCCATATCCACTTCCATACTAACATTATAAAATAATGTGAAAGTGTGTCTTCTGTCTGTCTATCTGCCTGTCAGTCGGTTAGCTTTTTACAGCCCATCGTTTGACCGATTTCCGCTTTGGTGAAATTTGGTACAGTTTCAGCTTAAATCCCGGGGATGGACATAGGCTATTTTATGACAGTCCAAATCGCGAGCATCATCTTGTAATTAACCTTCTTACTACTTATATTAAGTAACATATATAAATATTCCTCACAATATATTATAATAAGTATATAAATTATAAGTATATATCAATATTTATGCTAAGTGTATTTTATTCTTTAGCTATGTGCAAAATTATTTTTCTATAATTTTATTTTGAAATCTGTAGTTTTTGCAGCGCTTGAAGTTGTTCTTTTGACCTATATGTATGTATAGATTGTATAGTATAATATATCAATGTGGTTTATCCTGTGTGGTTTAAATCGCAGAGCAATAATTTGTGTTATTTATTTCGTTTTCTCAATTTTAACCCCCAAACCAACGCAGACCTTATCGGTGTGAAAATTCGAGCTACATTATCAGCGTACCAATTGTGGTACATTTACTGCGAGAAATGCCGCGACCGGGCACTGAAGGCCACTTCGAGATTGATGAATAAACCGAGTGTGGAAGCTGAGCGAGCGCCTGTCACAGAACGTGCTATTTCCGAAGTCGACCACCTGTCCATGAGAGATAACGCTCTATTCCTGCTTGACCTGGCGCCTTTGACGAATTCGGGTGAGTACACAGAAAAATACTGGCATAGTTGATACACTACTACCACTTTTATAAGCTACGCCGATGTACCTGCACAGAAATCATTTTTTTAATTAAAAATAGCGAGCTGTCCACGAAATTTGCAGCACTAGAGAAACTGCCAATGAGTTGTCGACTTTTTAAAAATTTGTTGGGCTGCCCCTTGAATAACCACTTTTGAATCTTATGTTAGAATGCCGCGAAAATATATCAGTTATTCACTGCCGTCCGCCCGCTATCGCTTGCGGGTCATTTTATCGTACAAATCACGAGCGATATAGCTGAACTTGTGTTTAAAATCTTAACGTGAAGCAATAAGGTCCGTATTTCATTGGCGTGCATTCGGTTGTTTTAATCGGCGTTAATTTGCGCTTTTCTGCACAAAAGAATTTGCGGATGCGACTTATAAAAGTGGTAATCTGTAATCGCTTATATCAAATTGAAACTTATTGATCGATCACGTATAAACGTAGCACTGTCGCTGTGAATCAACCCCCGACGTTTGCAATTTGTTCAAATACGTTTACAATCGACGTTTGAGATTCCAAACGTCAATTTGAAAATTTGAATTTTCACTTTGCGCCGTTTTTGACTAAAAAATCTTGTATCTCAAGCAAAATTCATTCACCCGGCTTCACTCGGCGTGAATTGCGGTTAGAGGGTAAGGGAGAGACACAGATAACGTTATTTCCATCATCTGTGGCAATAACACTATTATAGGCAATACATACCAACGAGTTGTCGCTTCCATGAACACTCTCTTAAGAATCCCATGGGAATCTTTGATTTTCCGGGATAAAAAAGTAGCATTTGTCCGTCCCAGGAATGTAAGCTAACTCTGTACGTACCAAATTTCTTCAAAATTGGTTAAACTGTTGGGCTGTGAAAAGCTAGCAGACAGACAGACAGACGCAAGACACACTTTCGCATTTATAATATTAGTATGGATTATAGTATCAAGATAAAGAATCTCCATAGAGATCTGCGCGAGATATTAAAGTGCAGGAATGTATGCGCAACCACAGCTTTGACTGGATTTTTAAAATAATAATGAATGCGCTATTCCTACTTCATAACAGAACCATCAAGTGCTTCTTGCTGGCGTGAGCTCGGAGGTCGTAGCCCGCCCACGCCCCCGGGCAGCGTGTGGCAGCCCGCGCCGCCCTTCCAGTGCTTGACGGCATTGGGCGCCGCGCCCAAAAGTGTTGCACTGCCCGATACCGCGAGATATCATTCCCTCGGTCGACCGATGCCCGCTGCACAATTATTGGTAAAGCACGTTTCTATGGGCCGAATTTGAAATTCATCTTAAAACTTAAGATCTCGTTTAAAACTTTTATGCTTTCACATCTCTGGGAGCATTATCATCCCAAGAAAACTCCATCCATTAAGTTAATACTAGTCGATGACGACGCAGAGAGAAAGAGAGGATTTTTTAAGTTCAAGTTATTCAGAAATGAATAATATTTGAAATATTTCTTTCTTTGACAAAAGCATAAAGTGCGCCAGCCATAGAAAAGGAAAAATAGCAGTTATCAAGTTGACAAATGTTATTGTTGACAGAAAAGATTGTACAGATGAAGTTCAGAAATTAAATAAAAAAATCACTGTATAGTGACTAATTTATGACTTTCTATGTTAGGATCAAGGGCCATCAACAACAGGCACATCGGGCGGGCAATGGTCGCGAGTGCCGCGCTCCGTGTCTATGGGGCAGGCGGGAGGTCGAGACCTGGCCCATGCGGCCAGACCACCATCCACTAGCGTCGAAGCTGATCCGCAGGACACTTTATCTGGTAATACCTGTTTAACTTTAACTCTGTGTAGTTCTATTTTCGAATATCACCTAATCGACGGGCGAACAATGATCTCGAGAGACAAAACTCCAATATTATTTTCTTTTGTTTATATTTTGTGGAAATTTATATAATCAATATAAGTTAATTCAAAGTTAAGTATCTTGACGATCGTGTTCCGTGTTTTGTCTTACAGATAAAACCTACAAGGTCAAACATAGCTTTGAATAAAACTAACTATACAAAACTAGTTTTATACAAAAGGATTTTTGAAAATTGATCCCCTAAGGGAAATAGGGATATTATTAGGGGGATGAAGTTGCGAGCGAAGTTAGATTCATTTCATAAAATGATTTATAAATGTGATATGTGTCCATTGCAATAGGAGCTGGATCGTCATTACTAGCTCAACCGAGCGCAGCTCTACAGAAACTTGTGGGTGTATCGGAGAACGAAGGGTGCTCGGTGTCGGCGTTCGAAGCGCCTCGGGTGGATCCTCAGACACTGATGCAGAGCCCCGTCCTTGGCTTCATACTGGGAAAGAGGGATTTGCCCGCCTGTAGACAGAAGATCGACGCTGCTGTTAGAATTAATACCGTCAGACAGTACGCTTTCGAGGTAAGGCTCTTACGGCACTAGTCATAAACTAAGCATATATGAATAGTTGGCAAGTTTTTTAAGGGGCATTGGCGATACAGAAATGTTTCATTTTAGTCGTTAAACTGGATGCTGCGTTCAACCACTCAACCGACGAGTGTTCATGACGTCATGTGGTGGTTCTGCAATGCACTGGAGCAGTATGCGCGCATAGAACCACCGCCATTAGTCATTGAGGACAATAAGGAGGTAATTCATTACTGTTTCTTTACTTACAGAGTATACGGTATAATATCCACTACAAGGTATAATTTCCATAGCCTTTTATGGAAATCGTACCTTGTAGTTGGTATATCTATATAATATGTATCGTCACTCAACAGACACACAAATCTATAAGTTTAAGTTTGAACTATTCTTAGTTGGACCTTGTTTAAAAATGTATTTTTTTTAAAAACAACGAATACACGGGAACAGAACCTAGAATCAATGAATCTAGTAAAATAATAATTTTTTTCACTGATTGTAATAAATATAAGTTAATTTATCAAAACGGCGAACAATATTGGCGTCTGTTCTTTAGACGTAGATGCTTTAAGGGTCTCAGTTAAAATTAAAATCCTCTGACATTATTTGCATCCATTCTTAAAAGGTCAAGCTCGAGGTTTGTCAATGAGCTATAGAACGTAGCATACTTCCATAAAATAGTCTAGAGAATCGACACCATCTCACAAATATCTACATTGCAATAGAATGCGGTCATCGAATGGAATCGCGGCGCTGTGATTCCAACAGCATCAGCAGCCGCGATTTGCCCGGGAGGGCGGGCGGCGCGCGGCTCGCGGGCCGCCTTCCACGCCTTCCTCGGCTCCATAAGCGCTCTGGCTCCTTCATTGCCACCCGCCAGCGCTGCGGCGCTTCAGGCAGTACGGTGTTGGGCGCTACATTATTCGGCGCATGATCGGGCGTTTCTACACAGGTTAGTATGTTTCGGCTATTCATACTTTTTAAATCCTCCATTTTTCAAGCTCACATCCTCACTTTTTTCGGTCACTTGTCTTGGCCTGAAAGTGTGTCCATTAAAGACTCGCTTGTTGGTATGCCATTAGGCACGGCTACAGTCTTCCTTCACCAAACCAGGCCGGAGGCAAATTTTGAAATTACTAAACCAAATACCTCTGCCGGCAATCGAACTAGGGACTTCTAAACATTTAGAAAACTTCCCAGGCCACAACGCAAATAAAATTTAGCGTTGTGGCTAATTATCTTGTACACAAACACTAAACTAAATTGACAGACATTGATAAATCTAATGCTATCCTTTTCTTTAGGGAGCATAATATGAAAGAGATAGCAATACTTATATTTAGACTTGTTATTTTAGTTTATAGATTGTGTACAACAGTTTCAACCATGTATTTTCAGATCGCAAGTGTTCAGCGTGATAAGCAAAATCCTGTCGCACGCTGAGGACGGCGCCTATGACGAAGGCGTGCTTGGTGCACTTCACGAGAGCTATCACAGTTATATCAACAAGGTACCTAACACCATCGGTTTTACGTATTTTGGAAGAATTTCTATCTAATAATCCCTGAGAAATAATTTATTTTTAGAATTCCGTATTCCCAAAGAAAAAGCGAAAGCCTTATAGGATCATTTCATTGTCTGTCATGTCTGTCAAGAGCCGTCAACGGAATCAGAACCTATAGGTCCTAAAAGTCCGACTCGCACTTGACCAGTTTTAATATAGGCAACATCCAAATTCTTATAAAACAATTCACCATGAGGACAACACTATTTTTGTTGAGCTGGTATCATAATTTTTAAGTTTGATATACGTCTAGTTGTCATTTGGGTTTCTGGGATTAAAAAACTTACTGTAAGAGAAAATGTTGGGCTTACAGCAGCAGAATTTCATATGGAGTTGTCCGGACGTGACCGGGTGGTGCGAAGTGAGCGTGTCGTCGCGATCGGGCATGGCCGGCGCGCTGACCGATGGCAGCACGGAGACGTTCTGGGAGTCGGGCGACGAGGACCGCAACCGTGCCAAGTGGCTCCAAGTCTCGTACGCGGGACCTTCCTATCGGGACAAGCCGCATGTACTGTGCATACATGTCGACAACACGAGAGACACTGCGGTAAGTATTTGACAGTTAATTATATTTTGTTACCCGGCTACCTTAGGGCTTGAATTTGCAAAAACTCCTTTCTCAGAAGATGTCTTAATCATAATAACTTTCAGCTAAATTTCAGCCCCATCTGTCCATTGGTTTGAGCTGTGCATTGCTAGATCACTCAGTTGTCCAATTTTATATTTCATATATTTAGAAGAAGGGTCTCAAAATCATTACACCGTGCAGTTCAGGTTAATGAGTTGAGTTGCGACGTACAGCACTACAGATACAACTTTTTAATTTTGAGGTACCTTCATTAAATGCGCCAAACATCGTTCAGCGCATTAAAATCGTGAGATTGTAATGGACTGGACAGTGGACACGTGCAAGGTATGGATAGAGATCTTATTAAGCAGACCTTTCAGAAGTTTTCGTGGAAGTCCCGGACATCATCCAATTTGAAATAAAGCTTTCTGTGATATATTAAATCGAACTACTTGAAGGCTGGAATTCCTTTTATATTGCCTTTGCTTTTTTTATAATTATCTGGTATTATTTTCAGAATAAGACGCTGCTGATGTCCTTCTTGTACAGCGGCGGAACAAGTGACATGTCTCATATGCAAGATATTGACGTGGATCCTAAAGCAGCTACATGGGTCTGCTACACTCTTCCAAGTAAGTTTTAATTCTGAATCATTTTGCCGACTCGTTTTCAAAGGTGCAGTCCTGCGCGTGTCGGAGTAAACTGAAACTCTGGGTATGACTGAAACCAGGGTTTCCAGTCATACCCATAGTTTCCACGGGGGAAATGACAGGGTAGGCGTAAGAAACTGCCTGATTTGGTCGATATGTCGTGTTTATATAGGCCCTATACTGCTAATTGATGATTTATTATTGGTGTCACTTCGGAAATAACAATTCAGCAATATGTGGCTGAGGCTAGGGTTGTAACAGTATGTTTCGTATTGGTACAGGATCTTCCAGTTCATCGGTTCGCGTGCGTTGTGAACTGCGTGGGCCGGAGCCAGCGGTGCGCGTAAGGCAAGTGCGCGTGCTAGGGGCTCCTGCCGCCACCCCTGACTCCACTGAGGCGCATCCGCTACACCTGCTCGCCGAGAGAGACACTCTGAGGGTCTTTAGACTCCTCACCTCACAGGTACGGAACTAGAGCATTACGAATACTGAAGAAATTTGAACGAAGAAACGCTTAGGGTTTTTATCCAGATACAAGTTAGCTCTTGACTGCAATCTCATCTGGTGGTAAGTAATGATTCAGTCTAAGATGGAAGCGGGCTAACTTGGAAGAAGTATGGCAGTTTTCATTAAACCCTCCTTTCGTTCCTCTTTGGCATCGTATAGGAACGCTTAATCGCTTGGCGGCACGGCTTTGCCGCTAGGGCGGTAATTAGCCACGGCCGAAGTCTCCCACCAGATCAGACTAGAAATTTAGAAATGATAAAATTCCAAAGCCCTGCCGGGATTCGAACCCGGGACCTCCCACTAATAAGACCTCAGCGCTTACCACTGCGCCAGGGAGGCGGCCAGCTATTGAGTTTTTTTTTTAATAAAGAATATTATCCATGCTAATCATGACTGATACTCCCCTTTCCCTTCCAATTAAGCATAAAGCCTGTGCCAGGAGTGGGTACGACAATAGTGCAACGGGTGGGGTGGAGGCTATAAGTTGCTTTACCAGTTTTGATAAAGTCAAATCATTTATTCAAAATAGGTAACCTTGTACACTTTTAGATTGTCACTTGTTGGATTTGCTAGATAATAATGTAATGGTGATAATTAATTACGTTAACTTTCAACTTAAATTACTAACCTCTGAACGACCTTATCTTGTTAGGTGTTTGGCAAACTGCTGGAATCGGACCTGAACACCAGCAGCGAGTCGGGCGAAGGTGCGGCCGCGGAGGAGGCGGCCGGCGACGACAGCGACCTGCGCGAACACGTGGTCGGCATACTGTTCGCCGGCCACAAGCTCACCTCGCTGCAGCAACAGGTTTATAACTAATTGTTACAAATAATTTTTGTACAATCTATCCACACTACCGTGAACTAACATGGGCTACAGTGCGACAGGGACCTTTAGGCGCGTGGCCAAAATTGGAACTAACGCCGCCATCTTGTGAAGTATCACGCTGTCCCCTTGTATGTAGTGTTGCTAAGTAAAAAAATCTGAATTTCTCTGCTTTTTTTTAAATATTGGAGCCATTCCATACACATAACTTCACGATATAATCTGATAATAAATACTGCATAAATGTGTCTGCATCTTATAGCTATATTTAGCACTAGGTAAGTATAGTATATATGATAGGTTGCAAGACCATGACCTATCAATGGTTTTAATTAATTTTTGCTGTGAAAATCTAGCAGACAGACAGACATACACACTTTCGCATTTCTAATACTAGTATGGATATTAACAACATCATGAAACTTTTTCATCGTAAAACGGTATTTCTGTCCAGGTGATGTCTCACATAGTGTGCGCGATCGGCTGCGAGGCGACGCGCGTGCGCGACGACTGGGAGACGACGTTGTTGTGCGCGGAGGTGAACGAGCGCGACGGTCAGACGCCGCGGGCGCCGCTCGCGCATCACTCGCAAGACAACTACTGCTTCGAAATGCTCTCGCTTGTGAGTTGAATATTTATCTCTTGTTTCTCCCGCGAACTAATTGGAGGTTTAAAAATCCGAATGGGACCCTATTTAGTAAGCCTCATGTCTGTCAGTGGGCTGTATCTTTTGTATGTAGAGAGTTAAAAAATTCAAAATGGCCGCCATGAAAATAAAATCAAAAAGTGTTAGGTATATATTATACAATACTCTCACACGGAACTCTTCGTGTGCGAATCCGACTCGCACTTAACAATAATTTTTTTGGAAAATTTTGTAAATATGAATCAACTCATCACCGATCCAGTCTTCATCAGAATCATAATGGTTAAGCCCGTAGTATAGTACTTGGCCAAGTGAGGATTGGCAGACTTCATACAGATATTTGAGAACATTATGGATAACACTCAGGCACCAGGTTTCCTCTCGATGTTTTCCTTCACCGTTAAAGCTGGAGATGTTCAAATTGTTTGAAAGGCACAACACAATTCCAAGTTAAAGGTGCTGCCTGAGATTAAACCTGGGATAGGAGGATGACGGCTTAACCATGGGCAATCTGCTATACAATAATAAATTAATTAAAAAACGCATGGTCAAATTATATTGGACTGGTGGTGAGGGCAAAGTACTGTCTAATGTGTAATGTTGGAGGCCCAATCAAAAGACTTGTTGGTTGTTCGCGTGCTTTAATGATACTGAATGGCCTTATACTGGGTGCATTACATTATATTATAAGTGTTCAAGTGCCGTGGGTCACATATTACAAAGTTACGACTCGGTATAGTTAAATGCTTCCTAATCATACCGATTTGTGTTACACTCTGTATGCATCCGGACAGTTATAATGAAGAAGTATGTAATTCGAGACACGGTACATTTCCGACAGTTGTTGGCGCTAAGCGGCAGCGCGGTGGGACGCGCGCATTTAGCGCAGCGAACCGAGTTGCTCGTTGACTTGCTCGCATTGCTGCACACCGGCAGCGAACGGGTTCAAAGACAGGTATGCTAGCTAAAGGGTTGATCCATACTGACGAATCGAAACGAATCGAGGACTTAGTGTCGAATCAACCCAAACTGACTGCTAATTTCGGCACTAAAAGGCGGCAATATTGACCGGATACGTCAGGATTACAACATTTAGATTAACCGAGCCTTCATGGGCGCACTAACGATACTCTTACACTACGAGACAACAAAAACTACCCTCAACAACGATTACTGCATCCCTCGCTTAGGGAATAAGAGACCAAGTTTCGCCTACGGGAATACACAACGCTAACTAACCCTACCTAAGTAGCCTCCATATCACCCCTTCCTCAATAGTCCAACAAATTAGGCAACAACAACAATTCTAAAACTTACAATAACTATTTGGATGTTTGAAAGGAGCCCGTACCATGAGATAAGGTCAGGAAGAAGATATAGACTGCTAACTTCAATGGTATTCCTTAGATCTAAATAATTTATAATGTATGGCTATAATATTATTAATGACGGAATCGAAAAGTTCCTAATTTGCTTAAGATTATGTATTATTTTTTAAGGTAATCTCCTTGCTTCGACGAATGATCGCGGAGGTGCCTCCGCAAAAAATGCTATCCGCTCTTAACTACGGCGGCGATATGACAGCACGGTAAGAAAACACAACATTTTTAAAGGCTAAAAATAATATTTTTAAAGATATTAGGCCCCTCCAAAAATCAAAAATTACAAAAGCACCATTTAAAATTACAAAATCTTAATGAAAGCTGTTAAAACTTTACTAAAAATGTACAGTTTTGATCGAAATCGCAGCCCTTGGACTCAATCTAATTCAAGCAAAGATTTAGGTCGTTTTGCTTGCTTGAAAATGAGTTCTGATTTGATTCAGTGACCCAAAAACGTCCGGATCAAATTTTTTTTTATCAGAAGTGTAGTTTTACTAAGCGGACAATCTGAGAAAGGAATCGCCATAATATTTGCATATGTGTCAACCCTCAAAAATACCGTACTACAGAATAAATATATGGTCCTTTCTCAGATTGTACGCGTAATTCACCGCTTTTTTCACCAGCTACTTTGAAATTTTTAGAGTGACGTTGCTGGATCATCTCGTGTGTTACGTGGGTAAAGCGATGACCGTGCAAGTGAAGGTGAAGGGCGCAGGCGCGACGAGCCCGGGCACGGTGACCCTGGGAGGCAGCGTGACGCCCGCGCCGCCCGCCGCCTGGTTCATGCGCGGAGAAACCACTCAAAAACATGCGCATCTTGTAGCCAGGCTGATTTCTGACATGGCAGAGGTAAAATTTGTTAGTTATATGCCTATGCCACTTAAGAGAGTCGAGTCTTTTTGTTTACAACTTAAGCAGCCTTTTGATACCCTGGGCAGTCTTGGACTTTAATCCGAAACTGCCTCTGTAATCATTTCGTGTAAGCAGGGACAATTTCCTAGACTGTCCGTTCGGCGGGTCTCTGAAGCGCAAAGCCTTCCTAATTCTCTAGGTCAATCCTGCCTCCCTTCCACATAATTGTGTGTGTAGCGCGGTTGGGGCAATTTGTCAATCAGTTCGCCATTCTTAGCACACGTGTGTTCCGAGGGACGTTTACTCTCACTGAACGGCGCATATGACTTCCCTAGCGGCAGGTGGGCTTCCGCTATTATATGACTACATTAAATTTTATAGGTCGAATAATGATAAATTCTGCTATCCAAAAATTTCAACTCAACTAAATTGACAGATCTAAATGTGGGCTATTCGTACTACATTGTTCCCTTCGGAGAAGGATAACGCTACTGTTATTCCTGTTTAGTCTTGTGTAAATTAGAACCATTGTTTGCAAATACAGGATAAAGTGTCCGATTCATGGGGCTTGGACACGCGAACGGCGCTAGCGCAATACGTGCGTGCGGTGGCGCAGATAGAAGAATCGGACCGTCACCCGGCGCGCTGTATCGCGTCGCCCACTGTTTGGCTCGCGCTGGCGTCACTTTCCGTCTGCGACCATCATCATATTGAACTGTGAGTATACTATAAAACTTGCGAATTGTTAAGTTGGTTTAACTATTTACATCTAACTACATAAGCACGCTAGATATTTTGTGTGTTAAAAGTAAGATTAGCATCGTGGTAAGACATCCGCTTCCTGGTCGAGGGGTCTAGAATTGAATCCCAAACACGCACCACTATCCTTTCCGAGTTTGTGCACTTAAATATAATTTTCATTAACGGCGAAGGAAAATATGGTGAGGAAACCTGCATGCTGGAGAGTTTCCATAATATTCTCAAAGGTATGTGAAGTCTGCCAATCTGCACTGGGCCATCGTGGTAGACTATGACCAAAATCCTTCTCATTCTGAGAGGAGATTCATGTTCAGTAGTGAGCTGGTGATAGGTTGATAATGATAATGATGAAGTTACGTTTTATTGACGTGACATCCACACTATGCTACAATGAAAATACTAGTATAGCAAAAGAATAATAAAGCCTCGTTTTATTCTCAGTATGAACCGCTCAAATGAAGGTCGTGAATCGCGCGGGCGTGATTCAGTAGCGGAGGCGCGGCCACATTGCTCCAACCACGACGACGGCTCCACGCTAGCCGTCATCGAGTGTCGATCCTGCGGGGCGCTTTGCTCCGAGTGTGACCGCTTCCTGCATCTGAATAGAGCGGCCCGCAACCATCAAAGACAGGTAAAGACATTTTACGATGTAACTAACTGATTCGTCCCGGCCTCGCTCGAGTGCAATTTTAGAAATCCCTGGGATGCAAGCCCTGTATCTTTTGACAAAATCGGTAAAACGGGTGGGACGTGGAAAAACAGAGAAACAGGCACACTTTCGCATTTATAATATTAGCATAACAGATTAAACTCATTTGCGCTATCTTCCTTCCTTATTGTTGATAAAAACTGTATCGATCTATCTTTTAAGTATAATGCGTGCATTTGAACTCACTCGCCAGCTTAATTTTATGTGTAAAACTGTCGTCAATTAATGTACAATTTTAGTCCTTATTAAAAATAGGGAGTGAGTTCTCATTTTGTAGGTACTATAAATGTAAAATCTAATATGCATTTACTAAATGCTAATAATATTAATAATACTTTTGATTTGTCCAGATCTGCAAAGAGGAAGAAAGTGCCATCCGTATCGATATCCATGAGGGATGCGGGCGAGCGAAACTGTTCTGGTTATTGCTGTTAGTGGACCGAAGAACTTTGAAAGCCCTGGTGGAGTTCCGGAGCATCGATGGCGCTGGAACTTCCTCGGCGGGCGCAGCGGGAACCGCGGGGGGCGCGGGAGATGGGGAGCAGGCGGGGCTTGCCGGCACGTGCCGCTTTTGTGGCGCTCGCGGCAACTCCGGCCTGCTCGCTATCGGTAACGTGTGCGCCGACCAACAATGTCAGGTATGTAATGTGAATTTGAGGAGGTATGTGGAGGTATCAATAATATGCAGGCGCCGGTGGAATCCCGCAAGTTTGTGTTTCCATTTGTGGGTCTTTCTTTCTTGTACCTGCAGGTTGTTTGATGCATTCTTATTTTAAAAGTCCGCACCAAGCGTTCAGCTAGCCCATACGTTCGTGGATAATAGGGGGATGGTTTTGCGTGTAAATGCCTCTATCAAAAATGTGATGTAAATTGGGGTTTATTGTCTGAAACAATCGTTTCGGGTAGCCCAAATGTTGTAAACATACTATCCAATTTGGTACGTAGTTTCTCGGTAGTGATTGTTGTAACAGTAGTGATTCCCCGCGCAGGAGCACGGGCGGGAAGCGTGCAGCCGCGTGCTGGGGTGCGGGCATCCGTGTGGCGGCGTGCGCGGTGAGCGCTCGTGCCTGCCGTGCCTGTTCGGCTGCGCGGGCGCCGAGTCGTTGCGGCAAGATGCCGATGATATGTGCATGGTCTGCTTCACCGACCCGCTGCAGGCGGCGCCTGCCATACAGGTACCAAATATTTAATATTTTATAACGGTTTAACCTTTATATTTGTATAATTGCCAAGAGTTATACAAATTTAAAATACGTGGTCAATTGAAGGAAAGGAAAACAGTGAACATTAGACGGCTAGGTAATGACAAAAATCCTCCAAGTATATGACGGGTACGGGTACACTAACACTGGAATACTGGAACACTGGACTATGAAGTCAAGGTAGGGGTTTCTTTAGAGGACTATTAATTTTTAACCGACTTCAAAAAAAGGAGGAGGTTCTCAATTCGTCGGAATCTTTTTTTTTTTTAGTTTTAATTAAAGTTGTGAATGACACATGTCATCTGATTTGCCCTCTAAATAAGCCTCTATCTTCACTATGAATTCCGTTGTCACTCCTGTACCTACTTGGTCAGTTGTTTTATTAAAGAGTATTATTTATGGAATTTTTATTTACAGCTAAGTTGCGGACATGTTTTCCATCTGCACTGCTGCAAGAAAGTCTTGGCAAACAAGTGGGTGGGGCCACGAATAACGTTTTCTTTCGCACAGTGTCCCATTTGTAAGGTCAGTGACTCAATGGACCCAATAATATACTATTATAGGGTAGAGTAATTATATGGCTAATCTTATCTCGTGTAGATGATTATATTAAATACAAGACCATTCTATACCCAACTAGTTAGACTGAGTTTTTTGGCAGCTATGTATGTGTGTTTGTTTGTTTATCAATTTATCGATTCCCTTATTATTGCCAAACTACACATTAAATTTAATATAAATCCTGTCTCGTGTGATAGAGGCTATATTATGACGTCAAAATAACTCAATTTAGGAGATATGACCAACAAAAAACCAAGAGGTGTTTTGATTTTGGAAGTACTTAGATACATGATTAACTAAACGAATTGGTGGCACAGGAGGATATGGTACACTGGACCCTAGAAGAGCTGTTGGCTCCGATACGGCGCCTGTGCGATGAAGTGCGTCGGAAGGCGCTAATGCGGCTGGAGTACGAGGGGCTCGGCGCCGGCGGCTCGCGCGGACGCTCGCTCGCGGACCCCGCCACCTATGCCATGGAGCGATACGCGTATTACGTCTGCCATAAATGCGGAAAGGTATAATGAAACGAATCGAAACGATGCGGTGCTAATCGATTTCACTCGTTATTACACATAGGTTTACTTTGTAAGTGGGAATGAATGATTGACAAATAAAATTTAAAAAAAATCCAAATCGGTCCAGGCGTCTTAGAGTAATTGGGTAACATACATAAAAAAAAGATTCCGACGAATTGAGAACCTCCTCCTTTTTTCGAAGTCGGTCAAAAAAGCCGCTCTTTTCGACTTAGCTTGGTCCCACTTTGTTTTTCCTGCACATTGTAGCCTAGTTTTTATTTTTTAATTCCATTAATTTGGTTTAGTTTTAACGTGTAAGGTATTGTGCAGGCGTATTTCGGCGGGCTTGCGCGTTGCGAAGTGGAGAGTAGCGGCTGGTGGGAGCCCACAGAACTAGTTTGCGGCGCCTGCAGTGACGTAGCGGGCGCGCGCGTCTGCCCGAAGCATGCAGCAGACTTCTTGGAGTACAAATGTCGATACTGTTGCTCTGTGAGTACTGTAGACTGTAATTTTTCATGTTGTTTTCACTAGGTTTCGATTCATTGAAAATTATAAGCTCAGTTTTTTTTTTGTAAATAGCAAAAATTGCTACACTACATAGATTTTTGAAAGGAATACAGAAAAAGTTATTTATAAATTGTGCCATACATCACTAATTGAACTTAAAGTTAGGCTGTGTTGAAAAGAAGGCATTGCTTAACTGTCTTAGCACAGGAAAATTTTGATACAGGAAGCTATATCGGTCAACCAAGTGGTGTTAAGAATTTACTTACTGTTGATATAAATAGTGACGCTTGTGCACTGACGCGTAAAGTTGCAATGCACCAAAATACATTTTTACGCTCCTTTAATACTGCCCAACACCATCCCTGTCACTAAAATATGATTGTTGTGTCTGGGTCGACAGGTAGCGGTATTCTTCTGCTTCGGGACGTCGCACTTCTGCAACGCGTGCCACGATGATTTCCAACGCGTCACCAACATTCCCAGGCATCTCCTGCCGCAATGTCCTGCCGGTATTTATTTTTTTGATATTTATGTTTTTAAATCGCTTGTAAACAATTACTCTATTTACTTTCCAATGATACTCGTACAATCATTATACGAGAATAAGTATTTTTAACAAACAATGAGTCACGAAGAAAGACTACGATAGGACTGAAATTTCAGCAGTCTGTGTTAGTTGACATAAACATTTATCAAAACTAACAAAACTAGTGCTGTGTTGTGTATTACATCTTGAGAGTTGACATCACAACAAATGTACTAATTATTCCAATATTTATTTAAACACATTACACTTAGATTTTTTAAACTGGTTTTACGGCTCTGTGTTCTAGCCCAATTGGGCCTAGAGTAGTAGTGATAGGTGTTGAAGTATGTCTTGTTTGTTGGACAGGTCCGAAGGGTGAACAACTGCCAGGCACCTCGGACGAGTGTCCATTGCACGTGCAGCATCCACCAACTGGCGAAGAGTTTGCGCTCGGCTGCGGCGTATGTCGCCACGCGCACTCGTTTTAAGTGACCGACCTGCTTTCCGTCTTCCTTCTGGCGCAGGTTTCTGCTCCACAATATGTCCGTCTATTGTTCGTGTCCCACCCCGCCGGAAATGACCGACCATTCCAGATTATGATTCACCCTTGAAACTTAGGACTGCAGACCTAAGTTCCAAGCCTGTTCTATGTTTTCCACATCTTTGGCTTCTGCTTTGCCCTATGTGTCAAATATCATGTCAAAAGTATGATTTTAGGCCTTAATCTAAGGTAAACTGTACTTTCAACACGACAGTTGACACATAGCGAGTGAGCGACTGTGCCCGCCATACTTTCTGGATGTTTCCATGGAGAAGGATTATAAAATTGTAAATTTAGTTAAAATTTAATAGTTTCGTTGTTAACTACTAGTAAAATTTTAACATCAAATCTGTTGCTGATGTAGATGTACATAAATGTGGTTATGACCATACTGTAAGATTCAAATTCTGGAACGACTGGAATAGACGGCAATACAACACTAAACAGAACTACAATCATCAGTTTTAAAATGCTTGAATTGAAGAATTTACTCGTAAAGAAAACATTATATTATATAAATACTTCAGGACTTCAGATATTATTCTGTCGGCAACTAGAAGAGGTTGCCATCTCAACCTGTCGCGCACTATAGTTGTAGTTTGACGAATGCAATTACTTCTGGTTGACCTAAACTCTTTCACTATTGGCTTAAATGCACAGTTACAGCAAAATACCCTAAATTCAGCCAATCACAACAATTGCGATTATGGTTTGGTTTCACTTTCGGGATTCGGTGTGATTTCGCGGATTATCTGGCCGAAGACGTCAATCGTTCTGCAAAGCGTTACCTTTTGCGCTATGGTAAATATACCCGAACTCGAACCATATGCCGATAGTATAGCCGTACCATTAGAGCGGTGAATCAGAACTTTCAACTAACGAACCATCCATTGGCTGTTTCGTTTATAAGTAAAGAATTTTTACAGTGATTTTTTAAATGAATGTATACTAAGTGTACTTGTAGAGTCAATTGATGCTTTATACAATTTTTAAATGATCATACAGCTGTGCACTCGCATTATACCTAAAAGAATACGTTGTCAAAAATGATTAAGTTTTTAGTTAAAACGTAGATAGGCGTAATTGCGTCGTAATGTAAGTCTACATTTTAATGGATAGCTTATTATCTATAGTGAATCTAAACCGTTATTCATTATTTTGAATTGGAGAAACTAAAAGCAAATGCCAGGTTCTAAGTTTGAGATTTTAGCGTGCAAGCAACATACTGAGGTGTTGAAAACTGTATCGTGACGTGACTTGTGAGTAAAGATGACAGGTTATCAATCATATATTTTATCTAAATGGCACGCGCTTGACTGCGATCACACCAAATAGTAAGTGATGATACAGCCTAAGGTGGAGCGCGCCTGCCTAAAAGGTGCCTATTCAGTCAATTGTCAGGAGTGATTTATATTAATTTTCATTTGTTTATGAGGAACACATTTTGTCTGGGCGCTCGAGTGTACTGACACTTGAAGTGAGCTCTGATTGGTCGATATTCGATATACCATATAATATTATATCTGCAGCTTTAAAAACAATACTCGTAACAGAAAAAAATACTCAGATTTACCTGGAAATGAGATTCATTCCACACTCGTTATTGTTGACTTGAAAACGATTTTTCTTTTTGTTTTGCTTTTGAAATCTTCTCGCAACTTTAAGCATTCAAACATTTACGATAACGCTTGCCTGTCTCAGCGTATAGAACAGGGTTAGCATTAAACAAACGTTCATTTAAAACGTAATAACCGGTACTTGCTACGCAATCGAACTGATTTAAAAATGCGAGTCGGATATTTAAATCTTAGCCAGACAAATAAAATTTTATTTAATTAATGTGATTCGAGTGATATGAGGGGAGTTTCTGCATACTTAAAAATGCTAGTCTGTGATTTAAGTCGCTTATGCCAATTATTTAAACATAATATGATGGGAGGTGCTGGGGCTCCCATCCCAAAAGCTTCGGACTGGCTCAGGCCCGCGTTCGTCGGCGATATGCCACATAATATATGCCATATATGTATTATATTATATCACTATTATGAATATTTTTATTTAAATATTCATATAACTAACGCCACATTATTTCTACTACTAACTACTATTTCAATACATATGAAAAAGTGAACATTTCGATTCATGGTCATCTACCGAATTAAAACATTGGTTATATTCTTGATATACATAACTGATAATATGTACCTATTACCAGTTCGGTAAAAGAAATGTACTCCGTTGCTTCCGCTTAGGAGATATTTCACCGAATTATGTTCCTACTTGTTTTCTACTTTTGATATTTATGTTATATTACTTTGTGCAATAAACAAATCTTTTACTTACGAATATTCATCAAAACGGATACAAACTAATCCGACTATATGTGTAAACGTTTTTATATTATTATCATGATATATACCATATTAATTGTAGTAGTAATAGAACGTATAATCGATGTTGTGAGATCGGTCCCAGTCATAATTTATGATTTAATTATATTATTGTTTCATCATAATATCATATAAAAGCGTTTATGATTTATATATCTTTTAAGAAAATACTTTGTACCTTATTGAGTTAAGTACAAGTTATTGCTTTAAGTATTTATTGTATGGTTAAAAGTGATAACGCTTTTTTAATTCTTATTGTTCCTTCTGAAAAAGAAACCCGGTGCGTGATAGCTAGGGTGACATGCGGGTGTGCGCGGCACTCCCCCCGCCTCATACCCCGATTGCCATCTCGATATTTCGCGTATAATTAGTGTTAGTTTCCTAGGACAGTGTTGCCGTCATAAGGAGTCCGCTATACAGCACCGAATACCGACACTAAAGTCGATCACTTCCTAGTTTCTATCCTATCCTAGGAAACCACAACCTAAAATGTATTTGTCCTGCTTTTTTAGTCTTGGAAACTAATTTTGTAAAAGTATTTTTAGTTTTATAACAGCTGTAAACACGGGTATATTTTGATTATTATGATTGTTTAAACTTTCACACAGAATGTGCACTTGTCGTGTTTTGTTTGTCTTGCGATCTCATTTTGTAAAAGTATTTTTAGTTGTAAGATGATAAACACGTTTGATATATTATTTATTTTGATTATTATGATTGTTTAAACTTTCATACAGAACGTGCACTTGTCGTACTTTTTTTTGTCTAGTGATCTCATTTTGTAAAAGTATCAAATTTAGTTCTACGATAATAAACACGTTTAGTATATTTATTTTGATTATTATGATTGTTTAAACTTTCATACAGAACGTGTGCACTTGTCGTGTTGTGATCTCATTTTGTAAAAGTATCAAATTTAGTTTTACAATAATAAACACGTTAGATATATTTATTTTGATTATTATGATTGTTTAAACTTTCATACAGAACGTGCACTTGTCGAATTTTTTTTGTCTTGTGATCTCATTTTGTAAAAGTATCAAATTTAGTTTTTCGACAGTAAACACGTTTGATATATTTATTTTGATTATTATGATTGTTTGAACTTTCATACAGAACGTGTGCACTTGTCGTGTTGTGATCTCATTTTGTAAAAGTATCAAATTTAGTTTTACGATAATAAACACGTTAGATATATTTATTTTGATTATTATGATTGTTTAAACTTTCATACAGAACGTGCACTTGTCGTACTTTTTTTTGTCTTGTGATCTCATTTTTTAAAAGTATTAAATTTAGTTTTGCGACAGTAAACACGTTTGATATATTTATTTTGATTGTTTAAACTTTCATACAGAACGTGCACTTGTCGAATTATTATTTTTTGTCTTGTGATCTCATTTTGTAAAAGTATCAAATTTAGTTTTTCGACAGTAAACACGTTTGATATATTTATTTTGATTATTATGATTGTTTAAACTTTCATACAGAACGTGTGCACTGGTCGTGTTGTGATCTCATTTTGTAAAAGTATCAAATTTAGTTTTACGATAATAAACACGTTGGATATATTTATTTTGATTATTATGATTGTTTAAACTTTCATACAGAACGTGCACTTGTCGTACTTTTTTTTGTCTTGTGATCTCATTTTGTAAAAGTATTAAATTTAGTTTTGCGACAGTAAACACGTTTGATATATTTATTTTGATTGTTTAAACTTTCATACAGAACGTGCACTTGTCGAATATTTTTTTTGTCTTGTGATCTCATTTTGTAAAAGTATCAAATTTAGTTTTTCGACAGTAAACACGTTTGAAATATTTATTTTGATTATTATGATTGTTTAAACTTTCATACAGAACGTGCACTTGTCGCGTTGTGATCTCATTTTGTAAAACCATCTTTAGTTTTACGATAATAAACACGTTGGATATAATTAGTTCGATTATTAGAATTGTTTAAACTTTCATATAGAACGTGCACTGGTCGTGCTTTTTTTGGCTTGTGATCTTATTTTGTAAAAGTATAAAATTTAGTTTTACGATAATAAACACGTTTGATATATTTATTTTGTTTATTTTATGATTGTTTAAACTTTCATACCTTTTTTTTGTCTTTGAGACTCATTTTGTTAAAGTATTTGATATAGTTTTTCGATGATAAACACGTTTGCTATATTTCTTTATTATAAGTTTTTCATGAAAAGTTTCACTTGGTGTTGTGTCCTATAGCTATGGTACTGCATAGACTAATATCGTACCAGTTAATACATTCTGCAATATATACAGACAAAGTGTATCAATAATATCTCCACTGAAAATATGGTATTTTATAGTAAATTAATAAATATAAATGTATGATGACTAAACGCACGTGTTTATCGAAGTATATTCGACTAGTTTGGCTCGCGTCTCCTTTTCGCCGCCTCGTGAGTAGATGCCCATTGAAAAAGGACCCCAGACAGGTTCGAAATTAGTCGGGCTCATTCAATATCAAGCAGTCCGACGAGCACGTGAGCTTAGCCCTTATGCATTCATACTTATAATAAATATAGTATGCGGAAAATTCAGCTTGCATATTCATTCGCAAAAAAGGATTGAATAAAACAACTTTTAACGATGGAATGATTTGGAGAAATTATTGAAACGGTAATAGGTTACCAGGTTTATTAGAATATCGATGTTGTATTCAATAAATAATTGTAACTGTTGAGAAATTTCTCCTCGTTCTCTTCTCAATTGATTCAATACTCACTTTCGAAGGAAAGGAATTATGTCGGCAATTCATTACATTGATATCGGAAAGTGTACAGTTATTATTTGACACGTGAAATTGGTATATTTTCCTGATAATTATCTATCTGTCGAACATGGAATGGATACATTTGGCGTACATGAGGAAATAGTTTTTATTTTATCGTATTTCACGTGAAATTATATGTCCTGCTACTATGATATTGGGTGCACTTTAGTCTTCTATACTATGAAACAAATTGTAGGTTACGAACTAGGTAAGAAATTTTTCAATAAAGCTTACAAAACCAATACTTTTTTTATTTCCAATATTCTAATATTGAGTTGTCAAGCGAAAAGGCAAATGGAGTGAAAATAACTGATCGAGTTTAAAGTTTGGAGTCGTGTGCTGAAGCTAAGCTGTTTCACTAAATAACTATTTCATTCAAAAAAAATCTGTTTGACCATAATAAAGATGAAAGTCCAAGAATTAAAATCTTCTAAAAACCATTTCCAATCACTATTCGCTTGATAACTGACGTATTTTAATCAAAATTAACTGCAAAGAAAAACAGAATTTTAGTGTGTTTTATGATCCACTAAATGAAGCCCGCGACTTCGTCCTTGTCGATTAAGACTAAGAATCCCGGAACTCTGGTTTTCCGGGACCATAGATAAGTAGTAGCGTAGTAGCTGACACCCGCGACTTCGTCCGCGTGGATTTAGGTTTTTTGAAATCCTGTAGGAACTCTTTGGTTTTCCGGGATAAAAAGTAGCCTATGTGCTAATCCAGGATATTATCTATCTCCATTCCGAATTTCAGCCAAATCCGTCCAGTAGTTTTTGCGTGAAGGAGTAACAAACATACACACACACACACACACACACACAAAGTTTCGCCTTTATAATAGTGTGATGTCCTCTGTGCCAAATTTCGTCAAAATCGGTTAAACGGATGAGTCCTGAAAAGCTAGCAGACAGACTTCCGTATTCATAAAATCCTTTACTCGTGGGACAGATTCTGGACTCTCTAGAGTCGGGATTAGATTCGTTATAGGGCAGAAGTACAGTCGAAAATAATATGTTAGGTATGGATTAGTCGAAGTTCAAAATTATACCTATCTACTTACAGAGGAAGTTAATGTAGAGCTCTCTGTTACATAATTCCATAGAAAATTGACTGGTCACTGACCAACCAAACACAAGCGAACCTACACTTTCCGTACCTAATTACTACTCTATATGAGAACCTAATCGTATGTTTTCAAAAAAACATTCGGAATTAAATTCGAAAACATAGGTTCGTTTGTGTCTCGAAATGGTTAGACCACTGAATTTTATGTCTCTGTCATTTGTATGGGATTACGCAACAGAGAGCGCCCTATACTAATTTCACTCCGTGGATAGAGCAAAGTAGTCAGTGAAATATTGCTGAAAGATCATAAAAACTGACATAAACGACATAAGTACTTACCTATTATTATAATTGCCCGATTTTTTCAACGGGTCAATTTATGATATAATTATTTACTATGCACATAGTAGTATTGTTAGTGTTTGGACAATTCGCGAGGTTCTATTGTGAGTGACCGTTTCACGGTACCTAAGTAGGTAATTATAGGATAAAAAAAAACTAGGAACTTGCTAATTCACACAATATCTGATAAGTTGATCTAGAGATCGATTCATCGTTACATCCGATATCTTGTTATCTCAGAAGTATCTGGGCCGGCCACGGAGTTTGGATAAAACGCTCCATGGACATCTTTATCAATCAATAGTTATGTGATTTAATGCTATGTGAGATTCATGTGTGGCTAAGTTTCAAGGAAGGATGAACAGTTTTAAGGTAAGCTTTATAAAATATTTGTACATAATATACCTACCTAGTTGTAGTTACCTACGTTTTCGTCTTCTAAACATTCCCATTTATTACCAAAACAATATAAAATGATTCTTAACTTTTGTTTGGTACCTATGGTGTCGTGTGGCTAAAACAAAAGATATTATATTTTATTTAGAAAAAAATCATTTTTATTTAAACATTACTGCAGCTGATATCCGCGACTTTGCCCGCATGGATTTAGGCTTTTAACAATCCCGTGGAAACTGAATTTCCGGGATAAATAGTAGTCTATGATAAATAGTGGTAAATGAGCACTGAGAGCACACGCGTAACTTGGAAAAATAAATCTGGAGTCGCACATCTATCTCTAGTAATATAGTAGATAATCTATGCTTTCATACTAATATTATTAATGCGAAAGAGTGTCTGTCTGTCTGCTACCTTTTCACGGCCCAACAGTTTAATCGATTCTGATGAAATTTGGTACAGGGTTAGCTTATACTGACGAACATAGGCAACTTTTTATCCCGGAAAATCAAACATTCCCCACGGGATCTTTAAAATCCATGCGGACGAAGTCGCGGGCATTCTCTAGTGATGATATAATATCATTAATGTCATCGAACAAATAAGTTAAAAACCATGATTCCAGAACGTGTTAAGTTGGCGATCGATTCAACCTCACCTATGCACGTTGGCCGTTGCTCTGAGTTTCGGCAGTAGCTGGCGTGCACCACGAGACGCGTTTCGCTATGGCGGACTAACCAGCGCTGTTGTAACTTCAGTTGCTGCGGTACTAATAGCGCTCCCTGCGGCGTTACTCCAGCTCTCTGTAGGCCAGCTCAGTCAACAAGACGCTGTGGGAATATGGAGGGCCGTACCATTCTTCAAAGGTACCAGATTATTTTAATCCCCTGATGGCTCTTTTACATTGTTTCGATCGCAGGCCATTTTCAATCATCGAGTAAGTATAGTGTAACTTGTAATTCCGTTGGCTAGTGACATTATACATAGACATGGCGTAATTCATTTACATGGCGCATAAAATTCGTGGTCGGTGATGAGTTAGACAGAAGATACAAATCACGAGAGTAGAAGAGATTGTCCTCTACTTTGACCAATGGCGTGTCGTAAGCAGTTTTTAGTCTTCACTTTGGATTCGTTAGTAACGTACTTATCTAGGTAAGAATTTATTTTATTTCATATGTGTAATTTCATTGCCGTTAGCCGTATTCGGGCACTACTCGTTTTCGGTTACCAATATTGTAAACGAACAAATTCTGATACGGGTCACAACAACGCATACAGGCACCTTCATATGTTAACAAACGGTAACCAATCGGTTAAATTGATATAGTTCGTCTCATCGATCTAATTTATATTTATAACAGTAGGTACGTGAATATACTTAAGATGTCAAAAAATAACACATTTTGATTTCACAATCAGGATTTTAAGATAATTATGAGCATAGATAAACGAATTTAATCGATTTACGTATTCGGCCCCTGACCTAATGTAAATGCGCCGTAATACATCCAGATAAAACTATGAATTTATAAATATTAAATACCATTATTAACAGCTGAAGAATACCTTAGTCAAAAGAGGGGTCTCTCTGTTACTCGCTCCATACAAACGTATTTCGTCTCTCATTGGAATACTATCCAATCATACTCAATGGAATTTTGTAGAAACGTTCCGAGAACTAATATCTATGCCTGTGGTTTTCCAGATTTCCGTTAAAATATTCGGTTTCAAAGTTTCGCGGTCTTGAATATTCACATACAAATATTTGAGCCTCTGTAATTTTAAATCTACATATTTTTAGAAAAATCTAAAACACCACAGGCATAGATATTAGTTTTTAGAATATTTCTGCAAAATTTCATGGACTTTGGTTGCTTTAATATTCAAATGAAATTGGGACTACGATTGTATGGAGTATAAGTGACGGAGAGAGCCCGGTTAACACGTTTTCCACGTTTACACAATAGTGTAAACGTGGGCAATTGTTATAGATATACCTGAACTAGCTATTTACTTTCTTTCTTTCAGGAGTTGGATTTATTAGACTGTTGATATCATTCATATGCGCTTTATACACGGTCGTCTATGTAGCGATCACTATCACATACATATTTCATACATTAAACAATCCTATTACTATGTTAGAGTGCTCAGTACGTTTAGAAACACCGGTAAGTTGCCTTAATATCTCTCATATTTTGTTCTATTTCTTTTTAACCCCCGACCCAAAAAGAGGGGAGTTATAAGTTGGACGTGTGTATCTGTGTCTGTGTATCTGTGTATCTTTCTGTGGCATCGTAGTTCCTAAACGAATGGACCGATTTTAATTTAGTTTTTTTTGTTTGAAAGGTGGCTTAATCGAGAGTGTTCTTAGCTGTAATTGAAGAAAATCGGTTCAGCCATTTGAAAGTTATCAGCTCTTTTCTGGTTTTCCTATAGAGGTTTTTGTGTCGGGTTTTTTTTTTAAATTTTGAGTTATTATTTAAGTATACAAATATTTTATTAAAATTCGACTCTTTTGAAAATGATTGTAATTGAAGTAAAATATGTATTTTATTGCAGGAAGGTGATGTAGAAATTGTTTATAACTCAACAAGCTGTTTAAAGTAAGTTCAATTCGTTTTAGAGTGAGGCCAAACGAGCGTAATTTTGTGAGTTGTCAATCGCGTAATTTCGGTCGCGTAATTTCTGCTGCATTCGGTTTCATACAAAAGTCCAGTTCGTGCCACACGGCGACGCAAAATGAGTTGAACTTTTGTATGAAACTGAATGCAGCAGAAATTACGCAACCGAAATTACGCGACTTACAACTCAAAAAATTACGTCCGTTTGGCCTCACCCTTAAGGTGCAAACACATTACCTACTTATACGTCTACCGTGTCGAACAGAAAGCGAATGGAGTTATACATTTTATGATACTACGTATAATTATGACGACGTGCGCACTAGTTTGCCATGGTACAATGGTGTGCGGACACTTGAGCTGCACTCTATTGTACGGTAATGTGTCTGCAGCTTAACAATAGTTGAATACTATGTTTACAAAATCTCATAGAGAAATTTATGCTAAACGCGTCGGAGTATACGTTGATTCGAGTTGTTCAAACATCTCGTATCTTGCTCTTGAATACGCCCCATCCGTAAATGTTGATTGCAAGAGCATGCTCTCACGCTCGACTTGAAGCTACCATGGACAGCACTCTTAAGCAGTCAAATATTTCTTTCAGAGAAACCTTTTTGGCTCCTATCGGTGAACAGCCAGAATATTATATAGCGCTGGCGTTTATTGTTATTGCACTTTGGATACTGTTTCCTTTTATGTGAGTATAATTTATCGTCCTTTGTTATATCACACTTTTTCGTATACAATACGAGTGCGAATCTAACTATGGTCACTGCTAATTTAAATTTGGGACCTTATTGTTTGTTTATTCGTCTTTATATAATCTACTGGGTGATAGCTGATGTCCGCGATTTTATCCGCGTGGAATTTTTGAAAATCGCATGTGAGCTCTTTTTCATACCTAGGTACATTACACGTGTAACTAAACAAAACTTATTTTTTACTTTTTAGTGTATTTGTGGTTTTTGAAGTCGGTTTTATTTTTCTTTTGAATTTTTTCTTATCGGAAAACGAATAGCCTCCCAATATGTACTACGAGTGATAATCAAGGAGGATTAATACTTGAGTCCTACGTCTTCCTCAGATCATCGAGCATCGTTTTCAGATTTCACTGAGAAACTTAAAAAAAAGTATCTTATTAATTCTGTTTTTAAATCATCTATAAATCTTTTCCAGCCTTTACAATCCAGTAAAACTTATGAAAAGGATTTTTTATGCCTTTAGTTTTCTAGTTCTCTTGCTAGGAGTAGTAATATTATCGTTCGTGGGGAAAAGAGAGGATGTACCATCACTGGTTAATAGTGAAGACTGGGTTAACTTCGTGCGACCGAATATTTGGCATAGTGCGGTGGTGCAGGTTCTACTGTCTAACCAGATAGCTGGGGGTTACCTCATTTCCGCTGGCGATT